>NC_072731.1:44676321-44992486 GCF_026930045.1 Uloborus diversus
TCCTAGATACCAGGACACCTCTCAATACTTTTAGACTTGGATACTGGAAATGTACTGGAAGAATTTTAGCTTCCTATTTCAACTGAAAGAGGTTACTCAATCCCAACCCCCAAACTTCATCAGTATGGGTAGGGGAGTTAAAAAATACATTGAAATGAAAAAAAAAACACTACATATTACAATATACACGAGTATTATGCATATACATTGCAATAAAATAATTATTTACAAAAAAAAAGAAAAAAACACACAGCTGGGGAAATTAAATGTTTCTAAATTTGTGACATTTTTTATGCTACAGCTAATGTTAAATTGAGGGGTCATTGAGCACCGTCTTAAAATTTGAATAAGAAGCTAAACATTTTACAGCATAATACTGTTAGTAAGTCTAAAAAAATAAGGGGTGTCCTGCACTTTAGCTGAAAAAAAGTTTTTTGAACCACCCTAATCGACAGGAATAAGTAAAAAAAATCATTAAAGTATTACTTCTTGAGGTTCTTGAGGCACCCAAAATTAAAAGCAAAAGGGATACTTCTAGTTTCCAGAAACTTTTAAAACTAATCATGCCAGTTTCTTGGATAAACAAAATAGCTTCTGGCCATAATTTAGCAAGCGCACACTTTGTTACTCCACCATATTTTAAAAGTGAAAATAACACAGGCGGAAAAATTACAAGCCCTTTCAGATAAATCGACAATTTTAATAAATTGAGTTCGGTGATTGTTAGATTCACGATTCAGGAATACTTATTAAAAGCGGATTCCCGATTACGTGCGTTTCCATATTGAATATCGATAGATGCTGGAGAGGAAATTATTTTTGCTTCTCAAGCAAAATGAAATGCTCTCAACGGAGTTTGATTTATCGCAAAGGAGTGAACTGTTAGAAATGAAATCTGGATTCTGAATACTCGACAGTTTTCTGATTTCTGAGCCTCGCCACTTAATAGCTGGTTCAATACCTTTCAAGATGAATTTTCTATTTTAAGATCTATATTTTCATGCATCAAGTTTGTTTTATTTATATGTAAAAAACATTAGTAGTTATCTTAGCAAATAATAAACATGTTTAGGAGAGTAGTTATGTTCTTGCGTTTGGTTCAATTAATTTAAACATTATGAAAATATTCTTTAAATTATAAGTCAACATTTTTGTGATGGAACCTTCATCATATATTAATATTTGTTTTCTTGTTTAAGTGGATCAGGCTAATATAGTCGTAATTGAACGAATATGTAAAATGTTTACATCTTTTAGTACGTGACATGACTTTAAGTAACCCCAAATGATTAATGCAAAAACCGATCAAGCTTATCAAGAGTTACTGAAGAGATAATAAAAGTTTGACAAATATGCAATTAAAACATATGCTTTAGATATTAACACATTTTCTTAAAAGATTTTAAAACTTCCCAACTTTGCCATTAATTTGAATTTTGAAGTCTTATCTCAAATTATGTTTTTTGCAATCACGAATTGCGATAGGACCCTAAGTGTTGAGTTTTTTGTTTCTACACATGGAATGGATTGGAGAAAAAATTCGCACCCGTTATATTATGACTGGTTCTTTTCTAGATTTACTAAAACGAGGCTAAAAAAATAAACGGTATTTAGCATGTGATAATAAAATTGTAGCTTTTTTTGACCAGTTTGCACCCGTAAACATATCAAAAGGACTAAACTGGAATTTTCTACTTATTTGATGTTTTGCTATTTAAGTTCATCTACACAGTTGTTTTTCCACAAAACAAAATCCTGATTTTACACATAAACTTGTTTTTTAATGTATAACATGCTTAAGGTAAGACCTGAAATGAAAAGAAAACGCAATCCATGGACGATTCGTAAACATGACGTCGAAAAATAGTCACTCTAAATAAATATCAAAAAAAAAAAAAAAAAACAATATGCTTGATTTATTCTCGTCGTGATGGTGATCTGAAGGATCAAATGAACATCAACTACGGTCAAGTAAGAACAATAATCAATTCATAATTGCTCAAAGGGGAAAAAGGAAAAAAATTGGTCTCGTCTATTCTTTTTCCTTTTTTTATTATTTTTTTGTTTGGTACCATGATGTTTTTGTTTGTATTTAGTGTAAAATTCGTAAATTTCTTAAAGCTCGGTATTTTTTCTTTGTTTAAAAAGATATCATTAACTAACACTTTTAGCATTACTTCTACCAATTATATAGGTTGACTTTGCTATAAATAAAAACCATGTTCATGGTTATAGGTAAAGTCGTAATGGGAGGTAGGTAGAATGGTTTCAGTGTAAATAGAATAGTCCTACGATCATGTCGAAACAAGGTTAATGTTGATGGGGCGTAATAATAATGGTTGGATTGAGAATTTTTCAACTTATTAGTGCAAGAAACAAATAATTTCATATATCCGTTAGATTATTTTATATCATTTCAAAAGTGTATAACAGATGAAACAAATATTGCTTTATCTGCATATTTTTAAGTGTCAATATTTATCCGTTCTTCTTGAAAAAATCTGACTTGTCCGAAGCCAATTTTAAAGAGGAAGTTTCCACTTGTCTTGACATAAAATCACTTTTATCTGATGCCTTCACTTAGAAGAAAATATAAGAAAAGGAAACATAAGCATGGGAATGGTTTAAGAATAACTAGATTTTGTGAAACACTCCAAACCTTAACTTCAAAATCCTTGTACAACGTATGCTGACACCTTAAAATGATGTAAAATGACTTTAAATATTTATTTCTTCCACTCCTTTGTTGCTATTGTCTTCGAAGCATACAGTGAAGAACAGGATGAAAGATTTGATTAAGATGTACATTATATTGAGAGACGTGATAAAATAAATAAGGAGTCGATATGAAATCTCATTATTCTTGGATTTTCGATCGAGACGTTAAAGATTCAATTTGGAAAATAGTTGTGAAGATCATGAAAGAGAAGAAAACGTTTCATAAAAATGAAGATTAAACTTGAAATTGGGTAACAACAATTGTTATTGCATGCAAGACATTTTATATATTTAGCTTGTTATAATATGGTATATATTAGCATTATCAAATTGCTGTGATTTATTTTCATTTTGAAAGAAGCTTGTACCTGATGAAATGTTACACAAGTTATTTTCAAAAGATCTGAATTAAAAAAAAATATATAATTAAAAAATACTCTTATGCAGCTCGAAATTTTTTCCAAATATGTGTAAATTGTTTACATATGTTGCTGCCATAATTAAACAAACATATTTGTAATTGATCTAGCCTTGAACCTATTCTGTAGAAGGTTTTTTTTAATGTGCAAAACATAATGAAGAGTTGTTTTTTTTTCCTTTTTTTAAGCAACAAATAAAGAAAAAATACTTTTTTTTTATACTGATAGGTACTATAAAGACAAAAAAAATATAAATATTCGATCAGTTTGTAGGCTTTTAGGATAATTATAACAATTTGAATGGTTCGAGACATGACCATATAATTTGTAAAAACACATGTGTTTATTTTCAAAATCGACTTTTATATTAAGGATTCTCTTACATAGTTTCATCTCTTAAAAGTCGGTTGAAAACGAAAAAAAAAATCCCAAGTCTTTGACCAAGAACTTTTCACCTTTCCCTAACTCAAATTCTATTGCACAGCGTAGCTTCTACAATAACTTTTTATATTTTGTCCTTGATGAGTACAAAAATCTCATCTGCAGCATCAAATGAGTTTGTACAAAAAATTAGATTTTTTCTCTTGCAGTTCTTTGAATTTCTTATCACAAAGTTCTGAAAGTTCCTACTCTTTTCAAAGGAATTTCTTTAAACTCTTTGAATTAAAAAGTAGTAATATCTGTATCTATAAGGATACTTTTTTCCCCTATTTTCAGCAATGAAATGGAAGAAGGATTTTTTTCTGGTTTCTTTATTGCTACAAGACCGGTACTGTCATAAACCATTTTTCCTTCTACACCGTAAATGTAGTTTTAAATGCTTAAAGTTTGCCTAAGGTGATTTAACTTACACTTCTAAAGCAAAATTTAAATATAAAAGCAGACAGCTTTAAAAAAAAAACTCTTTTTGAGGTACGTTTTATTATTATTATTATTATTTTTAAGTAAACAAATTATTTTTTTTGTCTCAGGGCTAGTTATCCTAAATACACTGTAAAAAGTTATCGACTTCTTTTGAACCAAAAGTTATTTAATTTTTTTTAATCATGCTTGTTTTATCATGCTTTTTTAAGATAAGTTACTAAAGCAGTTAGTTTTGTCCTTTTAATTTTGTTTTCTGTTTCAGCCTAGTTTAACGTGTAAGTGAAACTGTAAGAGAAATAATTTTTAAAATGAAATTAGATTTTTATCTATAGCTCAGTTTTTTCCATGTCAGTATATTTTATCAAGTGTGAAACCATCAAACATATTTTAAATTGAATTATATTGAAAATTCAATTGCGAAAAAAGAAGTAAGTTTTTAAGGACCGCAAGAATATATGTGAGCAATATAAATGTGAGTTTTCAAACAAATCAGAAAATTTCTATCTTCTTGCACAGAAACTGAATAGCTAGCTTGGTATCAGCATTAAAGACTATCTGTTTAAAAATAAAATTAGTTTAAAACACTAAAAAAAACACGCGTTGTGACAATATAAACTTAAAAGAAAAATAATAATATTTTAATACAAAGTATAGAAGAGGGTGGCCCAAAGCGGAAATGTTAACGAAGAACATTCGAAAATTGGAGTTTTTCGAGTTTTATCGCAATAATTTCAGTAAATTCAGATTTCCTAGCAGGGTTCTTGAGCTTCAAAATAAGAAGTGACTTTTGTATCATTTCAAACCCAATATTTACTTATTATCAAACATTACAAAAACTTGAAAAACCCGCTTTGCCTTATCAAGGGGCCCGAAGAGTTTAAGCTAAACTAATTGTGATTTGGTATATTTGCCAATCAAACTTGATGTTACAAATGATTAAATTAGTTGACTAACTACCTGCCATTGTAAAAAAAATATATATAAAGGTATTTTTATCCAATTTAAAGTCAGTACATTTGTTTATAAGATATAAAGAAATAACTGATCAAATTAATAGACTAATTAGTTGCGATCATAAAAAATAACTTTTTTAAAGTTATACCTATCCTGTTAAAAAAGAAAACCTAAGCCAGAACAAGCGTCAAGACATTATAAATAAACACATGATTAAATCATATACCCGCTTTGCCCGACCCGCCCTTTGGCCAAAAGCACGTTTTTTATTTTAATAATTATAACCTTAAATTAATAATTAAAAAAAACGGAATGACCATCGTAGTTTATAGGTGGATGGTGTCAGAAGAACGTAATATTATTGACAATAAAAAAATTGCGCTTGTTTTCGACTAATCACAAGTTACAAAACTTCAATCTTTTTAAAAATGTATCTTTTTTTTAAAGCCTGGTTGCTTCTATTTGCCGTTATGAACTTCAACAGCGGAGGTTACAAATATTATTTCCTAGTTTCTAGTATGTGTGTGAAATAATTTTTAATGCTTTAAAATTTTAACACATATTTTGATAAAAATATCGTTAAACAACGAAATTCTAATTGGAAGCTATCTTACATTTTCGCATGAAATTGGTTAGAAAAAAACTCACGTTTTAATTTGTCTAGGAACGCTGGAACAAAATTTTTAAAAAAAGAAGAAAAAAACCTTTTTTTTTTGATAGACTAGGGGGTCTGCCCCCTGCTCGTTAACGCTCACCAACCCCCGAAGATTGACTCGCAAACTTATTTGATTCGCAAAAATTTAAATCGCCAATTAGGAAAAAAAAAAAAACAGATTAAAAACGCAGTATGAGTTCCCTTTAGATCAAAAAGCACCCTTTCCCCAGGTTTCAAAATAACTTTTCCCCAGGTTTCAGAATAACTTGTACAAATTTGCAGAGCAGTAACGGCAAGGGGAAGCTGCTGTACCAACGGAAAAAATTTACTTTTCAATTTTTGCTGGTCTCTGGGAATGGATAATAGATTGGAAAAAATTTCTGGCAGAATCTACAACTTATCATCTAATTTGGCAATTTTTGTCAGGTAAAAATCTCAAAACTTTCAACTTAAAAAATTTTTTCTTAAAAACCATCTATTTGTTCGTGGGTACAACATCCCGCGGACAGGTGTCTTTGTACCCATGGACATATAGAAAAATAATATATAGATAGATCTGATGAACTCAATTATGCTCAATACATTTTCATAACCATTTTATACTTAAATACTTCAAACATCCATTGAAAATAACATTTAATAAAATATCCAACAGAAATTTAACTTTTAAAATTAATCGAAGGTTTTTTCCCTATTTTAAAAATTTTCCTTAATTTTAACATCAGTGAACTCTTTAAAAACGTTAAAAGTTTTAATGATGTTATGAATAATTTATATGTTTTTGAACAAAAAAATAAGGAAATCTGCCGACAGTATGACTGGACATTTCGGGCGTCCATACGTTTTTACATACATATGCACGAAATAACAGCTCAAAATTCATTCAAGGGTGAGCAAAATGGAAATTTTGACCGATATGTCAGTGAAACGTTTTTGCAAATGCAATACTTTCTTATCCATCTAAAAGGAAGTGAAAAGAAATCGTCTGAAAAATAATTGCGAGAAATATACTTTTTTGTTGTTTATTTATTTTTATTTTTGATCTACCTTTGAGAAAAATAATTCTAAAACAACATGAATTCAAACACCGATTAAAAAGCTGCGTTTTTCATTACTGTTTAACTTTGACATTGGAAATGACTATCAATGTGCTACAACTGCACATAAAGTCTTTCAAAAAATGCCACTTCATCTCCCTTAGATCTTCCGAATGCACTTTTTGCATTCCCCCCAATGAATTTCCTTTGGATTTTGGACGTCCTCCAAAATACATCGAACGTACGGTCCACGTAGAAACAAGCTGGCTTTCGCTTCACTTCAGTTGACAGGTAATCCCGAATCCAGACGACAAATAAAGTCTTTCCGATGGTATTTATTCAAAAGAAAGCCTCCAACATTTTTGCTTCAAAAACTTCTCCAAATGTAATGTAGTTTTATGCTTCCATCATAACTATGTATCTACAGCTTATAGTAATGCATCGTGTAAATGCAGCTGATCACATGCCTGCATACACACATTTTTTTTTTTAAATCGAATAAGTTGATAGGAAGGTACTTTTTTGAGGAGTTGAAGTAAAACAAAAAGCGTACATAGATTAGAAACTTAAAAATAACCTTTCGAAGAATAGTAAGTAGTATTTTGTGGCAAAAAGGCAGTATTTTAGATTTTTTTTTCTTATTTTCTTATAACTATTTTGTTTTCTATTCCGAGAGTTTTGTTCGTTATTATTTAATATGTATATATATATATATATATATATATATATATATATATATATATATATATATATATATATATATATATATATATATATATATATATATATATATATATATATATATATATATATATATATATATATATTCTCACACTTCTTTCATTGTGCATCATGGGCGGATTTATGGGGGGGCGGAGGGTTGCAATGCCCCCCCAGTTTTATGAGGACTTCATATAGTAACAACACATCTTCCAAAATCTTAAAACAAAAAAATCATGACTTTTTCTTTTTTGAATAGTTCAATAAAAATGAAGAGAAAAGCAAATGTCCTTTTCTGATGGGAGAAAAGAAAAGGAAAAAAAAAACGAACATTAAATACAAATAGTACAGCTGTCACTGGGGTGCTGAAAATGTGTCTAAATTCACTATTTTGGACTGAAAACCATTTGGGTAAGTATATGAATGAAAATATAGGCTAAACGAGCTATACATTAAGCTGCAACACTTATAATAATTGGTGATTATTTTAACAAATTAGAACCAAAAGCAAAGGGGAAAAAACTCCCTCCACCCCTCATTCGCGCTAACAGAACAATCTACTCGTTATGTTTTGTGTCCACATTTAGAGTATATTTGTGCATAATATTTATGTTCGTAGTACATTAATTGGCCTTTTGAGAAATTCTAAAAAACATAGTTTTTTTCCCCTTCTCTCTCTCTTTTTTTAAGAGAGAGAGAGAGAGAGAGAAAATAAATAATGTCGCAAACTGAATAAATTTCAGTTATCTGAGTGTTTTGATTAAATGAATCTTTTTACTTAGAGGGAGAGTACAATTTTACTTTATAAATACTTTATTGCTGGCTCATCCACACCTAACATCTATGATAAAACACGACCTTATTAAGGCCCCTGGCGGTGCTGGTCATAAAATCCTTTCTGTGATTATCACTGAGCCAAAACTGACTGGTGACCCCAGAATTACTCGTTGGAACTTTAAAAAGGCAAACTGGGAGCAATATGCAGAGTTAACAGATTCTCTTTTGGGAAAATGTCCTTTGAATGAAAATATTGATAAGGCCCTCGACCAGATTGTTTTCACAATTTTGGAGTGTGCCAATGTTTGTGTTCTTAGGGGCCATATTAAAAATGCTAAATCTTTTTGGAATGATAAGCTTCAAGACCTTAAAGAAGATAAAGACAGAGCAAGAGCTATAGCGGAATCTAATGGCCTTATGGAGGATTGTATTTCTTTAAGAAAAAGCCAAGCTATTTTTGAAGAAAGAGATTCTAAGAGCAAAACGCTCATCTTTTGGCAAGTTTCTAGAGGGAATGGACTACCGAGAAGACGGACCAAAGGCCTTTAGATTTTTATCTGCGTTAAACGGTAAACACACACAGCCTTGCAAACAACCTTTGAAGATTGGCACAAGAACTTTGACCTCAGAGCAAGATATTGCTAAGGCTTTCTTGAAATTTTACCGCAAGATTAGTAATTTTAACCCACCGACTAGGATTACGAGGGAAGAAATTATCCCCTCTGGTGATGATCAAGCATGGAATAGCCTTTTCTCTTCGCCTTTTACCCTTTTTTTTTGGAATTTAAAAGAGGACTAAATTGCATGTCAAGAGGAAAAAGTGCTGGTCCTGACGGCATCCTCTCTGAGTTTGTCTTGGAGCTTGACCTTAAGCTAAACAGTTTTAAATTTTATAAATAAAACATGGGGTGGCACTTTCCCAAGCCTCTGGAGAAAGGCTGATGTTATACTTATCTTAAAACCTAGAAAAGACCCGACTGACATACAGAATTTTAGGCCCATTTCCTTGACCTGCATCCTTAGTAAATTAAGGGGGTCCAGGACACATTTTGAATTTTTTTTTATTATACACTTTAGAGTTTTGAAATTTTTTGCACTGATTCACCATTTATTTAATAAGCAAAATCATGACATAAATATGAAAAAAAAAATTTTTTATTTAAATTCAATTAGTTTTTTTTAAAAAAAATGGGGTTGCTTTAAATTGCTATAACTCAAAATATTCTTGATCAATTTTCTATTTTTTTTAAATAAATTACGCACAAATATCTAAGCTTTAATTTTTATTCAGCGATTTTAAAAATAATGATTCAATAAAAAATAAAAAGTATTTGAAGAAAAATTTCGAAAAATTCGAAGATACTTTTTTTTAAAAAAAATCATAATTTTTACAGTAAACGTTTTTTTCAAATTCGCCGAATAAAATTTAAAGTAAACTGTTTGAAAAAAACATGCTCCAAATTTCATTACTTTATCTTTATCGGTTCCTGACTTATAAGAGTTTGAATGCAAGAAATCGGGAAAAATTGCATCATGAAGAAAAACGCGTTTAAAATTTTAAAGTTAAGTACACATTAGCTATGTGCATGAAACAAAAATAATTATATCTTTCGTTCTATTTAAGATAGAAACAAGATTCAAACGTCCTCTTAAGCAAAAAAACACGGAGTAATTTTTCACATGATAAAAAAAAAATTGCAAAATTTGACGATTTTTGTGTCCCGGACCCCCTTAACCGAAAGAATGATCGTTGATCGACTTCAGTACTTTTTGAACCACAATGGCCATATCTCTGAGAGACAGGCTGGTTTCAGACGAGGATATAATAAGACTGAACAAATTGTTCGACTTACGCAACATATAAAGGATGGTTTTCAGAGAAAACAAAGTACTCTTGCCGTCTTCGTCGATTTTAAATCGGCGTTCGACCGTCTTTGGAGGAAAAGGCTACTTAAGAAGCTGCTTCATATGAAAGTGCATGGAAATCTTTTTAAATGGATTAAGGACTTTCTTTCACAGAGACTCTTAAACATAAAATACGGTAACTCTCATTCAGGTTTTGGTCAAACCAGGCTCCCTCAGGGCTCAGTTTTGAGTCCTGTCCTTTTTAACATCATGGTAAATGATCTTTTGAGTTTTGTTAAAAATAGTGTTCCAGAGACTGAGTTGCTGTTGTATGCTGATGATCTTGTTATCTGGTCCACTGGCTCTGACATCTCTATGTTGGAGAAAACACTAAATTTGGCTTTAGATGCTCTGACAACATGGACCCTGGACAATGAGTTCAAAGTAAACCCGGAAAAGACAAATTTCGAACTCTTTACACTTAGTACCAAAACGTTTACTGTTGACCTGGTGTACAAAAACAGTGCATTAACTCGGACTGATTGTGCTACCTACCTGGGCATAACTCTTGATACCAGACTAACTTGGAATAAGTACATTGAACAAGTGACTGACAGAGTGGTGGACCGCCGTTGCCTATTGAAATGTCTCGCTGGAATAAAGTGGGGTTCTTCTCAAGGTGTTCTTACATCCACCTTCACATCTTACATTAAGACTGTAGTGGATTATGGCTCAGAGGTCCTTATTACTGCCTCTGACAGCACACTTTCAAAACTCGACCTCGTTCAAAATAAAGCACTAAGACTTATCACTGGTGCTGCGGTGTCCACACCTATTCCTGCTATGCAGCTACAGACAAAAATTTTTCATTTAACTGACAGACGAATCAAAACTTCCCTTTCTCTCGCTGAAAGACTATTGAGAAAAGAGCATTTCTGGCCTGATTACGTTCTTCCGCATACTAGACTAAAATCTCAACATTCTTTTCTTTTTGAGTGCCAAAGACTTGCAGAGGCCTTTGAGGTCTCAAATTCCAGACTTGCCATCTATCGACCATCTTCTTATACTGGCCTTCTGAGATATGCTGAAGCTAGGTTTGATCTGGTACAACCTGTCAAGAAATCAGATTCTCATCAGACTGAGATGTACTCGATTGCTTTGGCCACAATACACGAGAGGTACCCTGATCAGGATTGGTTTAGGGTTTATACTGACGGATCAGCCACTCCTTCAGCTGGTAGAGCAGGTCCCGGTGCCTACTCCAAACATTTTAGTCTTCAGGAGCCTCTCGACACTTGGGCGGATAATTTCGATGGAGAAATGAATGCAATTTTTATGGCCATCAGATCTATTGGAGAACCAGCTGAACAAAATATTGTTCTCTTTGTTGATTCTCAGGCTGCGATTCAGACCATTAGTGATTACAATCTATATCCTTCAGAACTTGAGCTTGAGTCTAAAAAATCCATTGGCTCTCTTTTGCGTTCCGGAAGAGAGGTCGTCTTCCAGTGGATCCCAGGCTATTGTGGCATCTATGGAAATGAACGAGCGGACATCTTGGCTAAAGAGGTTGCGTCCCTGCATCCACCTTCTCGCCCGGTTCCACTTAGAAACGCTAAGCGACTTCTCGCAAGCAAAATTCAACATGCTACAGTCTCTGCCCTGAGGAACAAAGCTGACAGAAAGCCCTGGGCTTGCCTTCTGGATGATGAACAGCGTACGCGCTTTTCTCTCCTTCCCAGAGCCCTGGGAGTTGCCTCTTTCCAAACCATTACTGGACATGACTATCTACAGGCCCATTTGCATAAAATCAACCTGGCAGATTCACCTCTCTGTGTGCTCTGTGAGGGGACTTCTCCAATGACAGGGGAGCATCTTTATAGATGCTCCTCTCTTCATGATATTCATAACTGTGATGATTTCCAGGCCCTAACACCCTTTGAAACCACTTCATTGTTATACTGGACAGCAAGACGCCTTATGTTTGAAAGAACGATGGTGGACGTAATTAAAAAAAAAAAAAAAAACTTTATAAATACTGTTTAAAAAGTAAGGCAAGTCATAATCATCTAAGCTTAAATGAGTCAGTCCTTGTCATTATTGAAATCTAAATAATTGAGTCATCAAAAGTTTTGGAAAATATTGCTGAAATTTTATAAAAGTCTATAAAAACCTAACAAAGATTGGTAAAATAGTAAAAATCCTTTAACTATAAAAACTGACGAATTTTCGTAAAAATTACAAAAAAAATCGAGCAAAAATCTGCGAGAGTGAATTACAAACGGGGCCCAATTTGCCTATGAGATAAACAAGCTATTGCTTAGGGCCTCTGCTTTTTCCTAACTCCCAAAAAAATTCGTGATTCGTTCCTTAAACAATGAAAATTGTTCGAAAAAACGAATTTCATTTTTAAGTGCTTGAAAACCTTGAATATTTGGAAACGTGTGGCTACAAACCTTAAATTTTAAAATTTTTAACAAATGGTAGAGGGAGAGGAATGCCAGAATATGTCAAATTCAGCTCCTTGCCACATCCTCTATTAAAAATGTAAAAATCATGGTTCTCTCGTTATTAACATATTATTTGAAATAAATTTTTGTGACTCACATATTTCGTATCTTGCTATTTATTCAATCCCGAATGCAGTATTTTGGAAATTCTTTTGTATTGATTGCTTTTATCTTTTTTCTTCTGCATATTGTCTATCTGTTTAGCATGGAAAAAATACACACTACTTCTATTTCTATTCATTTTATGCCCCACTTGCAACTGAAGAAAAGTTGTTGTCATGAGAAATCTATGCTTTCTTTTTTCTTTTAAATTTAAAATAGCTATTTCTCACTAAGTTAGAACTGGACTGTAAAAATTTACAATCAAGTACTAAAATATCAGAGACTGGGAAGTACAAATGAAGTGCGTTAAATAATTTAATTTATTCTAGAGTCCTTGTAAATAATTAGATAAGTCTTTGAAAATCCTAAGCAAAGTGGGCTCCAATTACTTCTACTGCATATTGTTAATCTGTTTAGCCAGGAAAAAAATGATACACTACCTCTATTCCTTTTCGTTTTCTGCACTACTTATAATTAAAAAAAGGTTGTTGTAATGAGAAATCTATAGTTTTTTTTTTTTTTTCAAACATAAAATGGCTGTTTCTTACAAAGTTTGAACAAGACTGTACAACTGTATAATCTAGTTATCAATTTCTATGTCTATCCAATTAACCTTTATAAGGCTTTAAAATGCAGAATTTTATATCCATTTTACAAAATTTTCTCCGGGGGAGAAACCCCCGGCCCCCTAAAATTGTTGATATTCTATTTCCTACGTAAAAGTGAACCCTGCGTCACTCTCTTGATACTAGCTCCCTCTCTTAAGGTCAATTCAAAAAGGACAGCATGAAAACACACATTAATGAAAACGACACACAAAAAAGTAAAGCATGAACTTATGCATCACAGGAAACAGACAAAAACATGGGAGTGGGGGGCAATAAAAATGTTGCTATAAAAAAAAATCCTGCCCCCCCCCAGGAACTCAGTCCTAAATCCGCCTATGTTGTGCATTTTTTTCTTTTTTTTACAAGCAAATTTTTTTCTATAAAATATATTTTTTTTAAGAAAAATGTTAGAATAAAAATATTTTTACTTTTAAGAGTTTTTTTTACAACTTTTTAGTGGTTTTCTTTAAATGGAAAAGACAAAATATTTTTAATACTAATACATAAATAAAATGCAAAAACAAAATGATCAAATTAAATATAAGGTTGAAAAGCTTAGTTTTTAGTTAAGCATAGTATTAAATCGTTTAAATTCGGCACTAAAAACCTATGTACACAAAACAGAGCATGTATACTTGCTAAAACGTAAAATAAACAAAATAAAGATGGTTTATGACAAATGTCTCTGTTCAGCTGTTTATTTAAAGCACCACTGGAAAAATGATTCTCAAGTTCATTTTTAGTTTCATTTTCGTTAAATGTTTTTAAAAAGAAAGAATAAAAATACGGCCTAATGCGTCGTAAAAATATCGCAGAAAACGTAAATTGGTCTAAAATAGTCATATAAATATCGATAAATTAAAAATCTGAATTTAGTTTATTTAGATGGGGGGGGGGGGAGTGCGTCTGCTGTCGGTCGATCTGTTGGTGTGTGTGTCTATTCCACCTAATAACTGAGTGAAAAATCCATTTCCAACAAAGTTCTGCTAAGATCCCTTGCGTATTTATTTCGCTTGATTGGCGGCTTGTTAGATAAAATTTTGCAAGCTTTTTTGTACCAAAAGAAACCAGGTGTACTGTCGTAAATAATACATAAGTACGCCGTACTTGTTTTTTTTTTTCTTCAAAAGATATGCAACCTCTTATAATCTACGGAATTGTTTTCTTTTTTTTTTTAAATTTTTAACATGACCGGAAAATACTCTAGATTTCAAAAACGTATATACATCTTTATTTAGCAGCTGATATTTTTTTTATTTATTTTATTCATTTACATATTCATTTCTTGTTTTCAGGTTCAAGAACTTAATTGTTTAATTGGATTTTTTCTTTCTAAAAAGAGCATGTTAATTCATTTGCTACATTTAAAAAAAGCTCAAAATTTTTCAGAATATTAAAATAGTTAATTTGTATGCGATTTTCATACTACTCCATCTGATGGAGCAATACGGAATAGATACAAATAGCTCTACTACAGTTAAATGCCAGCTTTGTTCACTGGAGTAACTCACATACCACTGGAAATCCTACTTACCCGTCATAGTAATATTCCCATTCTCGAGAATCCGTTAATCCTTTGGTGTGTGTTATACAAACCTTCATCGTATATATCGAGATGCTTGAAATTACAATCGTGACTGAGGAATAATTTATGTGTAATAACGGTATGTAAAAGTTTCATCAAATTCCTATTCTCGTAACTTATAAGCACATTATACGCTAAGACATATTTAATGACCTACAAGATCATGTTATAACTTATAAACTAAGTAAAAAAGCAAACACTATTTTCCAGTTATATAAGAAATATGTAAAGGTTTCTGTACGTTTTGAGCTCATTTAAAAAATATAAGGACATATATGTGCCTTTCCATGCAAATGTCAAACCTTTGTGCCGCATGTAACGGTTCATATTTACTTAAAAAGTAATAATTTTAAAGGGTAATAAGGAAACTTTTTGCGAAAGCAATCACATATAAGTTTGTAATTTGTTAAGCAATTTTTTAAGTATTATTTTTAATGTAATATATGAGGCGTTACGTGCAGGGCAAAATAATCGTTTTCCGAATAATGGTCCACATGTATTTGCTTTCTATACTAGAAACTCGTCTGTCATGGTATGACGGGTGAAAATTGTTTGAACGAAGCAACTGCCTAAATTGTTGAAATTTTAATCCTAACGCCAGTGGACTAACCCTAAACTCAAACATATACCGTTAATTGTTGACCAATTTTTCGTTTCTTCGTTCTCCTTGAATTAGTCTTTACCAGTAAAAGAGTTGCGTTATTAGATCCAGTTGACCCTTGTCAAAATAAAGCATTTCCCTGCATGTCAAACATGATCAAAAATATAATCAAATTATCATGCCGTGGTTGAGTTTCATTGTTGGTGACATTAGCGTTACTCGATCAGTGAATTTGCCGTTATATGTAAAAGGATATATTATTTTAAACGAAACATTTAAACAGTAATTATTTCCTATAATTAGTGACATATTTGCTTAAAAAAACATTTTGATTTGCCCTTATATGTATATGTTTTAAAGATGTTTGTCACAAAATCTGCTCCTTACTGCTTTCGTTTAATTTACTGAGTCATTTTAGTATTGTCTATTTTGTATAAGACCATGCAAAAATTGTAGCCATGCCATTTTTACTTGATCCTGTGACTTTGCAATTTCCGTCATGTAAAAACTGATATGAATAATATAGTCACAGGATCATGGACTATTGTTTCGGCTGCTTTTCGCGTTTACGTGAGCCCTCCGACAAACTGTTCTCCGTGACTAATTAGTTCTCTAGCTGCTTAGTCTAACAGACTGTGTTTAAGTTGTCATTACCATTGCTTTCAAGACATAATAACTGTTTTAAGATTTTTTCTGAGACTTGGATTTTCACAACGCCTAGTTTTAGACATCATACTTCGATGAAGATGGTCTGACGCATTCATCTATCTGTATATGCATACGTATAACGTTATACATTTCACGTATGCATAATTTCATCTCGCATGAAGAACACATACATGTTCGTACACCTCCCCTTCATTACATCTCTTGACTATATATAAATATATATTTTTGTCTGGTTTATACAAAGGTATACAGCCCTGAAGCTTGCCTTAAAATTAGCGACGCGTCTTGAGGCTAAACGCTGCTTTTTCCCCTTAGTCTGTTTTGATGAAGTAACGTGTTTTGCTTCTGAATTATGATTTATTACTAACAACGCCATGTCAATCTACAATCAAGAAGTACCCAAAGTGGCATTTAGTCCCAAGATGGCGTACGTGTCGCTACTTAATATATGATCTAGGGCTTTTTACAAAGCTAGGGACTCGCACTCTTATAACACTGGTAAATAACTATGCAGGATTTTTTTTTCTTGTATAGAATTTGGCTGCTATGTCACATGACACCACTTCCTTTTTTGGACTTAATCGGGCTGCGAGGTACAGATATCACGATAAACATGCATCTGGGCTTATTACTTAACAATTAAATGCCAGTTTTGTTAACTGGAGTAAATCTCATACCACTGGAAATAATACTTAGCCATCATTATAATATTTCCATGCATCTGGGCTTATTACTTTACAATTAAATGCCAGTTTTGTTAACTGAAGTAACTCTCATACCACTGGAAATACTACTTAACCATCAGTATAATATTTCCATTCTCGAGAATCCGGTAATCATTTGGTGTGTGTTATACCAAGGCTTCATCAAGTGAAGCCTTGGTTATACAAACCTTCACTGTATACATCGAGATGCTTGACATTAGAAGTGACTAAGTAGTAATTTATGTATAGTAAGGATAGGTAAAAGTTTCCTCAAATTCAACATAATACATACTTCTTTCTTTTCTTTCTTTTTTTATAACTGGAGTTAACTGTTTTTTTTTTCTTTTTTATTTGGGTGTTCCCCTTTTTTTTCAAACAACGGAAGTAATAATTTTTCAGTTTCTTTAGTATAAATCTTCAAATTAATGAAAATCCATTAAGAAATTTTACATTTATCTGCATTTGTATTTGCTTAATAATTGGATGGCCACTTCGAGCTCCGCTTTGGAGATCACATCACGTACATGGACTTTTTGAAGCTGGGCATTTTAAATTCAAAAACACGAAACATAAATAGAGTACGTAATAAAATTTTTATATTCACTGCAAAACCTGCAGTACCAGCTGCCTTTCAACGTGGCAAAATGCCATTAACTCAAAACTCTAGTTGATCTCGTTACTTCATTTACAGCCAAAGAGTGCACACATGCTCCCTCGAAGACAATCGTAAGATTCAAACTCGGCAAATAAAATCCACACATAAAGAAAGAGGGACGAGACATTTTTCATCCCTCCTGATCACAGGGAGTCGCATATGGGGGAGAGGGAGACACGGAGGCGAAACTGATGGAGATGGATCGAGCGAGGGACATGAAAAGGGAAATGACGAATGACAGAGAACTTTTGGGGAAGAATATCGAAGCAAACGATTCAATGCTGACTTGCGTAAAAAATGAATGAAAAACTGCATAGTGAGGAATGGACATTTTACTGAAGATTGCTTGGGTTTATGAGCATTTGAGTTATGTCCGGATTATTAAGTTTGTCTGTTCATGACAGGCAAAAAATATTTTTTTGTTTATATTATTCTCGGTTATTAATACAATTTTTCATCAATACAATCATTTTTGCTGAACCTTTTCTTAGTAGCATCGTACACTATTTCATTAAACGTGGAATAATTTGCCTGCATTATTTTTAATTTCATACGTTTATTCAATAGTTTTTTAATTTCTTTCGTGATCAGCTTTATTGACTTCTACCGGTACCCGCAGGGCTTTGCCCATAGTAGAAAATTCAAAGATCATTCGGTTCGCCTATATATTTAGTAAATAATGGATGAAGAGTTTCTCGCCAATTTGCTATGTTAATTTGCTCACCCATGGTCGCATATGGTTGTTTGCTCGTCCAAGTTATGGTAATTTGCTAGTCCACGTTATGGTAATTTTTGGATTTAATCGAATTTTCGGAAAATCGCTTCGAGGTGCTCACTTCTATGTTACGAATTTTTCTAGGCGCTGCGCGTAACAGAGATCCAGACATAGACTTTCAGCTTTATTATTAGCAAAGACTAGCGGTAGTTGCGCGGTCTTACCAGCTATTGAACATTAAAAAGTCATTTGGTTAGCTTGTGTATTCACAGTTAACTTCTGTTATGCGTTCTGTTATCAGTGACATTGTTTTTCATGATCTCTACAAATATTGGATAGATTTAAAAATCATCTACAATTATCTTTTTCGTCAAGCATTTTTTTTTTCCCAAAAAAAAAAAAAAAATATGATTGCATTTAGATATGTACTGTTGTCACTGAATTCCGCACCAATTTCGGCTTCAAATATTTTGAGATGTTGTCAAATGCTCAGCATTAATGACGTCACTTCCGACCCTTTACCTCCCGCGAGTTTTGTACCAATAAAAATAGAAATATGACCTTCATCCGAAAAAATTTAGTACTTATCACATTTAGATTTGTGAATTTAAAAAAACGTTTGTTTTGCTTAATCATACGCTGCGAACTAAATTTGTGCCAAGGTTCATGCAAGTCACTTGAATAGTTTTGGTCCTACGCGACAGACATTCACACATACAGACATCTGAAAACCTAGACAAACTTTCTGCTTTAAAATTTGTAGACAAGAGAATTATTCCAGAAAAAGCAATGTTTGACAATAATTGCTGACTCCGTCATTTTTTTTTTTTTTGGTCAGCAATTGATGTTAGTTTTTTTTTTAAAATAGATTTTTTATGCAAATTATGTTTTGCATAATAATCTCATGAATGTATAACATGAATTATTTTATTTTTATTCTGGGTAATGTAGGGGTAAGTAAACGTTTTTAGAAAGTGATTCTTCGTTTTTAGAGCAGTCTAAATTCATGTGTCAAAAACGTGAATGATATTTTAGACAACGCAGACGGGCAAAGTACTCGTATATCGGGCGAAATGAATTTTATCCATCCACTCAGATAGAGGTGACCAAGGTCCGTTGTGTTTATAGCGAGTAGGTATTTTTTTAATGTCCCGGTTAAATGAATATAAACAGTTAACATATCTAGCAATTGTATCAATTTACCATATTGACCCACTTGGCTTCAGAACAAAATGAGAAGGAAAAAATAAAAACATCTTATAATTATTTACTGCATATTTTCTTCAAAGCGGGAAATTTAAACGCTTTTTTTTCATATCATTAATTGTTGATTGTCTAGTTTTTTTCTAGAATGCTGTGCACAATTTTCAGATGCCATCTTACTACCGAACGGCACGACCTTGAGGGTCACGGATTTGGACAAAATTCTAGGTATAGGTAAATTTCCACTAGATATGAGCCAATTTAGAGCGATTTGACTGCATAGGCTCTAGTTCGGCTGCAACGGGGTCCAAAGTTGATAATTTAGACCCAGAAATGCAATAGAATTTTCTTTAAAATTACCATTGTTATCGCCTTTTCTGCTATTGCACTGCAGTATGAGCCATTTGCATGCTTACCTTTGAATTAATACGTTGAATACTGATTTTTAATAAGCGGTTCTCAAACTCAAATTGGCTACTACTTTTAATTTCAATAACTTGAATACCAAAATAACATAGTTACAAGATATTTATCGTTTGTAAATGAAACTAATTATTTTCATTTTGTATTAATCGTCTGCTAGTAAAAAATATTTATCGTTTGCTAATAAAAACATTTGCTTGAACGGAATATGCATCGTCCGCTATCAAAGATATCCCACCTTGATAAGGAAAAATTGGAGATGAGAAAAAGCTCTGATTGCACACAAAAAATGGCACACACAAAAAACGACAAAAATACAACACCGTTTCGACTTTTCAAATAACTTGGATAATACCCATAAATAAATACTTGTTCTTCCTTTCACTCAATTTACTAACAAAAGATGCCAAAGATGTTGGGAGATCTATTCGAACATAGTGTCGAGGTCTGAAATTCTGATGGAAACGCCATTGCATTTCTGGGGCCAAACTAGCAAATTTGGACTTTCGTTGCAGAGAAACTAGGGCCTATGCAGTCAAACTGCACATATCTAGTGGGAATGAACCTATAGCTAGAATTTTGTCAAAATCCGTGACCCTCAAGGTCGTGCCGTTTGGTCGTTAGTTTATTTCTGTAAATGAAATTCACTAAATTAAAATTTTAACTACGATGGATTGTCTTCTGCAACGTTTTTGGCGTATACTACTAAAAAAAAAGGAAGAAAATTTAGTTCCCTCGTCATCAAAAGCCTAAAGAAAGGGGAAGGGAGTGGATATTCCAAAAAATGAATCTATATTAATAAAACTAAGAATACGTGTGTGTGTATTTTTGTTCCCTATAAAATCCAGTTTTTTTCGGATCTCGACCAAATTTGGCAGGGAGGTACTTGGACACCCAAGAAGGAACGTAGGGGGGGGGGCGTTCAAACACTAAAATAGAACCGAACCGTTCGAATTTTAGTTTTAGGACGCGAAAATGGCATTAAATGGCTCTTTCTATTCGAAATAATTATCCGATTTCTTTGATTCAGGTCCCATTCGAAAGCCCGCAAAAAACACCCGTAGGGTTCATTTATTCCCTTCGAATTTCAAAAAAGAAAGCTATAAAATCAGAGGTATAAAATTAAAAAGCACAGCTAAGCCCAATTGAACAGAAATTTTAAATCGGGAAAATTATCGTTTGGGCGATCTCATTTCAAATTAGCGTTTAGAAAGTTACCACTTTTTTTCCTCAGCTGTGATTAAACATTTTTTTTTCTGTTTTGCATTTACGGAAGGTTGCGTTTAATTTTTTCAGAAACTTATGATTTGCCGTTTTCTTTCTTTGAAAATGAATAAGGCTTCAATCTCTAATTGAAGCCTGATTGTTGAACATGCGTCACTTGACAAAACTTTTAATTTAGAGGTAGACCGTGCAAGGCTAGGCAATGCAGTTAGTAATCAAATAAATAACAAATGAAATTTTTTCTTTAAAAAAATCAATTTCGTTTTATTTTATTTTTTTTCTGGTTATATGCTTTAATAGTTAAGAAAAATGATAAACTAAAACCGTTTCAGCTCTTTTTCATATATAGCGTTTTGAAAAAACATTAAAGAATTAAATATTTAAAAAAAAAGAATCCCCCGTTTATATTTTAAATAATCCAAATTTACATATAGGCGTGAAAGTCTCATTTAAAAATTTATTGAAAATATTTTTACGGCATTTAATAAAATTTAATTTACTTTTATTATACTTATTTTTATTCTTTAAATTTTTTAATTGTTTTCTGAATAAAATTCTTTATTAGAGAATGAGCATTACAGAAGAAATTATGCATCATATATGCTTTTATCTTGCTTCATTTGCGAGCATATTTTCATGGGAAAAAATAGCAGACGAAAAAAGATGAAACAGAATGCATTTAAATGAATCTCTAACTGTAAAACTTGGAAGCTTAAGAGCATATTTTATGTAAGTGTAAACATTGCTTCAGCATTTTGAACACGGGCAGAGCAAAAGTAGGAATCCAAAGCATTATGAAAACGGTCTGTAGATGCGCTATCATCAACAACACAATGTCTTCAATTCGTGGAGAATGGTTGCGAATGGTTGCTTCTCAATTGTTCATTTCTTTGGAAGTAATGGTTGTGATGCTTTTGTTGCGGTCGCAAAGTTTTTAAATAAATGTGTTCTTTGAAAAATATATTCAGGAATTATGGTTCCACGTATCATATGTCCCAATAGCACTCCTTTTTTTCGGGAAAATAGATGATTTTTCTGGCTGTCAAGAGTGCAGAAAATCGAACGATAAAACTTTATAAAAATATTTGTAAACTTAGAAATAGTCGTTAGCGTGATAAATGTCAAGAGTAGGTTTAATTTTTGTAAAAAATATTTTATATACTATTAAGTTTTTACATGCATAAAATCTTAATTTTTCTTTTAACTCAATTGTATCTAAAATCAAAGTCAAAACAGGTTTACACTACTATCTTTTAAGACTAATAGCACTACTAATGCCGTGGGCAAGTACAGGGCAGGAACTACATTTTTCTCTTTTTCTTCTTTTTTGTATTTATGTCATATTAGCTTAATTGTACGAGCTTCTTTGTCTGGTTTCCGATGAAAAAAAGATCGGAAAAACGTCCAGTTCCAGCATTTCCCTATTCTTAGTATTGAATCCAAATCGTTTTCGTCAAATCTTAAAAACTCATTTCTGCAGATACTGCTGTTTACCTGCCCACGACAGAAAAGTATGGTATTTCCATAACTTCCTTAAATAGTAAAAGCAAATGGGTGAATTTTGCCGCACTTTACTTCACAGATCGATAAATATAACAACAGCCTGTCTGACGAGATACGCTAACCATGCAAAATTTGCTATTGGAGTCTGAAAATAAACGAGCTGATGTGTGCATCACATGACTTCCTTTTACTCCAATTTAATGTCATTTCCCCAGTAGTGGCAGTTTGTCGCCAACTTGGCGACAAATTAGGCGTTTTTTTTTTTTTAATCTGAATTCAATTTGCCCACTGTTGGTGATATTTAGAGAGTAAACTATTAAATCACATTAAAATTGCCAGTAATGGGAAAATAATATTAAATTTTACTAAAAGGAAGTCATGTGATGCATACATCAGCTCGTTTACTTTTACGGAAAAGTAAGTTAAAGAATGAAAGTTTTTTTTTTTTTTCTATACCATTGACTTACGTACATGACAATCAACGTACGTTTTTTAATTATTTCATATCGTCCAGTAGCATCATACTCTTATTCTAATATTATCTTCTTGATTGCTAATGCGTCGGCAAGCGAATGCGAAATATATTTGCTTTAATAAGTGCTTCAGTTTATTTTTGCCCCAAACTAAGCTTTCATTAGAATAAAGGGAGCCAGGACGTTTTGTAATTTAAAAAAAAACCGATATTTTGTTTTTAGCCTCAGAAAAAATTAACATTTATTTAATTGCGAAAATACATAACTTGATGTTGAAGGAAAACACGTTAATTAAAAAGTTTATAAAAATATTAACACATGTGCAATGCCTTTTTTTCAAAGGCAGCGGTTGTTCGAAGGAATGTTAACTTTTTGTGAACACAAAAAGTTACCCAACTTTTTTTTTTTTTTTGCTATTAGAAGTTGTTTATCGAAAATGTTCTTTTTTTGGCCCACCTTATTGTGCAAGGTACGTAGTTTGCTTTACCATTGCTACCGGCCCGACCGAAATCAAATCGAGAAATCCCCAAACGATACTGCAAAATGAACTTAGAATTAAAATTTTCTTACTGAGTGCAATTGGCAAATACGTAACTTTAATTAATGTTAATTACAAATGTTTGGAAATGATTTTTTTTTTCTTAACGCACACAAGCCAATCGCCATAATGATAATTAAGAATAAGAAGGCTTTGATTTGTGGGGTAGATTTATAACTGTAATTGTAGCGCATATTCGATCCAAAATATATTTTATTTCCAATATTATCTTTTGCCATTTCCATTTTCCTCCTTAAATATGGTGCAAGGTTTACAATATTTTGAGAAAATATTATAGACAAATAAGAAAGCAAAGAGTAATAAATGAAAATAACAAGTTGGTATGTTACTTCTTCTTTGCCGTTTTGAGTTTAATTTTGTAATTTTTTTTTTCTTATTTATCGAACAAAATTAGTCAAACGGAGTTATTTTTTTTTAATGAATAAGCATTTATTACATCGTAAATGCTCATTTTAAAAGGAAGATCTTGAATTTATCTTAATTAATAACGGGTGATTCTAATTTAACATTCCTTAATTTGACGACAACCTCAGCATTAAGTTGTTATTTACCTTTTAATGATGCCATTTAGTTGCTGTAACAAATTGATCTTAAGGAAGAATAAACTCGCCATGTGAACCCATGCAATTATTAAAAATTAACACAAGTTTGCCAGCAATTACGGAAACAATCTTTAAACTCCTAAAATATGTTTTAAGTTTATAATGACTTCTTTAACTGCGTCGTTTACCTGAATTATAAATGCGTTTAAAGATAATCGTGTTTCTATAAATTAGCCAGCAAAATCCGATGCATTGCCCAAACGTATTGCCCAAATGTTGTGAAAATGAATTGAAATGATATTATAATTGGTTATCTCAAAATTAATTTGATTTTACAACGGTGCAATATTTAATTAACACGCGTAAATAGGTATGGTATATGAAGTTTGTCAAATTGCTTATGGAGTGTGGTTTTTGAATCTTTGTACTCTTTATTTTGGTTCTCTGGTAGTAATAAACAACCATTACTTATTTTACCATAACTTTCTTAACATATAATTTGAATAAATAAGCGCTTGCTCACATTTGTAACTCTCAAGACATCTAACACGTTCGATACTATTACGTACATCGTGTAAATATTTATATAGTTGGCCAATATGGGAAAAAATGTCGATTGAAAAAATTAATATACGCTACACATTGAACAAAAAATGTGGAGCACGTTCACTTAAACTAAAAAACCGACTTATTGCTGATCATTGTCACAATGAGCAGATGATCAGCAGGTGCAAAAAATAGCACAGATGAGGTTTGTGTAAAGTACACAATAATATTGAAACATATTTTTAAAAAAAATTGCTAAATTTGTCGCCAAATTGGCGACAAAACTTGGCGATATATCGCCAAGCGTCCGACAAATTATCTCTACTTGAGTTTACATCGACATTAACAATGATTTCCCCTTTAGAAACACCCGAATGTAACCTAAAGGGCAGGTGCGCAACTAGACCCCACTAGGAGTCTACGTGCTAAATTTCAACATTCTAGGACATGCCGTTCTTGAGTTATGTGACATACATACGCACATACGCACGTACATACATACAGACGTCACGAGAAATTTCATTGTAATTAACTCGGGAATCGTCATTACGGATATTTCGCGTGTCTATATGTTCTTTATTCCGGTCGAGTCGAAAAAAAAAGAAACCTCAACATTCATTTAGGGGTGAGCAAAATGGAAATTCAGGTCGATTTTTGAGTGAAAATGTTTTCGCGGATACAATACTTCCTTTTTTGTAAAAGGAAGTAAAAAGAAAAGAAAAATGAAAAAAATATATATATCACATTTGTTTTGTGTGTTCGTGTGTGTGTGAAACTGCTCTTTGAAGCAGCAGAGTTAAGTTAAAAGAAATGGAATGGTGAGAGGAAATATATAAAGTTGGATTAATGCCGAAATCAAACGCAGTTTTTTTCTAGCTTGGGTAGTTGAGGATCACCTTTAGAATTCTTCTTCGCTCTAATAGGAAACTTATCTAGAGCTATTTAGAAATATATTTTTCACCTTATTTCAGTGCAAATGAGTATGCATATATAAGACTTTGCGACTCTCCAATATTTCCTGATATTGAACTCGACTATCCCCAATATTGAACGCCTGACTCATGGCTGGAAACTTGAAGGTCCAGGTTCTAGATAATTCATTTTAGATTTGCAATGAGAAAAAGGGACTTTCAGAGAGTGCTGCACTGCGTGTCCAACCCAAATCAAGTTGGCTGGTGGGATATTGCGCGCATCTGCGAATAAACGCAGAACCTCTGTCACATATAAGTCTATTGATTTTTTAAGTAAGAAACCACAAAAGTAAAACGAAACTCATGTTCGTGGGGTTTAATTAGTAATCTTTCAAAATGAAAACATATCCACTGAGGAAAAATCGTTTTTTTTTTTCGGTATCTTTTATGTTCTTCAGATAGCTGCAATCGAAATTCCTGTTTTTTAGCAGTTCAAATGAAACAAATCACAGTTTGTTAAAGGGTAGAGTTTTGACTTTCTATTAAAAACGAGCTGATGTGTGTATCACATGACTTTCTTTTACTCAAATTTAATGATAATAGTGCCTTGAAGTAAGCAAAAAAAAAAAAAAAAAAAAAAACCGCTTTAAAAGTTTTCATCCCTAGTTTGTGGCGAACCGAAACAAGAAAAAAACATTTTACACAGATTAATTTCCTCAATGCTGGTAAATATAATATGATTCAAAGGTTAACTCACTAAATATCCCCAATAGTGGTTAAATTAAAACCAGACTTATAAAAAAAATAATAATAATAAAAGTCAAGTTGGTGTGGCAAAACTTGGCGACCCAGAGCTAGTGATATATTTCAAAATGTCCGCTAAATTGGGACACCACTTGAGTTTGCATTGGGATTAACAATGATTTTCCCCCAAAAAGTTGTGAAAGACCAGTTTTGGAAAATCCGAATGTAACCAAAAGGGGAGGGGCATACGCACATACACACGTACGAACATACGCATATGCATACGTACATACAGACGTCAGGATAAAACTCGTTGTAATTACCTCGGTGATCGTCGAAATTGATATTTTGGGCGTCCATATATTCATCTATCCGGGGATGAGCGAAATGAAAATTAAGGCCGATTTTTGAGTAAAAAATGTTTCGCGAATATTATTACTATGTAATAGATATCGATGCAAGTTTTTCAGCATCAAAGTTTAAATGATCATCAACGGTGTGAGGGTCAATACTTGTTTCGTTTACCCTATTTCATAAAGATAATTTAAAACATTTTTACAATACATTTTAGAACTAAAAAAATGGGCAAATAACATAGTAAGCATATGAAATTGAGCACAAAAATGTACATGTTCAAATATACATAAATTGACAAAAATATTTAAAAAAATATAAATAAATAAGTTAATTAGTAAAAATAATTCTTTACATAGAAGTACAATAAGTAGTTCAGCTAAGTCTTCAAACATTTCTCTGATTAAGTTTAATCAAAATTGTTTCTTGATCATTTGAAAATAAATGATACAAATACACAGTATGAAACTAAGAAGAAAAAGTAGGTATTTCCATTTCACTGACAGTAAATTCTCTGAACACATTCTTGCAAGAGAGGTTTTATGAGTCGCATTACTATTTTTACTTAATAAATGTTTTCGTTTATAATTATTGACATTTTTCAGAAGAGATTCTTGATAGTAACGATGAAATATTTCAAAGAACTAATCATAGCTTCAACGTTTTCCTAGCGAAAGTAATTGAGACACGCGTAGGCTAACAGAAAGTTTTGAAACATTTTGTTTTCTTTATCAGATAATTGATACTATCATAAATATTAGAGAAATAAGTTTGACCCCAAATAGCATAAAATATGTCATTGGCAAGCTTCATTTGATGTTACACTCAAGTTCAGTAATGGGAGTTGGTGCACTAAAACATTAAAAAATAATCTTTTTCATTTTTATATGTTCAAAATGTTCAACTCAAAAACTTTCAAGCAAAACCAATTTTGTGTTTTTAAGTAAATAAGTAGAAACGCAATTTTTAAATGCGATTTTCTCAAGACATCAATTTAAAAAATTCATGTACCTTTTTCTAGAAAACTACTTTAAATATTAATTTGAAGTGTTCACTACATTAAATGTTTATGTTCATAAAGATTCTGAAGTGATTTTTTTTTTAGTTAAAAAGTGACTCTTGGTTAAAATGAAACATATAACAAAATGAACAGTATTGATTTACGATCTCACTTTAGAAAACTCTTCAATACGTTTTGAAAGCACTATGAATAATTTAAGTTTCCATTATTAAACGTTTTACGAAAAATGTGCATATTGCTTAGCAATTTAACATCACGCGTCTACATTGTTCTTTATTAAAGAAAATGTATAGTATTCAATAGTATTGAACAACTATAATTCAATAGAACGTTGTAAATGCAATTGAATTGTATTGAGTGATATTAAATCAATAGTAATGAATATTTATAAATCAATAGTATTGAATGATTATAAGTTTGTACTTCAGGTAGTTGTTATATCTCCTGCATTTAGTCTAAATTTGGTTTAGAAAAAAAATGATCTACAGTACTAAAAGTTCCTTTTGAACCTCCCCCTAAAAAAACAAAAATTCTAAATGTTAAAAGTATGTCACCCTAGTGAACTTTGCTTTATTTTCTCAAAAACCACTCGATGACATAACGATATAAATGTTCAATGCAATGCATCCCCGCAGTGATGTTGGAGATTTTTTGAATAATAAGTTACTGATTATTGTAGTTTCCTTTTCGATAAAGCTTAAAGCTCCACATGAACTAAAAAACAGTTTGACATCCAAAAATTGCATATAGAAATAATATCATAAAAGTAATATAAAATATTTTTT
The DNA here is from genome assembly GCF_026930045.1 of Uloborus diversus. NCBI lineage: Eukaryota > Metazoa > Arthropoda > Arachnida > Araneae > Uloboridae > Uloborus > Uloborus diversus. Next base: position 44,704,748 of record NC_072731.1, read on the forward strand.
ATTCCCTATTAACATGTGATGCATAAGCAGCAAGTCACCACACTTAAGCCAGGGCTAAAATATTAGTACATGTATTATAACGACAGATCGGTTCTGCGATGCAATCCAGAGAGTGCAATTTTGTCCTTGTTATGGATTCATTAGTCAGGAATAGGCAGCAACTTAACTGAAGGCAGGTGTATCTCCTTGTAGACGAGAGTGCCAACCATTTGGCAGCTAAATTAAATTTAGTTCACCAGTGAGATTCCGCAACACTGTTAAGGTTCAGCTCGAAAGGCGAAGCTTGGGTACTGAGCAGTAAGTCTCCGGCCTTTAGCTCGTGCTTAGGCATACCGACAGCCCGGTTATTCCAGACTGATAAACCTATAAAAAAGCCAAAACTGCAGTATCTAAATGCATTACCGGTCTGTAAGTATGCATCCTTACTGGTAGGTGTACCTTAGCCCTGGCTTAAGGGCAGTAACTTAGGGCTAATAATCAAGCTTTGTTAACGAGTTGAACCATATCATTTCTGCAAAATCTCACGAGTGTGCTAAATTTACTTTAGCTAGCAGTTTTCTGGCACTCATAGCTTAAATACTATGATTTCTGCATCAATCTGGGTTATTGTCAATTCCAGACTGATATCTCCATAACAAGGACTAAACTAAAGATTTGTTATTAATCACTGAACACACATTGTATTCGTATCATAAAGCTCATCAGAAAACCTAATAGATATAAGAAGAAGTGAAACACATAAAATCAGAAACAGATGCTGCATTTAGGCAGTAAAGTTTTGAATTTCTCTTTGAATCGCATTAACTATTTGTCTAAAACTTTTCGACTTATCTAAAGACGAATCCAAGTTTCAGGTATAGAAAGTAAAAAAAAAAAAAAAAAATCAAATATCAAGCGTTCCCTTCGTGGCAGATATTAAATAATTTGTTTGTTCTTCGTGCTTGTTAGAGAAGAAAATATCGCTAAAAACAGTGAGAACGAGATACAAAGAGAGGAACAATTGCTGTTTACCACAACAATGTTATTCTTTTAAGGTTGATGAAGTTAACATTCAAATCCGCCTAGCACAGCCAAAATGGTTGTCCCATTAAACTCAAAAATGTATCAGTTGGACGAAGTGAAAACACCTTTATCACCGTTATTGCAAGGTATTTCTCATTAAGAAGCATAACAGTTGTGTAGTTGTACACTGGCCTCAAAAAATTAAGGCACAACATGTTTTTTTTCGAGTCTAATTTGCAAATGAATGCATGTAGAAAAACAAATTTTGGAGGATATGAACATTAAAGGGTTTTTTCTGTTTTTTACTGAATGCGTCATAGAAATTTGTATAAGTGCATTGCAAAAACAACAACAAAAAACGGTACACGAAATTTGTATTATAACAAAAAAGAAAAGCAATCTTCGCGAAAAAGTTTATTTCTGAAGAAAACAGAAAATGTCAGTGTTATGTAGTAAAATGCCATAGAAACAATACCAAAATGGGTTCAAATAAGGAACGTGACCCCCCTAATTTAAATTCATTGGTGACATCGATTTTCTATGATTTTAATAAAGTTGTTGGGCACCGGAATATGAGGCGAAGACCAGACAAAGTCGTAAGCCTTGTTCCAGCTCATGTAACGAACTTGGAGGAGCATTTAAAGCATTAATCTGTCTGCCAAGATAGCCCCAAAGATATTCTATCGGATTCAGATCTGGAGATCGAGCTGGCTGTTCCATTCGTTCCAAACTGTAATCATCAAGATACTCCTCAACAGTCCGAGCTCGGGGAAGTCGTATATTCTAATCTATCAGAATGAAGTCATTGCCAATAACACCAGCAACTGGGCAAACATATGGATGAAGGATCTCATCCCGATATCTCAGACCAGTCAGAGTTCCTCCATTGAACACATGCAGGTCCGTGTAACCACCGATCTCTGACCAAACCATGATTCCACCACTTCCATAACTGTGGTCTTTCAACAGTGTTGGATTGATGATATCTAGTGTTCTGTTTCCTACAGATCAGAGACGCCCTAAATCACACTCTAGTGTAAATCTGGACTAGTCTGTGAACAACGCAAATTGCTGCTGGGTACAGGAAACATGTTCTCTTGCCCAGCCTAAGTGGATCCTTCTCTGTAGTCCGTTGAGGGGAACATTCGCAACTGGTCGTCTTGCATAGAGACCTGCATTGTGAAAACGATTTCGCACCGTAGTAGCAGAGATTCTTCTTCATGATGCTACAAAATAGTCTGCAACGAGCTAATGAACAGAAGTGGTTCTTCTCCTTCGGGCCGAAAAAACTAGAAAATGGTCTTCTGCAGGTTTGTAGTTTGTAGTCAGTCTGGAACAGGTCTTATGGACACAGAATCTTTGGATTGGTATCGATTCCAAAGTCCCTGAACAACACTACGAGACACATTGAGACGTCTAACAGCATCAGCCTGTGATAATCCAATTTCCATCCATCTAACTGCCCTCCAACTTAACGAATCGGGTAAACGACGTCTCTGAGACATTTTCATAACTCTATTGGCTATTGACACCGAAACTGCCAACAGTTGAAAATCAACACAACTTGCACATAAAAGTGCGAAAGTTTGATATTTGCACATTTTTCTCTCATTCGTAAAGATATGTTCTTTTCTGTAAAATAAAGGCGAGAAAGAAAAAAAGAATAAAATGTACAATTAAAAAAATAAATATATGTTTTAATGCATAACTATTGCAGCAAATAAATGTGATTTTTATTTGTATTACAATTTTAATACCTATTTGCTAGAATTTAATAGAGTTTGTTGAAGCTAACTAATGCAGTCTAATAACGGTTACAATAAGGCGATGTTTTGACGTACTGTTTAAAACCATCAATCCTGAAAAATACTAAGGACAAATTAAATGTGTGACAACTAAATGTTTGAACTTTTACATTCTAAAAAAATATATTTAAAATGAAAAGCATGTGCAAATAATAACTGTATTTTACAGTACTGAAAAAAAAATACTTACGCTAGAAAAAAAAACATTAAAACATCATTAAGCTCTATTAATAAAAGTTTGCTTGATATTTAAGCCTAGCGCTGCGAAGTGCTTTAAAGTAATTATGGCTATGTATAATTTTCTATCTGCATACGGCAACACAATATGTTAAAAAATCATTATACAAAACTAGTCGAGTGCTAGTGCTTTCTAAAAAACCTAGATAAAGTCAAGGTATCTGCATAGCTTCTCATGATAAACATGTCTTCATAAATATAATAGCTGATGATCGAGTAACATTCCTTACGTCATCAACAATGAAACTTGCGCCATGGCATGATAATTTAATATATAGGAGAGTAAAGAAACAAAAAACCGGTAAACTCTTAATCCTACTGGAGTTTAGGGTTAATCCGCTGGAGTTAGGCTTAAAATTTCAACTATCAAGATATCACCTAACAGGCAATTGCTTCGTTAAAATTTAGAAGGGTAGAAGCATTTTTCACCCGTCATTCTTGACGGGCGACTTTCTCGTTAAATAATATAAAACTTAAAAGCCTTTATTAGATCATTTTTAGGAATACGCATTATTGTATCGTGAAAAAAATCTCTAATTTGCAATGCTGTGTATCCCTTATTGTTAACATTTTCTTAGATATATTAATTGTTCGCTATTGTTTTTATCGAAAATATTCCACAAATGCGATATTTTAGTAGTAGCAGAAACTAAAAAACCCACGAAAGAAAGATGTACAATACAGTATATTTCATTAATTGACAAACAACGCTCGTCACTGCTTCAAGATAAAATATTTTTAATAATATAATTAAATATGCTACTTGTTTACAAATAGGTGCTATATAATGTGCTATTCAGAACTTATAAATAATATCAATGTAATTTGAAGTTGGTGTGCAAGCTTTAAAGTATTTTAAGTAGTCACAAATTAATTGAATACCGTCATAGATTACATGATTAAAGTTTAAATTTCTAAGATATACTTTAAGTTAACTAAAGATGTACATAATTCTTAGAGTGTAATTAATGAACAGGAACTGTAAGTAGGTAATACTTATTTTAATTAAATCAGCGAAAAGATTAAATAATAATTTTTCCTTTAATAATTCTATTATATTTTTATAATTTTTCTTAATTTTTGCTCAAACATGATACAAATTCACTAAATGGATAAACGGTAAAACCCATGTCAATCCAGGCAGATGGAGTTATTATCATAGTCTCAGAAATTTTTGAATTTAACGAATGCTAAAATTCAGAAACAAAATCAAATTGCATGCATATTTTTGGTTTCCCCCAAGCAAGTCTTGCCTAAAATATCCAATAAAGATGGTCACGTAGACGCCATTTCTCAGATGTGACTTTCAACTACATTTTGTCTGGAACGGTGAACGATAAATTACTGCGTATTAGTTGTGTTTTTTTGTTCGAAATAAAATACATTTTCTTCAACATGATTTATAAATAAGAGTTTTATTTTTTCTTGCTACCGCGCTTTAAAAAAAATATTTTCAAATAAATATCGTTTTCAAGTGCTTATGTATGTACGTATGCATATTTGTATGCATGTTTCTTGCAAAATTTAAAAGCTTCGTGCCATAGAAGGTTGAAATTTTGTATATTTATTCTGAATTGAGTCTAGTTCGTACCTTTCCTTTTGGTTTCATTCAAATGTTTCAAGGAGGGTGGGTCTTTTACACTTTTTTCGGAGCAAACCAGTGTTAATTTCAATGCAGACGATTCTCTTGGTGAACGAATCAATGAGCGCCAAGAAAAATGTCAGGGATTGCGCTTTGTTTGTCTACTGGTAGAGTAGTTTAGACTATTCTACCGGTACTACTCTACTATACTACAGTTAATTCAACGAGAACTGATAGCTGAAGTCAATAATGCCAAGTGACAATTGGCGATGCCGTTGTCTGGTTGTCGACGGAATGGTAAAAACAACAAAAATCACATAAGCGAAATGTTTCTGCAAAGATCCACCAATGCAATGCGGGGCAAATGTTGACGTCAAAAGGCAACCTTCTTTGTCTACTCTCGCTATCAATTCTCCCTACATGCACTACAGCATGCTTTCTGCTGTAGCTATAAGTTCTTAAGTGTAGTAACTTTTAATATCATATTTTAATAGCATAAATGCCTCAAAATCAGTAGAAATAATTGTATTAAATAATAAAATATTAATTGTTTAAAAAATAGAGAAGGATTGTCTTTATTTGTTTGTCTACCTATAGAGTAGTACTTTCCAGTATACCAGTATACTTTCCGCTATAAATGTCAGTCCCTCGTTTAACACCTTATAACCACTAATATTTTAATAGCAGGCATATCTCAAAATCGGTAAAAAAAATTGCATCGAAAAATAAAAATGATTGTTATAAGAAAAGAAAAAAACAAGGATTACGTCTCATTTGTCTACCGATAGAGAAATTTAGACCATACTAGTATGCTTTCTGCTATGGCTATCAGTTCCTTGTTCAGTACCTTAGAATAACTAGTATTTCAATAGCATGAATATCTAAAAATCATAAAAAGAAAAAATAATTACATAAAAATTACTGTGATTTTTATTTATTCAGAAAGCAGAATTGAAAGAATCTTTGTGACGTCACACAAAATTATATATATTTTTTTCCAAAACGTTGTTCGGATAATATGCTACGTATTGCATATGGTTAGTACCATATGGAATAATTTTTATTAAATGCATTTAATGGCTTTACTAAAACAGCCGTCTTAAAATACCTCTATAAGACTTTGAAAATACACTCAGTTAGTGAAAATTGCAACAATATGAAAGATTTATTGAAAAAAAAGAAAAGTTATTCCAATCATGCATGTACACGCTTGGCATCGAATCATAGAGATGCTGAATGTCAAATTGGGACTGAAGCCAAATAATATGAGTACCAACTGCCGGACGAGGCACATGGGCGAATCTCCGACCAACGCAATCCGAGACATGCTTAATGGGCTTCATATCTGGAGAGCGGGTAGGCTAAGGAAGTAGTGTAACCTGTCGAGCACCGAAGAACACTTGTGCGTTACTGGCGATATGTGGACGTGTATTGTCCAGCTGAAACACTGCACCAGGAATTTTCTGAAGAAAGGGTAGTATCTCCTGCGTCACAGCATCCTTGAAGTACCGCTCGCTATTGAGGTTACCCGTAATTCGGGCTAGATGGGACTGTCTGTGACATTCAGTAGCGCTCTAGACCATGATGCCAAGCGTTATGCTGCGTCGGATTACACACTTTGGGACTTGACGTTCCTATGTGTAACATCCGACACTTACACGTACATCGTTATAGTGTAGACTAAATCTGGACACATCCGGGAGGACGACCTATTGCCAGGCTGCACGCCATTGTGCGTGTTAGTGGGCCCATTGAAACCGAAAGTAACGATGGTTGACGGTGAAGGGAATCCTGTATTGGAGAATCCTTGCATGCAGGCACTGGCGCAGCAGACGTCGACGAACCGTAGATGCAGCAAGTGGGACGCCAACGATGGGCTAGCGTGCGACAGAACGCTATGAGATTCACTACAGCTAGGCGGGTGAGGGGTCGATAATCCCGTGGTGTAGTTCGATTGCGTGGGCTAGGACGAACCCTTCCACTAATTTTATCGTCCTCTGTCCATCTTTTAAAAATACGCATCACAGTCGAGGCATTACGTCTCCGTTACTCGTTCGTATGACGCTCTGCGTTTTGGGGCGAAACATACTGAGTACTCGAGAAACATCTACCATTGGCAGATAATCATTCGATGATTTCGAATTACCTTCACAGCCCTTTATATACAAAGTCTACGCCACTGTTCGGAGGGGCTTTCTCGGTTCACGCATGCGCGACATCTCTGTTATCAAAATTACTTGCATATCTTATCCTGCTATACATTTTCTGTGAATTTTGGTTCATTTACATAATTCCTTCTTGGTGTTTCACTTTTCACAAACATGAGTGTATAATGACGTCGATTCTTCTACGCACAAATATTTCAAAGGTTTTATTTGTAGGAGTAAATAAGATTATTTTATATGCAAAGCTTTCTTTACTTCAGTAATTAACTTGAATATAAATCTATTTTTCACTTCGAAAAAGAAATTTGCATGAACTAACCTTTTGTATAAAAGGTAAATATTTGTATTTTTATCAGAATCGATGAAAAATAAAATATTTATATCAATGTAAAAATATTTACTTCAATGCAAAATAATATTTTTCTCAAATATTGCCTACATTAATATGTTTATCTCTATTATTTACATATAATAAATATTTATTTGACTATCCAAAGCAATAATATATTGTGCATTTTTTGCGCTTTTTATGCCTTTCATTAGGTATGTATGTTATAAAAGTGTAAGAGTGGGAGAGACGCCTTCTTTTTATCTGATTTAGAAAACAAATTAAAAATTCAATGTGAATCAACCCTTTATGTTTTATTTTGAAGTTACACTATTATTAAGTATTAAACTTACCATTAACGAGCTATAGACTTAAATTAAAAAAATAAAAAGAAAATTAACAAATTGGTAATAATAAGTTGGCAACAGGCCATCTTTCCAATAAGGTGTGGAATAGTGTTCTGTAGACGTCATCTATGATATTATTTCTTGTTTTTGTTCTCTTCGTCGACTATTTCCCTACCACAATTATTACAGTACATTGTATATGACTCATGCAACCTATTTAGCATAAGAAAAGCTTAATACAGTCAGTTTTTTTTTCTTAAATAATATTTTTTGAACATTCCGCGCACACAAGCAACCTGTTCTCGCTCTACTGTCAAACTAAGTAGTTTTAGGATTGGATAACATTTCTCAAGAACCTTTGTAGTGGTTTCTTTACTAGTGGATGCTTGTCTGGCAGTCGATGGTTTTTTGTAGGGACAGAGCTGGAGTGGCAACACTTTCAAGAGGAATGTTGGGGTAGTTGCTTCAATAGAATCATCAATAGGAAAGAACTAATCTGAAATAGCATTAAGATTGCGTGGTAATACTCCACAATCTTTAAAGCATGATGTAGCATTTCCCAGGGCATTTTATAAAGTTTTTGAGCTTCATTTTTCGATGTTTCTCTCTCTCTCTCTCTCTCTCATTTTTTTTTTGACTTTTTCAATAGCCAGAATTAACTTATCTTCACTTCACTGCCTCCTGACTACCGTATGATTTCTCGCCCATTTTCTCAAAATTCAGAAAAAACAAATTTCTAATCAAAACATCTCTTAATTTACACTTTTGAAAAGTTTGGCATCTCTCCTCATTATGTGGTAGAGATGCCATATAGGCATAAAGTACGTCAGTACTAATATGTATTGCAAAATGTAGTTGAAATAAGTTAATAAGAAGCTAAATCAAACATTAACCCCCCCCCCCCAGTCTTTAGCTCATGGTGTCTTTGTTTTACATTGAACACTTATTGAAACCAAAACGACTTAAAATTTTCATCGAAAAATGATCGCGCTAAAATGATCATTTTGTCATACAAGCGTCACACTCGGGCCCAGTCGAACAAGAACTGACACGCTTAGAAGGAAACGTCCTTGAGTAAATAAAAACAATGAGAAATATAGCTATTTTTATTTTAATCAGTAAATTTCCGAAGGTATGGCGTCTCACCTCATACGGCGTCTCTCCGACTTTTACCCAATTGTACATTTTTTTTCTGATGTGCGGGTCATTTTCTAAAGTTAAAATCTTCTTATCCTAATGAATTGCATAAATACATTTCCTTCGTAGCACCGTTGGGTAAACAATAAGAAAGATTGTCGGATGCATGAAAGAAAATAGAATAAATCTTAATCTATGTGACTACAAAAATGATAAAACTGTAAAGTAATTCATTAGCAACTACACCAAAGTAGTATGCAAAATCGTTTATATATGCGTAAACTTCTAAAATAAAGGGTTAAATTTTACTGAAAACGTGATGATTTTGGAAAAAGACTACATGAGGCAGTGAGAAGCAAGCGGATGTAAGTGACAAAATTAAAAATTTGGAGATAACAAGTACAAATGGCAGGTGAACTTATCCTCTATCTTGGGGCAAAAGATATTACTAGTAGCCTTGGTAGGTGCTGCTGTACATCATTATTTAGAAAAAAAATAGAAACCTACCTCGGAAGTTATCTTTAATCGCGTTTTACTCAAAACTTGAAAATGTTCTCTTACATCCCTTTGCTTCTCGCTGCTTCATATTACATTTGCTGAAATATTGCATGGGTTATAACAGCATAACTTCGATTTAATGATACCCGATTTGATGATTTCCGCAATTTAATGATACATTTTTCTGTTCCGAATTTGACTGAATTGTATGTCTATATTCAGCGATTCAACGATAACTTTTTCCTTTACCCTAACAATCGGTTGTACTGTTCATGTATAACTAAGAGTTTCTAAATAATTTAATCGTTAGTATCATGCACGCATAAAAGCAGGATTTTAAACATGGTGTTCAGATATAATAAGTAAGATATGTAAAACTTCTACCTAAATTATTTTTCATCTTGTCTTACACATAAATAAATAAACATTTTTTAGTGTAAAAATTATTGAACTTATATTTATTGACATGTTTGAAGCTGACATATTTTCCCCTGATCATGTGCACAACATATATTAATGTGCATAATTCCACTACACTGGACTTAATTTATCTGATAGTAATGCTACTTCCTCCTAAGCACAAGTAAATTATGCTGGAAAAATAACTTTCATTCCTTCATATTTATGTCCGCTTTGCATGGTAATTTCCGGAACTGATTATTTCGTCATTAGTACGTTATACCTAGAGCGAAATTAGATAAACCCTATTATTCAGCATGTAATTTTCGTCCATATTCTAAGTTATTAGTAGGTAAATTATTTTTCTCATAAGTTAAACTAATTGCAAGGATAAAAAGTCAAAATATGAGCAAAATTTGTCAAATAAATCTAAAAGAGATATCATTAGAAAGAATAAAGATACATGTTCATAAAATTTTAACTAAATATGTAACTCTTTCTTCTCAAACCCTGACGTTTGAAACCTAACTCTGTTAAATGTTATAAAATACTAGAAATAAGGCGATCTTTGTATATTTAGAAATACGCCGGAGGTCATAATGTTGCGTATTTGCAAAAATTAGTTAAACTGAACATATTTAAATTAAATACAGTTATTTTTTAAAGGATGCAGAGATTTTAAGGATGTATATTGAAACATTAAAAAAAAATAATTAAAAACCCCTTAAAATAACCAGCGTTGTTTCATTTGCATTTCAGAAAATAGCGACTAATGCCATCTTTTATTTACAAAAACATTATAAAAGCTTCACGTTCTTACATTGCTATTTTCTAAGAGGTTATTTTTAGATTCTGCTATATTTGAGCATCGGTAAATGTATTTGAATTAATTGTTTTCTCAAAAAGGTCAAAATAACGCTTACCCACACTTTTGGGTAGACCCCCTCGTTTGGGTTGCCTTGAATGAACCAATCTCAGTTGTCATTAGTGAACTGATGGTCCATCTTGCATTTCTTTACTATTTTTGCAAAATGAAGTATACAGTATAGCTCCGAGTTAACGATTGTCAAGGGACGGGAAAAATGTCATCGAAAAATTAATCAAGAATATTGTTTAATTGAGAAAAATAAACATTCAATGCAGTCAAATCTGGACCAATTAAACGTATCAATACATTAAAGAATTCGTTAATTTGGGCTTCGTTAAATCTAAGTTATACTGCATGTTTAATTGTTTCTCTTCTCCGGGGTTTTCCGTTTTTTAAAGTGTATAAAATCATCTCTTGATTTATGGTTTAAAAAAATAATAATGTTACACCATTTTATGTTTTATGTGTATAAATAATTTCTGGCAATATAAGAAAATGATAACTATTTATACTAATTTTGCAACTAGGTTCTATTGAATATGAAAAAAACCTGTAGAAGCAAAGATGTGCAATTTATTGAAAATAATTTGCCTAATACAAAGAATTATAACAATTGAACAAATTTGTCAGGATTTCTTCATTTGTGTAATTAGTTTGTGTCAAGAAAAAAACTTACGCAAGCACACCCGTATTCTTCAAAGTAAATATTTAACTTCTAAGCGGAAAAAAAAATTAAGATTAAAAATAAACTTTAAAGTTTGCGACAGAGAAATATTTCTACTTCTGTCGGCACAAGCTACGATATTTAGCATATTTCTATTTCTCACCTTAAGGTTTATAACGCCATTCTTACTTTTAAAAGGAAATCAAGAGTTTATGTAAAATTTTATTTGACTTTCATAACTTACACCTTGGTATAATATTTGTTTTCAACTAATAAATTATTCTTAGAATATTTCTTAAATATTTCCCAATGGTTTTTTTAATTAAAAAAACAAAAAACACTTTTGGGCAGCTAAAATAAAACTAGATAATATATTCTTTATGCGTTTTAAAGAAATAACTTTATGTATTTATGCTTTATTTTAAAAAACCTCACTGCACGAATAACAAGAAGTACTGCATTTGCGGAAGTTTGCCCAGTCAAGCTTCGGCCTAAATTTTAATTTACTTACCCCCGAATGAATTATTATTTGAATTTTTAAAAATAGATTTTCGTACAATAAAACCATATATGACCTTATTAGGAATCCTGTGTCCTTCTTAAGACACAAGTGGACTGGGTTCAGCTTATAATCCTGTGTTGCATATACTGCACGCACAGGTAGTTATCAAAATAATGGAAACACATGTGAATAAAAGTGACATTTTTGAATGTGCTTCGTATGTAATAAAGAATAAAACTAGATATCTGTTGTTTTTTTATCAATAGCAATGTACATATTCTGTTAGTATATGGTGGCTTAACTGAAGTTCTGGAATGCTTGGATGCTTGGATTTTTTTCAAGCGCGTGAAATATCGGACCTCTCAAATTTGAAAAGAGGCTAAATAGTTGGAGCGCGTCTAGCTGAAGCAAATGTAACTGAAAAATCTCAACTTTTTGGTGTTTCCAGGGGTACAGTATCTAAAGTCATGACAGCATACACGCAGCACGTTAAGACAAGCTCGGCAAAGCAAAACAGTGGAAGGAAGGAGAAGTTCAGAAAAAGAAACCGACGGTATTGAAGAAGATTGTAATGTCTAAAAAGCGAACAATATCAGCAAAAATGACCAAGGCCAAATAACTTTTTTTTTGTTGCTAAAACTGCTGAGAAAAATAGTTTCAACCTTCATTTTCACATGGCATTTTTTTTTCCTATTTTGTAAGAGTCATTTGTGAATGTGCCAAATTTGGAACCAAAATTTAGAATATGCAAAATTGAGTCATAAATGCGCGAAATACTATTTCAAGTACCCTAGGGCGGCCTTTTTTGACATACTTATTTATTAAGCTTATTTTTGAACTTCTATTTTCCTTTTGGTTTTAGAAATAATTTAAAGATATACCGTCATTCATAATTTTGCTTTTTTCAGTTTAATTTTGAGAGAAAGTAGACTAGACAAATAATTTGTACATTTATAAATTTATTAGTGAATGTTATCTTCTCTTTTTGTTCTGGGAACAATTTTATTTAATTATACCAAAAGTTTAAACAAATGTCAAAAATATCGGAGAAAAAAACAAGTAAATCAAGTGATTCACTGGTGAATGCTGAAAGCTACCAATTTCCTTACTCAATAACAGTATTTTATTGCAAAAGACCAAAATCTTGTAAATGTCGACCTTCACCGATATATAACAAGGTTCACATAGTAAAAACAGCAGCAAAAGATATTTCTGATAAGTCTAGACATTGATTTTTCGCAGTAACAATGCGTTTCTGTAAAGAACCAAAACAATGGTAAATGTCGGCATTGGTCTTTGAATATCAACATATATATAGCAAAAAGGGCTCAGCAAAAGGTCAACAATTTGTGGTGACACATCTTTGAATGTTGACATTCAGCGTTTTTTGACTGTTATTTCTTCCGTTATAGTTTATAAAGTAAATTCCCCGTTACACCGAAAAGCAATAAAAAAAATCCTTTTATAGGATATGCATTTTCTGTCCCCAATTAATTGCCAATATATTGTTTGAATTCAATTACAATGAACTTATCTTTACAACGCGCAAAATTTGTGGTTTTTGGGAATTTCACTCATTATGTGCTCAGCAAAGAAGACTAAATATTTTACAGAAAATGGCATAAAAAAGTACATTACGCACTTAATAGCTATAGCATACAACTGCTATTTAAAGTGATAGCCTGAAAAATATAGTATCTTTTACAAACATGCTATTATTTTTTCAAGATAACTAAATAATGAAAAACCGATAGAGAACACACTCAGCTATATTTTGTATCCCAGCTATTAATAACAGAGGAAGAAAATACAATGAGTAAGAGGATCATGAATCAAGTGACAGGCAAAGCGGAGAAAGTTGATGTTGCGACCATATTTCACGGTAACGGTTTACTATAAAAATTAAAGTCGCTGAATGAGGGAAACGTGCACTGAAGCGTTTTATTTGGAAGTATTCCCGAAAATCGGAAAACTAATGTTTCTCTGTGCTGCTCATGCATTGTAATATGAACTTTCTATGACATTTTTATCCACTGTTGCAATTTTCAGAAAGTATGTTTTCAAACTAGATACATTTCTTAACCCTTAGCTGATGGTTTATGTGTGGATTATTTTCTATACTGAACCAAGTTTGAGATAATGGTTTTTCATGGTTTGACACTAGGTAGGCTGGGTAATAATACGTTGGGGGGTAGGCGGGATAATGAGATAGGGGGGAATTTTATGTAATAATCGGATTGCGATAATAATAAAGAGTAGAAAAAATATGTCAGCACTCTTTACACATCATAGCAGTAATTTTTTAATATATATATATATATATAGTCTTTATATGTTTTCAACATCCATATTGTTTTATTTTTGATTTAACACGTATGTACTTTTGTACACTGAAGTATCATCATAAGTTTTTATCGTAGGCATCAGTTTAACTTACTTCAAAAATAAAACACTACACTCAATGTTTAGCTAACTTGTTAATTACTATTTCAAGCCTGGCTGATAATTCTAGCTGAGCAAATTACAATTTTTATGCACGTTAATGTATCACTGTTAAAAACTCAAGAAACTTTTATATTAAATATTACTCTAAAATGGAATGTTTACACCGCAAAAAAAAAAAAAAAAAAAAAAAAAAAAAAAAAAAAAAAAAAAAAAAAAAAAAAAAAAAAACAGTACATTGCGTTGAAAAAAATAACGAATTGCAGCGCCATTTGATATACCACGTAGATTTAAGTGCAAAGAACCTAATACCGTATTTCCCCTCCCAACTTGTATTGTGGCAGGCACAGCCGCCTGCCAGTACGAAGATCCAAATTCGGTCCTGCTACGCGCATTTTGCGATTTTAACTCTCATTTATTATACGTAAAAATTTACAGTGAAATAGGATTTTACGGTGAAAGTTACTGGGAACATGTATGCTAGTAACTTTTACCGTAAAGATTCAGGAATTTGTTTATCAGCGTATTTTATCTCTACCAGAACGTAAGTAAGTGATTAATAGTAGTTATGTGTAGAATTTGCTTTTAAGAATTTCAAATATTGTGTTTGATTGTTTTGATTAAAATCAAATTGGTTGTCAAGAGTACTGGAATGACTCGATCCTTTCATCAACGTAACCGCATTTTATAACTTTACTGTAGTTTATGCACTGATTTAAATACTTTCATTCCATTCAAAACAAGTGTTTTCATTCAATAAACTATGTTTTACATATTATACACAGCAAAATGCTTCAAAAGTTTTCGGAATAATTCCAAGTTTGAAGTTTATCTCTTTTAAAAGTACAAAAACAAAAATTTAACCTTGAGGAGTTAAGCCTAGTTTTTCTACTAGCATTATTACTTCCACAAGGGCCGGGGTTGATTGTGAAAAGTCGATTCGACAGACTTGTCAAAGGCCCGCATTATCCATTCCTAAATAGGCAAAACATTATTGAGTTAGCACAAGCAACATCATTGACACATTCAAACTCGACATGGTGAGGAGTTTTGTTACCTAAATTGACAAACTATAATTTCCATCATCGAAAGATAAATATATTTAAAAAAAAAAAACACATTTTGGTGAATGTCTAAAACCACCAGTGTTAAAATTATTCATTTACGCTCTAATGTTTTTCAAGTCCTTTGTCAAACATTTTTTTTATTACTTAGCTGAAAAAAATATTATTAACTGTAGAAGTGGTTTCTAATTAATATGAATCCAAGTTTTCATCATATATCTACGTACGAGTGTCATCAACAGCATTATTTTAATAACATGTTTAATCAAATGCGACAATACATAATTTTTTTTTAAACGGACAGATATGACTTTCAATCCAACATATATAAATCTAATTTTAAAAATAATCAAATAAGTCGTTCAAG
The DNA here is from genome assembly GCF_026930045.1 of Uloborus diversus. NCBI lineage: Eukaryota > Metazoa > Arthropoda > Arachnida > Araneae > Uloboridae > Uloborus > Uloborus diversus. Next base: position 44,720,155 of record NC_072731.1, read on the forward strand.
TTTTACTTCAAATACTTAGATAATAGTTGTAACTTAAAAACGAAATCCAAAGTGAAATCGTACAATGAGCATTAATCAAATCATACTTCTTTCCATCTCCTGTCATTTTTTATAAACATGGCTTGATCTAATTATGTTGCTAAGCGTCACACATTATATCCTTGTTCAAGCGCTTCAAAATTTGACGTGCATATCATTCACGTTGGTTTACTTTGATTCTTCAGCAAGATCTAGAAAAAATGAATAATTTTCAAGAAAGCCTTTTAAATACCTTGGTAGTAATACAACAAATATACTACAACTCAGAGAGAAAGTATACTAAATCTCAGAGAGTAAATATACTGAAACTCTAAGTGTAAATGTACTACAACTTAGTTAAAGTAATTACATATCCCTCTCTCTCTCTCTCTCTCTCTCTCTATATATATATATATATATATATATATATATATATATATATATATATATATATATATATATATATATATATATATATATATATATATATATATATATATATATATATATATTTTTTTTTTTTCTTTTTTTTTCATCCAGATTCAAAGAAACCTTTTTGAGGAATCCATATTTAATCGTGATCAAACTGTCTTTCTAATTTTTAGTAAGAAGTATTTATGTCCGCTTCCGAGATATATTTTTAACAGAAGTAAAAGAAAAATGTTTTTAAAGAACTATTTTTTTTTAATTTGCAGTTACGTGATTTCAGTACTCAGCCGACGATATTAATTTCCGTAACAGCCGCATTCTAATAGCCACACAATATACTTTTCGAATGCTCATTTCGGAGCAATCATTAAGATTCTTAAGCCGTACTCTCTTTTAAAAGCAGCGACATATTAAATGTGTCGTACATGCCGTGTAGTTACTGTAATGCCAGCAATATCCCCCATACATCATTTTAAACAAAATATTTCGTCTGAAGCATGTTTCGCTTGCGGTTTCGACTTAAAAGCCGATTTCCTTTCGTGGTTATCTGATCTGATAAGGGAAATCGAGGCACTTCATCCAAACTTCAGGTTTTGAAATCCTGCTTTTATCAGCGAGATCTTAAATGCAGGGTGGCGCAAAAATTTAATGAATGCCCGGAAACTTATAGGACTTGAAAGGATCGACATAGATCTTTAAGGGGAGAATTAAAAAGTACACTTTGTGTATGGCAATTTATATTTTCAACAAAATGGATGTAATTTATTTTTTTGCCAGTTTTTGCCGGTTTAGAAATTTAGTGTATTAAAGGAAGTATTTCAAGTGAACGAGCATTTTTTGTTGCGTATGTGTCGGATCGGTTTTAAATGTTATGACCGAATGAAAAATGATGGAATTGTAAGACAAACTTATGATGCACAAAAAACTGATAATGATTTAAATTCCAAAATGTTTATATGACCCTTTATTTATATAATACATTCATAAAGGTAAACTTGTACTAGTTTTTTTTTAAACTGACGAAGGGAATTAAAAATATAAAATCTAATTATTTGTCTTGTTAATTTAGGACAAATCATAGCAAAATGTATAATAATTATTAAATACCGATACTTGAAAGACTGCAAGATATCAATGATAAGGTATAGTGGTTTGTAACAATAATGATAAGTTGTTAAAACACTAACAATTTATAATAAATAAATAATGTGTCGTGTAATTTGTTCCATTCTTCTTGTGCTTCGGAGTTATTATTGTCAAAAAAAAAAAAAAAAAAAAAACACATTAAAACACTTGATTAATAATTATTTATGTTCTATTAGTAAGTGAAAATGTATTTATGTTTAAAAATTGTAGTGCAGTGTGTAGTAAAATGTAATTAGTTAAAAAAACTGAATTTATAAATATTATGTAAACATAATATTATAATATGTATAATTATAATATTATGTAACTTTTCAGGCAAGTCGAATCACTTCACACTATACATTTGCTTACAACATGCATCTTCATACATATGTGTTTGTGTATGCTTAAAAGTAAAGAGAGAGAGAGAGTAAGGAGAGAGAGAGAGAGAACGAACTTGTACATTTTTTCCTGGGATATATTCCATCCATTTTTATCAATCATTTTAACATGCAGCAACTTTAAACTAAGGCGTAGTATTGTGTTTTTCTATAAAATACACTAACAGTTTTTTTTAAATAGCATTTAACAAAATTTTAATCGTAATATGCTTAAGGGGCAAAATAAATTGTACCCTTATAGCTTCTACCATTTTGCGAAAGAGGTCACATGGTGGGCGTCCACATCTGTACATATTTTTATTTTCCCCTATTGAAAAATTTAATATCTTTGATTAAGGACATAAACCCGAAGTGCGTCCAGCATAAATGAAAATTAGATTCTAAAGAATGGGGTTATCTAATTTCGTTAGAGGTATAATAAAGTTTCAGGGAAATAATCAGATCCGGAAATTGTCTAATATGTAGCGTAACTCTAACATAAATTAAAGCTATTTTGTCACCAAAATTCGCTTGATTTGACTTGTTGAAAAATGTAACTTGAATTACATTTTCATATAAAATTTTTATCGTATTGATCAACAGTGTGTATATCATGAGAGTGTAATCTTCGTACAAAAGTTAGGGTTAACATTTCCACTATTTTAATATCACCTAACAAGCAATTGCTTCGTTTCAATGTAAAAGCAACTTTTACATGTTATACGTTGACGGGCGATTTTGTAGTTAATTATAGTTCTTAGTTTTCTTTATTATAAGTGTTTATAGATGAAGGGTCACTGCGTTTAGCCTATAATTAACATTATGTGCATATGAAAAAAAGAGTTTGCTGCACTTTTTCAAGTTAAGTATATCATTTGTAATGTTTGCAGGTGCAATCTAAAAATTTTAAATCTTGGAGAAGGATATGTTTAAGCGTTGTTAATGGGGGAATAATGTTACTTTTTTAAGCGCTAATTATATTGACCGGTGTTTAACATTTTAATAAATTTAACAATTTAAACAATAATATTACTTTCGTAGCTGTTTTCTTTTCTTTCTTTTTTTTTTTTTGCATATAGGGGAATGTGGGGCAAAGTAAAATGGCGAAGATGACGGAGGATTTTTTTTTAATTTTTTTTTTATTTTTTTAAACAAACAAATCGGAAATTTGTTTTGAAAATGACAGTACATAAAGAAAGAACGTTGTATGTTATGATTAAACTCGCGTTGAAGGCGCATTTTTAATATTAAGCAGTAAATTTGAGTCTTCAAAAAAAGGGGAAATTTTCACTTTTTTTTTCATGGGGCAAAGTGGAAAAAAAAATAGTTTTCTAATGAAATATTTTCGATTCGATTATAACACATATTTTTGATCAAAAGAATCAGTAAAAAAGGGTTGAATGATTCAAAGAAAAGGTAATGAAACAATTAACGAATAATTAAATGAAAAACTTAATTAGTATGTGAAGAAAATGACTGAGCTAGTAAAAGAATAAACGAATAAGAAAAAAAGTGAATAAATAATTAAAATAAGTGAATAAATAATTAAAATAAGTGAATAAATAATTAAAATAAGTGAATTATTAAATGACGGAATGCAAATGAAAACGCAAGTGATTTATATTAAAGGATTGAGTGAGTAAATGAACAACCTATTTCACTTTGCTCCATCCACTTTGCCCACGTACTTGACTAATTGTACAATTTATTTAAAATACAAATAAGCTTAATATTTACTAAATGAATACTGCATTGAACATTAGGAGGTCTCAACTAATATTTAAACTGTTATTAGCACGAACTTTATCCTTTTATAGTAACAAAAGTAATTTTTGACTTACAACAAAATATTACCATATGAGTATCATTTTTTTAAATTGCCTATATTACCAAATGCTTTAATTTTCGGCGGTATTTTTTTTCTCGTCCGGAATATACTACATATGATACTAAATAGTTTAAATACAAGAAAATCTGTCTAGAACTAGACGAGCCTACTTTCCCGTATACCCTTACTACTTTCTAGTACCTGATTAATATTCTAAAAATTTAGCTAAAATCGCAAATGTTTTCAAACGTATTTTTAAAGTACTTTAAACTGATTTCTAGGAATAAAATATTCCTCACTCATCTAAAAAAAAAAAAAAACGCGAAACAAATAAAACAGCTTCAACTTTTAAACAAAGAAGCTAATACACTTTTTTCCATTAAAAAATCTTTAACAGCTTTCAAAACGAAAAAATAATAATTAATATTAATAAGCTCATTAAAATAAATACATCATATAAAAAAATCGTTTCCTTTTCTCCTAACGCAATTTTTTAACAAAATAGGGCCCCAAAACATTTTTTAAATGAATTAATACATTTATCAAAATAAATAAAAACAATAAAATGTCAACTTAAAGAAATAATTTTCATTGTCAAAAAAAAAAAAAAGAAATAGAAAAAGAAAAAAAAATCGTCTGCGCTTATTTTTATGTAGAAACATAAATGATTTCGAGTTTATTCGCCGAAAACTGAATATCTAAATTAAAACTTTAGCGTGAAAATAAAAACAAGTCATATCAATAATAATTATTTCACAGTTAAAACCATAGCTGCGGGGTCGGAGTCAATATCATTTTGGGATAAAGGAGTCAGAGTTGAATATCCAAGAATCGGAGTCAGTCATTTGTCCTCCGTGTATAAATTTTTGCCAAAGCTGCGAAGTCAGAATCGAAGTCGGGGAGTTGGAGTCCAATTAATTGTCGAGCACAGAAGTCGGAATCGGAGTCAGGTACCTCTAAATTCTCGGAGTCGGAGTCTGGAGTTTGGCGTCAGGAGTTATTTCCAATAAAATATCTTTGAAGTAAGTCTGCCTTCAAGTACGGAATCTACATTGACTTTCAGTTTTCCCGTAGGCGCTAATGTTAAGGGATTTGAACTGTTTAAAATTGAACGGAAATTGTTCAAATGAAAAAGATATTTTATATACAAGTTTTCATCAAAAGCTTTTTCCTACAAAGTTTGTTTGACGCAAATTCGCCTCACAGTTCGGAATTGTCTTGAATTTCCCCGCAGGTGCTAAAGTTAATTTTTTTTGGATTGTTTAAAATTGAACAAAAAATAGTTCAAATCAAAAAGTGAAACACTGGAATGAGGTATCCTCGCCGAGATCTTTCGAAAAAAAAAAAAAAAAAGTTCGAATCGGACTATTCAATCAAAAGTTATTAGGGGGGGGGGGCAGACAGACAGACCGACAGACATTTTTCCCCATTTCAGTACCCTACTTCCCAATTTTTAATTTTTCGATATTTATTTAATTATTTTATTTATTTTTGACTTTTTTTTGTTTTTCGCGATAGTTTTAAAATGCATTAAGCCTTCTTTCATGCTTTTTTCTTCTTTTTCTAACTTTTACTGGAAAAGTAGGCTAATAACCAGATATGTACAGCTAAAAGCAGAGTAAATATTTCACCATTTCACTTTGCCCCGCTTTTTAACTTTGCCCCATGTTCCCCAACCTACAGTCACTCAGAAAAGAGAGGTACATTCACATAGAGTACGAAATGTTTTATGAATTTTATTATATTTTATGAGAATTTCAAAATATTGTTTTATCAATAACAAAATAAAATGTTTTAAAACTTTGAAAAATCCTTACTTGCCATTCTCGGTACAGTTATTGTTTCAACTCTACTTATGTTTTATTTGATAAAAAATATTAAGCAATTTAACATGAGCGCAAAGTTATGGCCTCATCAGGCTATTTCTAAAAGTAGTTTCTTTTTTACTTTTTATTTATTATTATTTTTTTCAAAGATTTCAAATAAATATTGTCCCGTTAAAAATAATGGAAAACTATTTCTAAAACTTTTTAAGTGCTCAATAAGCATACAAATATTGATGTGGTGGTTTTTGTTCAACAACATCACAGTGTATAAACTATTATAACGGCTTACAAAAAATGAGGCAAAAATCTGTCTCATTTATATGCTTAAGTTTTGAATTAAGAAACTCTTCTATGAATGCATACATTAGGTAATCGCGTTACCTTTTCATCCTTCTTATACACTGGAGTTATTTGTTTCTAAAAATTTAAAATTGAAGTTATAATAGTAACGTTGATGTCAAATCATGTACGCTCGGAAACAAAAACTGCTTCTCAAAGCAACATATCAAAACCTGGATCCATAATCATCTATTTTTTACCGGTAGGTTAAAAAAATGTTTTTAAGTGGAAAATATGTAGCCAACCATTCTCTCACTTTCATTCTGTAAAATTTTACATATTACATAGGGTACATGTACACCAATGGCCTTGGGGCAGGCATACCGCTATTCGCACTCGTTTCAAACCAAGCGGCAGGGGAACATTTCTTTCCACCAAGATGGACACAAGGGATTCTAAAGGCCGTTATTGAATGGCTTAGACCATTAATGAATGATTTTTGACAACAACAAATTGCCTCCTCCAGGCTTTAGGGGTGCTGATTTAGAAACTTTTCTGTGTATGTAATAGGTGTGACAAATGGGGTCACTAGGTTTCCATGCTATTAATATAAGTAATAACAATTATATTTTAATTCGCTGTTCTTTAGTTATATACTTAAATGTTTATGCATTCATATAATTTAAATTTTGAAAAATTCTCGATTACCCTACCATAAAAATAAACTACATTTTCCATATCTAAAACATAAATTTAAAATAATTCCAGATCGGAATAATGTAAAAATCTATACTATAGGTGTGGCATGTAGGGTCGCTAGGTTTCAATGCTATAAATATAAGTGATGGCAATTCTATTTTAATTTTCTGGTCTTTAGCTATAAATATACTTAAATGTTTATGAACTTTTTTATTTTTAAAATATAAATTTCAACAAATCCTCGATTACTCTAACATGAAAATGTACTATATTTTCAATATCTAAAGTATAAATAAAAAAATTCCAGATCGGGATAAGGTAAAAATCTATACTTTAAATTGTTGTTCATCTATTTCAGTACATTGTCCTTTATTATCATCAAATTCCTCTTGCAATTCACAAGATTTAGAAACCGAAATGAGTATCTCTCCTAACCTGTTGAACCTTTTTTCTATATCTGGTCTACCACAACGCAAAAAGTTTGACAACTATTGATATCTGCTAGCATTTCATCAGTGCTAGACAAATGCCATATTAGGGACAAAGATGCTGCTCATTTATTAACAGCCTATGTAGATGTAGTAAATTTAAATCCAAATAACCCTATGATCAATCGCACATCCCTTAAGAGAGCAAGAGAAAATCTTCGAGAAATAAAATCAGACTTCATGAATTTAAATTTTTTATTTATTCCCTGGGATACAAAGCTACATCCAGATGTAACTGGAAAAAAAAAAAAACGCCGATAGGCTTAACACGATAGCTTCAGGTCCCAATGTTGAACAGCTACTCAGAATTTCTGAGATATTTCTTCAGTTGTATATGATATCTTAGATGATTGCTCTTTATTGCTAACTGTTCAAGCTGTAGTGTTTTATACAGCGGCTTACAATACCGGCAGTATAAATCGTCCATGTAATTTTTTAGAGCAAAAGCTGAACTGTGATATATTGCATTTGTATTGCTATCATCATGCACTTGAAATCGTACTGCAGAGTGTCTTTAAAGAAGTTCTTGCCTTTCTTAGTTCTAGACTTGATATTCCATTATTTAAGCGCTTCAAAATTCAAAAAGTTCGCATACTACTTAAATTCTAAAAGAAGAATTTGATGACATAATAGTATTGTTCGTAGAAAGCGGAATTAAGAAATATTACAGAGAATTCTTATGACGTGTAATAATATTTCTTGGTGAAGTCCTCCCTCCTACAGGGATATGTTTTCGGCAACCTGGAGCTTAACTGTGAGCCAGATGGGTGGCAAAAGGAATTTATTGTTTGAATATTTATATATTTGGGAAACAATTTAAATTGACCTTACATGAAGAGAATGCCCGTAAATGCTGTTTTACAGTTAAATGTTGTATGAAGATATAGTTTTTCGCAGCAAACCATTCTTGACCTTTTAAATTAATGTAAAGTCTAGTGTCTAAAAAACCTGCAGTGTACAAAATGATGACAACCATGCAGCAGAAGCAGTAATTTAAAAAATCATAAATCACTTATGGTACTTAGGGGATGAACAAGTTACTTTGTCCGTATTGGATGAAGGAATTGGCTTTGAAGATGGGAAAAGACTACTTCAGAAAAAATGCCTGCTGAATACGAAGACGTGTCCAATGACCGTATAAAAAAACTCAGATAACAGTAGATGATCTGGAATACTTTCTTAGTAGAGATCTTCCTCTTTATAGAATCAAGTACAAGGCATAAAAACTGTTTGTTAAGTTACAATTACCAAAAGATGTTTTCCTATTTGATCCTTTTTCATGGTAAAATGAAGGAATCTATTTAAAGGGAAGAAATATCGTTAAAATGCTGAAAGTTGTGAATGATACAACTAAAAGAGGAGCACAATTAATCAAGGAATTTCACAATCAGTTTAATAAATATGAGTCACAAAAGCAATTTAGTATTTTACAGAAAGTCCAAGACTATCGGGAAAAAAATGCACACAATTGAGATACATTGAGAAAAGCGTACGATTAAGGTAAAGTTTCTAAAACACTGTTTTATTCTTATTCAATGTAAAATCTTTAGACGATATGCAGTAATTAAAAAGATTTATTTTAGTGCTACCTCGCTGGCTGTAAAAACATTTTGCAACCATAGGAGAAACGATGTAGTCTGAAGGGTCTGAAGTAAAAACTCGAAGCTTTGTGAGAAAATTATCAAAAGTGTTAAAGTTCAACGTCCTAGGAGCACGTGTTATTATTGACCGATCGAGTTCAAATTTGGCACCGATTACGTTTTATTATAGTGTCACAAAACTAGGTGGCGTCACTTGTTGAATTCCGAAAAAAAAATTCCCCTTATAAATAAGGACCACCCTAATATATATATATATATATATATATATATATATATATATATATATATATATATATATATATATATATATATATATATATATATATATATATATATATATATATATATATATATATATATATATATATATATATATGCTATTTTCTCTTTTTTTGTCAACAATGGCTTCTTTCTTTGTTCGTCGTACCACCAAACCCGCACCACACAGCCGTTTTCGTACGGTAAACGTGGATGCATGAACACTCCATTCGTTTCCCTATGCTGTTCTAAGGTATGTGGAAAATGATTGTCTGATCCGAATACTGAGTCGTATCAAATACCTGTCCTGCGCTGCATTAGATATTCGTGGACGTTTACTGCCACTGTTTCTGAATGTGCTTCCGGTGCTCTTTAGCTTATTCAGTAGTCAAACAACAGTCGATTGCAAACAGTTTTTTTTTTTTTTTTTTGCTATGGAACGTGACGACAATCCTTCTTTGTCCGACTGCAACGGCAACACTATTCCTTTGTGGTGTCAGTTGAACGTATTTCGACATACTGCAACTGATAAGTCCAGATCGTAATTGAATGCGTCAAACGTTCAACTGTTTTTTTTTTTTAAATACAGTTAGAAGGATGATGCAATCTTACGCAATAGATGAACCGATGCCATTGCGTGTTATATGATGCAAGAACCGTCAAATATTTCATAATTACTTATAAATGCTGAAAATGATTCCATTTTGCGGGTGATGCAATTTGTTTTTACCACCACTGTAAATGCCTTGCGAAAGAGCTTCAATTTAATTCGCTCAGGCTTACAAGGGCTGTCAAAAGAATACAGAGCAACTAGTTCTGGTAGAGAAGAATCTATTGTGGAAATCGGTCATTCGGATCAATTTCTTGAGGATTGATAATGCCAATAAACAAAATTATTGAGTACTTGTAAGCTGATGATGTTTTCAACAATGTCTCATGCTGTAAATTTTGATTTGTGCTCTGTATCTATCTCAGCCCATTCCGAAACGGAAAGTGTATCCCGCAAGCCATGACACCTTACTTCATTCGTTAAAGTTTCGTATTGAACTATAGTTTACCTTTTAAAAACAAATTGATATCCAAACGTTCATTTCGTGAATGGATCCTTATTGTATATGTAGACAATATTGTACACTTACTGCTTCAACGGCATCTATTATTGAAATATCTAAACACTCAACGGAAGACCTGGAGCTTCAATATATATATTTAAAAACATATTTTGTCGAAGTACACAGGGTTAGCCGGTGTTTAAAAAATAAATAAAATAAATAAATGTGAAAAAAATTAATTACCTAATGCCTGAAAAGTGAGACAATAAGTCTGAACATGACAAACGTATGCCCCAAAATAGAAATCTCGTTTAGAAAAGGATTCACGGCACTAGAGAAAATAAAAGAAAATAAAACGCCCCATCCCGCCCAAAAAAATAATTAATGTGTTTAAAAACAATATGTAACGCAATTCAGAAGGAACTCCCATGTTCCTCAGCCCTCCTGCCTGACTGATCGCTAAATATTTGGCTGTATAAGTTTTCTCTTCTCATGCCAAAAATATTTTGCTACACTTTATTATCAAATGTTAGAGTAGTCAACTCCTACTTTATTTACTAAAAAACAAATGAAATAAAAGGAAAACCATTTCAAAATTGGAAAACATCTCAATTTATCCGTGTATATTTCATTTTCAACATTCAAATAATTTTGTTTGATAAAGATTCCTGGAAAATTTTAAAATAAAGCAGAAAGTCTCGAAATAGAGTTGAAACTGTGGAAAATGGGTTTTAAAAGCAAACGGCAACTTTAATCTGATCATGGCATCATCTCAAAGGCATTAAAGAAATGCACGTAGAGAAAATAATGCTGCACATTTTATATATATAGTATGTTTTCATCTCAAATCATCATTCCATAAGGTATCTGGTTTCATTTATTTAATGTATTTTTTTATCCAGATGAAGGATTTTAACTTTTTTATATGTTTGCAGTCTATGGACCATGTTTCATATTGAAACATGTTTGGAAATTTTTATTTGACTTAGCTTTTAGACGATGATTCAGACGATATTTTGTGTTTAATGTGATCTCGAAATCCAACTTTCCAGAATTTCATTTTAAAAAATAAAATAAAATAACTGAAGACTAATGTGGATATTAATTTAAAAATGTCAACACAGCCTTTCATTGAATTAAAGATAAATCTAAACTAATATTGTTATTTTTAACAACTTCGGTTCTAGGTTGTTTTATAAGCAGTTAAATGGTGTGCTTCGAAGTTTAAAGAGTTTCAGAATAAGTCCTAAGTTTTAATTAATAAAGTTTTGATTATCATTTTAAAAATAACTTTTATTTTCTTGCACGGTTTTTAATTTTATGTTTTCATTTGCACACAAATGCAAAATTCAAAACAAAAAAATTGTATTTTTCGGAATTCTATAACTTGCAAAACTTTGATAAATGTACATTTTCTAAAGTATAAGCTCACTATTTCATTTATATTTCTATTTTATTTGTTTATTCATTTATTTATTTAGTTTCGGCATTTATTGCATTTTTATAGTTTATTGACTCAGATGTGAAGGTGAAAGATGTTCAATTTGAATTTTCGATATTTGATATTCGATTTTTAGATATTCGTGAAAAAAGAAAAAAAAAATGCATACACATTTGATCTCCAGAAAAATATGATAACTCTTTGTAAAGAAAACAGGAACGATAAAGTCCGATGGATCAAAAATAAGTTTACCACAAGGGATTTCCCAAGCAACAGAAAGTCATTACGGCTTGTTCAATAAATACTCATTTAACAAGAAACTTAGTTGAAATAAATCTTACTGTTCAATTTCTGTTCAATACCCTATTTTTTCTAAAATCTTTTAAAACATTTGTAGTCGTTCCACTAAAGAATTTTGGAACATATCTAAGGTTTGTTTTCTCTATCAAGGGTTTGGAATATGACTATAATATTTTAATGCTTTCAATACCAGTTCTTGCTCAGTGTTTGTAACGCAATATAAGTAAAACCTAAATTGGTCACAATTAATAAGGTGGGTGAAGGGGCAGTTTCTGATAGCATGGATATCTTACTATGAAACAAAAAAATCCGTTTCGACACTTTTGTTTAGAAATGTAATGATAAATGCAACCCATGGAATATTTCATAGAGATCGTGCCAATTTATAACTAACTTTGATTGTGTAGGTCAAAATGGGTAGGCTAAACCTTAGATCAGGAATTAGTAAATGGAGGGAGGAAGTCAAATCATTGTCTTCGCGAAAACTAATCCAAAGACTACAAATCATGCGACTAAACAACGACAAATGGTTGGCACGTTTTGCGTGAAACAAGCGAAAAAACCTGATTTCATCCAATGCTTTGCTTTAAAATCGATCACGTGTTTTGGGGTTTTGGCTTCACGAATGGAAGTCTTTACTCCATCCACTTTTCTCTTCTCACTGTGTTAAACTAAACAAAACTATTTTGTTTTGAATTATATTTTACATTTTTATTTTATTATTATTTTTAAATTTTAAAACATCAATATCAGGAAAACCCTGGTAAGGGTAATTTTGAGTATCTGTGTACTTGTGGTCATTTTTTAATATAATACTATTTGAATAATGGAGTTTTCATAAAGAAACTCTTTCGACACAAAAACATAAAAGGATGTATGTTTTGAAGCAGCACGTTCCAAAAAAGGAGTTACACTTTGACACACATAAAATACTTATGAATTATATTAAATGAATATTCCAGTTTTGTATAATTGTAAGCAATAAAAGTAAATGTTCCCAACTCGCATTGATTCAAAGCAATTTTCTTAAAAGGAGCATGTCTTGAAGTTAAATAAAACAACCCTAAGAAGTCTCATAAAACAGAATATTTTTTACTGCCTTTCATTCAACACAGCGTCACTCCACAATAGCCTTGCTATTTATGGCGCTATTAGGAAACTACCTACTTCATGCGTTTCACGGACAAGATAAAATTAGGCTTAACTTTTATTGACTTTGCTACAGTTCCAAAGATGCTGCAGGTTTTTTGCTATCAGCTCCTTCTTTCCATTGAAGATTAACCATGTAAATATTTACTAAAGACAAAGAAACTCTGCTCTTTGGGCAATGCTGTGTCTGAAACCAATTATCCAAATTTGAATCAAATTTGTTTTTTGCTCACGTTCAGCAGGAAAATGTTTCTTCATGTGAAAAGAATATTTGTTGCAGTAAATCAGACACAAAAGACGTTCACGGTTATTATTTGCTGACTAAATTTATAATTAGCTGTTGTGTACTAAGTCAAATTAACTTTGAACATTAATTCAATAATAATGTCAAAAAAAAAAAAAGGATTTTCAAACACTTGTTTAAATACTTCGAGCACGTTTATCAGTCGTTTGTAACTTTTTTATTTTCATTCCGTCATTACATCTTCAATCATTCTTGTGTTTTCTCTTCTCAAGACTTGTATATAAATATTGATTACTTATTGCAGATCAAACGATCATTTTCCCATGAACCCCTGTTTTATATTTAATGCTTAAAACATTTTATTTTATTCAGTCTTTTAACAGGGCCCTTGTACCTTCTGTTTTTTTTTTTTTTTTAATTTTATTTTTATTTATTTTTTTTTTTTCGTATCTGTTTTCTAAATCACTTTTTTGATGTTTACAGTGTAAATGAAACTCATCAAATGAATCATGTTAAATATTTCATTCTATGTCAACAAGAAGTTCGTAGTTTCGCATTTTTTTGAAATGTAAAACCATGTTTATTTTAGTAATGTGTTGTAAAATATATCTACAAAAGAAAAAAAAAACACGAAATTCAAAACACACGCACACACACACACACAGACAGACACATTAGAGCACGCGCATCAAACAAAGAAGCAACATTCTTTGATAATTTGCATCTCAGTTGTTTTCAAGCATCACTGTTAGCTACTAAAGCACTATTAAGCACTGACCACTACTAGTGTGTTTACCTTGAATGACTTGTGGCATAATCGACTCTTACTTCCAAACACATATAAGACATTTGAATACAATTTTATGTGAATCACGAACGACTAAATGTAAAATTTACATTCCATTTCAGTATTGGGCACAAACTTCATTTTAACCTTCATTTAGTAGATAAAACCTTCTGTTAAATACCAATACTAAAGAAATTTTCAAGAAGCCCTTAATATATATATATATATATATATGTATATATATATATATATATATATATATATATATATATATATATATATATATATATATATATATATATATATATATATATATATATATATATATATATATATATATGGTTTAGTTATCATTTTTTAATATTTTCAGCTATGACAAAATCCTAATTTTGTACGAATGCCAAACTAAAAGTTCAAACCACTTATTCAAAGCCTTGTTGAAACTAAATAATTTGGTTCTGGGTGGAAAATAACTGAACTTCTCGACAATATGAACAGCGGTTGCCGAAGAACGGAAGGTTTCTAATTGCGCTCGGGGACAATGCTCTAATGATGGAATAATCAAGACCGGAAATTACCTTAAAGCTCAGTCACAAATCTTATGGAAATGGAAATCTTTCGGGAAGTTTATACATAAACAAGTCACTCACATAATTCAAAATAACATGAAATTTTAATTTTGATGTATGATTTTCAGAGGTGCATTACCATATCGTATAGTATTAATTATTTTTATAAGATTTAAGAAAATAAATATTTACTGTGCAGGCTGTGTATATTTTAACATACAATTCCATTTGTACTAAACAGTAAAATTGTGCTTTAAAGGCATGTTTGCCACTATGTGCTTTATTGATAACTCGGCGAAATGAATTTCCCCCTACCCTTTACTTTAAACTCAACTTTTGGGTACGCTGTTTTGTATGTAAAATGCCATACATCATTTTGTTTTACTTTAAAAAAAAAAGGGTTTGTTATTAATAAGTTGGATCCCAACTCCAAAATCGGACTATGTATGAAAAAATGCCCACAGCTTCATACATCACTGACAAATGTGCAAGTTCCGATATGTTTCATTATTTTGGTTTTAGTTTATTCAGATCGACGAAACATCTCCACATAAATAAATGCCAATAAAAACAATCTTTTTCGACCTATTTTTTAAAAAATTTCAAAGGATTTTATTTTAAGTAATAACTTGTTTTTCATTAAAAGGACATATTTTGCTATCGGGAAATTAATTTTAGTTGTGATACGGAATACGTTTGGTGTGATTTGCAGCGTTTTCCAACCAAGGAAGATATTTTTATCTCATGCTAGAATATTTAAAATGTTAAACAGGTTACTCATGTAGTTGTGGACTTATTTTTTTTTATTGAAGAATGAGCTGAACGATCCTAAAAATAATTTTCTTAGTGTGCTGTAGTTTTAAGATACATGTTTGATTAATATACATCTACATTGAAAAGTCATTTAGTTTCACAACATTTTAATGAAACTCACAGTTATTTAAAGATGTTTCCAAAGCTAAAAATATGAAACAGAAAAATGTCTTTCTCTTCCTTAAAATATTTGATATTTTAAACCTATTTAAGCAAGTTTTTTTTTTTTTTTTCAGTATGCGTGTTCGGCAGCGTCCTTTCATGTTTTGAGTTTGTTCTACTATCAAATATTAATTTATTATCACTAACGATTATGAGTTGAGCTATGTTATGTTGTTTTAGTGTTTCAGTTAGCAGCTATTTTGGTTTTAGTTCTCATGCTGTTCAATTATATAAAAAAAGAAAAACACTAAAATATATGGTCTCCTAACCCCTCCACAAAAAAGTGAAAAAAAGTGAATTTAGTAGTTTTCTTAGTTGTTATTGATCATGCAAAAGGATTTCGACAGCAAAAAAAAAAAGATCTTGAGGTGTCTCTCGCGCCTTGAAATTGTCCATTATTGCGTAAAAACTAGTTACGCAATAATGGTCAATGGAAAAAGCTAGTATAATTTCATCAAAAATAAAATTTTGACAAATTTGATGTAATATCAATTAAGAGTAGTCTTTTTGTGTCGATTATATACTGCTTATATAACTACTGATTATAGATCATTTTAGTAATAAAATGTATTTTAAAGTTCCACACATATTTTGAATTTGATCAATAAACGTCAAAATTGCCTTCCCTCATAATGCTCCATACTGTGAGAAAAAGTATCAGAAGTTAATATATTTGTAAAATTTTGCTTTCAGATGGATTAACCCTTACATAGATACCGAAACAAAATCAATAACACCATTGTTTGCGTATGAAAATAAAAGGTTGATTTTCCATTTAGCGTATAAATTTTGCATCAAAGTGTAAAATTTACGTGTGATACGGAACGTCGGTTATGTATAAAAGTTTCAAAATAAATGTGTAGCGTGCTGCAGCAAACATAAGTCACACCTCGAAACGAAAAAAGTTGCTAAATAAATTTTAATGGTTTTTGAGCCCTCTAACTGTAACCACGTATCAAACAACTAAGCATAGATAGGCTGGCGAGTCGTTCTATTATCTTGACTCCTGACAATATTTGGCCATAGTGATTCATTGCGGGCAAGATTTCTGGATTCTACTAATCTGACTCTAAGAAATCCATCTCTCTTGGTTGGACAAGAAACTGTGATTGACGCTTCTTTGTCTAATTTTGCGTATTGTCTCACTGCTGAAGTATAATATGTTGGAAAATCATATAATTTAGTAGTTACACCATCAAGCACCATTTCTTTTAAAGTTTTATCTGAAATTCCTTTTATAAGTGGAGGATCCGAGTTTTCCCACTTCCGCCTATCAGTGCACTCAGGGTAGTCTCTTTCATCGAAATTGGTATCTGGAATTGTAAATTTTCGTTACCCAGTCGAATTCTTGAAACTTGCAACTTGCCATCGTACTTCGGCGGAAACCAAGTTCTCTGATGATGTTTGGATCATCAGCAATACTGTTGTTCTGCAAACTGGTTCTTTCGAGAATCTAAAAAATTTAACAGTGGGTATTGCAGGTGACCGTCATCAGAGAACTCGTTTTGCTACGAACTACGACGACAAGATCGAAGAATTTGTTTGGACAATGAAAATATATAATTAAAGATTTCAATTTTGTAGCTCAGGTTTTACCATGAGAACTGGTAAAACTCGGCACACTCTTTCAAAAAGGGAATTTCAGAAAAAACTATGCAAAAGAATGGTGTTTGATGGCGTTAACCCGCACGCCAAACTTATACTGTATTGTAATCAATGTGGAAACAGTTTGAGGGCTCGAAAACAATTAAAATTTATTTAGCAACTTCTTTTTTTTCGAAGTGTGACTTATGTGGCCTGTTGCAAACTACATTTTTACTTAAAAGTTTTTACACTTAACCTTTGTTCTCTATCACAGGTATAAATGTGACAAAGTTATGGGCTAAGTTTAGAATTAAAATTAATTTTACTAGATAGAAAATGCTTTTATTTTTTTACGTATCTATGTAAGAATTAATTAACATGAAAGCAGACTTCTACAAATAATAACTTCTAATACGTTTTCCCAAAGTACGGAGCATCGCGATGTTATTCAATTTTGAGGCTATATTGGTCAAATTCACAGCAGGTATGGAACTTGAAGATACAGTTTATTATGAAAATGATGTGGAGTGTAATCTACACAAAAAGACTACTCTTAAGTGATATTGCATAATATTTATCTAATTTTTATTTTTGATGAAACTATAGAAACTTATTCCAGATTTTACGCAATAATGGTCAATTTCGAGGCGCGAGCGACACCTCATGATATTTTTTGCTGTCGAAATAACTTTGCATGACCAAATGTCTGTACAAAAGGCAACGTTTCCGTGCTATTACTTGCCGTTTATCAGATTTTGAATATTTCACTCCACCCTAATATACACATCAAAAAAAGAAAAAACAGTTAAACGAGATTTTTCGTTGAAAAAAACACAAACACATTTATTTATATTGTAGTTTTTTTTTTTTTTTAAATTTGTTTCGCTTTTCCTACTTCCGACTTACATAGGAAATATTTGCATATAGAAATCCCATCTACACTAATTCAGTGCACACATTTCCTTTCTAACATCATTAATATTTATTGCAAAAATATAGATTGTTTCCAATTTCATACTTAATGATGCTGGTGAAAACATTTTGAAATATCGGTGCTTTGTGACGCTTGTATTTTAGAAATATTTCAATGCAGACTTCTAAAGACTTGCTGCAGAATTTTATCTCCGTCGACATGCATTACTTTATCATTCCCTGCTGAATTTAAAGAGTAATTATTTATTACTTGCAGATACTGGTAAAATTGTGCCAACTTAGATTGCATTTTCTATAATTGGATGTAATTACGGAATTTTAAAATATCCTTTGGGATGTAAAGTTAAATTGCAAAATTATATTCTGACTTTTCTAAATCAAGCCTCACGAGCCAACTGAAGCACAATTAAAGTTTCATCCCATTGAAATATACGTGCATTGCACGTATAAAGTATGCATTTATAATGCACACTATTTGCGTTGATAATACAATTCGTTTTAAAACTATTTAAGCGTGTTGCTAAAATAAAGTTTATTTTCTATGTTTTAACCACTGAGGTCAAATTTCAACAAAAACCACGATACTTGATTTTGGTTTAAAATAAACAATCATTCAAAAAACGTATTACAGTAACTTTCAAAGTACGTAAAAATAATTCCTTATTCCTTATGTTAGTTTATTCTAAAACTCAAGTTAAAACAGAAAATGTTTATATGATGCTTGTACAATCATTTAAATAGAACTAGTTCAAGAAACCAGTTTACATTTTTTGTGTAAATCTAATTATAAAGTTGAACAAATACCTTTGAACAAAAAAACTAAAAATAAATAAATAAATAAATAGATAAATAAATAACGACACATAATTGTACGGCATTTCAATTTACTTTTTTATTAAATTCATTTTTCATTTTAGTTTAACTTTTTTTACTTTGAAAAAAAAGTTTTTACTTTTTTAAGTTAACTTCTTTAATTTAATCATATTATAATTTGACAAGTAAAATACCACGATAGTTTTGTAATTTATTTACAAGAGATAATTTTATCTTTTTTTTGATGATTTTTGTGTAATGGTATATGTGAGCGTGTTTCGCTTTTATCCGTCTTTTTTTTTTTTTTTTTTTTGAATTTTTAGTTTCCAAATTTGCATAGTGGAACTGTATAAACGTAAAACCATTGAAATTGTATAATTATTTTTAATAGTAAAAACTTTTAACCGTAAACTCGTTTAAGCATCGTACATTTTTTTTCTTTTCTCACTATGTTTCCTTACGTTTACATCATCGTTTCCATAAAATATATTCACGTATTGCTGGATTAAAAACGCTTGACTATAAACGCTTAAATCTCAATGTCATGGAAGAGGAAACACGCTTACAGAAAAAGAAATTCAGAAAATAAAAGTGACAAAGAGCAAATAGCTTAAGAATCGATTTGGTTGGAAGTGAATCCGTATTACACATGAAATTCCTAGTCAGCATAAA
Source organism: Uloborus diversus (assembly GCF_026930045.1). Classification (NCBI taxonomy): domain Eukaryota; kingdom Metazoa; phylum Arthropoda; class Arachnida; order Araneae; family Uloboridae; genus Uloborus; species Uloborus diversus. The sequence continues at coordinate 44,739,605 of NC_072731.1, forward strand.
TATTTGCTTTTGGGTTCAGCTCTTTAATGCCTGTGAGCCTAAATATGATACGATCAAAAAATCATTTCCGTTTTCTGAGCGATTTTTCTGGTGCACTTTGCCTCATTGTGAAGGTCTTTTGAAGATGGTTTTTATCATTTTTATTGCTCTTTCCTTTGACATTTTATCGGAGAAATTACATTTTTTTTCTATTATCGGTAAATTTCCATCTTCGACGTTTTTGTATATAATGAGAAATGGAATACTACGCAGATAAATATTTTATGTTTTTAAATGAAACATAATTTAAAGAGGAATAATAATAATAATTATTATTGTCATTATTATTATTATTATTATTTTATTACTACTAGTATTATTTTCATCAATATTACAATTGTTTTATTATTCATATTTTTATTGTTATTATTTTTATGATTATTGTTCTTCTTCTTATTATTATTTGGGAAAAGTTGGATTTCTTGCTATTAACTTCACAATACTATAGTCCCTATTGGGAAAAAAATGATACCGGAAAAAAAAGATAGCAGCTTATGAAACACCGAGACCGGTATCACATACTTCCGGTATGTCAGTATTTTCATCGGAATCGGTGTTGAATAAGCCGTTATTACACATTCCGGTATTCCAGAGTGGAACCGGTGCTCCATAAGCTGGAATTATCGATTTCGGTGTTCCATACCGGAACCGGTGTTTCATAAGCCGGTATCACAGATCCCGGTATTCCATACCGGAACCGTTGTTCCATAAGCCGGTATTACAGGTCCCGGTACTCCAGTTTGGAACCGGTATTCCATATCAGGACCGGTGTTCCATAAGCCGGTATTACAGCTCCCAGTATTCTATGCCGGATCCGGTGTTCCATAAGCCGGTGTTACAGATCCCGGTACTCCATTCCAGAACTGGTATTCCATACCGGAACCTGTGTTCTATAAGCTGGTATTGCGGATCCCGGTACTTCATTCCAGAACCGATATTCCATACCTGAACCAGTATTCCATTCCGGAGCAGGTGCTGCATAAGCCGGTATTACAAATCAAAGTACTCCATTCCGGAACCGGTGTTTCATATACCGGTACTTGAGAGGCCGGTAATCCAATCCGGAACCGGTGTTCCACAGACCGGTACATCAGATCCTGGTACTCCATTCCGCAACTTGCTAACATGTGCGGCAGGAATGTCCTTCCTGCTCGAATGATGACGCATCCCCTCCCAAGCCAATGAGACCCAAAATTGAGGTCAATAAACACTTAAAAATGTCTGTGGTATAATGTGGACGTTGATCCTCACAACCTGTTTCAGAGCCTGTTTGTGGACAGATCTTTCCAAAATAAACTAAAACATATCACACGCGGCAACAAATTTTGGAAAAATGTACAAACTATTGTGTTAACCCAAAATTCAATATTCTTTCTTACCACAAAACTCGCAAAGTTTTCTTGTGCATGCTGGTGATACAAAAACTATTTAATCAATAGTGACATATTAAAATTTCATAATTTAGAAGTAAACATTTTAACTTTCGGTATGCATTATTAATTTAGAGCAACGAAAAGTAAATAGTAAGCACCACATCATAATTTTTTGCACATATTGAAACATTTGAGTTTAAATCAATTTAAACTACTATTGTGTAACGTGTTTATTCTCCAATATTGCTTGAGTTATTCGTGGCACTTTTGTTGCTGTATAGCACAGACAACTAACATACTGTATTATCTATATGACTCACAGCAAGTTACTGATTTCCAGAGTTCAAAATTATATTTTGATGTCCATCCGATATTTTAAAACTATAGTCATTAAATTGTAACTTCATCGTCAAATCACCCTTTATTTTCGTACATTATTCTTATCGTATATAGATTTAAAATTAATGTTTCTTTCATTACTTATACATAAAAATGCAGTTTATGTCAAAAGTATATGTGCCTTAAATGATATTAAATACATCTGATATTTACAATAATTTATGAAATGCGATAATTTTACATTATAAGAATAAAATATAACATAACTAAAGTTAAGATTGGCAATTATATTGGTTATCGACAATTTATTCATGTACTCTATGAAACTAATTACAAATATACACACAAGCCCTGTAAAAAGCACACTATCGATAACACAAATCTTAAATTTTATGTGAAATTAATACATGAAAAGCTTATTTAAAACCATAGGTTATATTAATATAGTATTATTTATTATTGAAATATGTCATGTTTATATCGTCGCCGCAGAGCAACAGTAGGATATTTTATTGCTTTTTCTCGGATTAGATGTCTTACTGTTGCTCTGAGGTGACGATATGTATGTTTTTTTTTGTATATTTTACTATAAGTCTAAGTGCGTTTCTTAAGTTTTAGCTGTTTTACTCTTTTTTTGTTTGCCACCTTTACAAAATTATGAATTTCGGAAATAAAAAAAAAAATGAATTTTCAGTGCACAGTAGGGTGATCACAAGGTACATGGGGAAAAACTTTTTTCACCTAATCTTTTGCAGCACCCCCCCCCCCTAAAATGTGCCAATAGACTAGAAAATAAGATTTGGAAAGTTTTAAGTCATTTCGATGATATTAACACGTGCCGCAAAGAGGCTAAAGTTACGAAAAATGGCAATTTTTAGCAAAAAAAAAAACGTAGTTTTTCATCTGTAAAACCCAAACTATTCATTCTAGAAGCTTCGTCCTGGTCTCATTTTATAGGGAATTTATTCTCTTTTAGTCTAATTTCATCTAAATTCTTGTAAAAATTGATTGAACATTATTCAGGATTTTTCAAGTCAGGTCGTAGCTAATATCCTTAAAATCGCGTAAAAAGAACGAATCATTATAATATAAATTTTATTGCTACTTTTAGTTAATGGTTGTAACCCTCTTACAATGTTTAGCTATCAGAGCAAAAACAGCAATAGTATCGGAAATATATGCAGCGAAATCCTGTTACAACAAAATATCTATTTCAACGAAAGAAATTTTCTGCTCCGATTTGATTTCCATTACGTTGCTTGAATTTCATTGCTACTAAACCTCGTTACAATGAAGAAAATTTCTGGTAATTTGAAGTTCGTTGTAACAGAATTTCACTGTAATAGAGTTAAAACTCTAAAAATCAAAGCTAAAACAAACAACTGCATGTAAAAAACTTATGAAATTAGCTGTAGAGGCCACAAATACGGAACGTTGCTTTCCTCCTCGGTGGTCAGCGCTAAAAACTTCAGAAAAATTCCAGACTTGTAAGGGTTTTCGACCCCCCCAGATAAATTAAAAAGTACGATTCCCAGGAAAGTGGCCTGTGTTCTTAGACGAGGACTTGTTAGGGCTTTCGTTAAAATGACAGTCATTTTATGGCTTTTTTCTGCAGTACAAACCTGCGTTTTGTGAATACAGTTATTACAGGAAAAGGTTTTGTATTTAGCATGTCGCTACCACATCTTAGAAGTTGGTTTGAAAGCAGTTTTGATTTGCAAAATAGGTACGTCCACTAGTCCTCAACCAGATATTTTTCAAGAATTTCAGGATGAATGGTGTAGATAAGAGGCAATTCAAAGCAAGTATAGAAGATTAAAAACAAAATAAGCAATCCAGGTAAAATTTTAAGCTTTCTTTTTGAGAAATAAAAACAATAGCAGCTTACGGATGCCTATAAAAAGTTCATTCCAGTTTGCTTAACTTATATGATGGCCATATGAGGCAGTGAGAAGCAAAGGGATGCAATTGGACTATTTTAAGTTTCGAGTAAAACGCTTTTAAAGATCAGACCCTAGGTAGGCTTTCATTGAAATTTTTTTTCTAAATCATGCTACACAGCAGCACCTCCTAGTACAATCTCTTGCCCCAAGACAGAGGAGAGATTCATCTACCATTTGTACTGGTTGTCTCCAAATTTTTAATTTTGCCACTTGCATCCCTTTGCTTCTCGCTGACTCATATGACGTAGTGAGAAGCAAAGGTATGTCAGTGGACTTTTTAAAGTTCCCCATAAAATGCCTTTTAAAGTTCAGATCCTAGGTAGGCTTTCGTTGAACTTTTTTTCTAAATCATACTATATAACAGCCCCTACCAGAGCTACTAGTACCATCTCTTGCCCCTAAGCAGAAGAGATGTTCCCCTATTATTTGTAATGATTGTCTCAAAAATTTTAATTTTGTCAATCACATTCCTTTGCTTTTCACTGCCTCAAATACTCTTTGAAAATATATCTTCTCAGGGATGGGGGGCTTTCCTTAATTCAGCTCAGGGGGGCTTTCCTTAATTGATTTAAAGATAAAAGGTGTTGAAGATGTTTAGTTGTACCAACAATATTTATGGAAAAGTATGGTTTATTGTCTGCGATCCAGCTTTGGCCCCCAACCAAGATCTGCAGTTAGTAAAATCTTTCATTCAATACAAGAGTATTTATGAAGATGATGAAGGCACAAAACTATCTAAAATAATTAATCAATTGTGGTCCCTAAACTCAGAGAAGGTTGCATTTCCCCTTTTTTTTTTTTTTTTTTTTTTGATGACTTTAGGAAGAAAAAAAAAGATCAAAACAAAGAAGACTGCAAAATTAAAGTCCAAAGTCGGAGATAATGAAGATGATTGTGATGATAGGGATACAAAAGCACAGCTCAATCTGAAAGAAGCTTAGTTTACTGGAGAAAGAAATACATTTTTTCATTTCTCCTCAAACTTTTTAAGAGGTACAATTTTTTTACAGAGATTCGAAATCGATACAAAGTTTTTAAATTGTGGTCTTAATAAATAGTGTGAAAACCAATATTATATTAAAGCTAAAAAAAGTAGTAAACAGTTTAAGGGCTGTCAATGGCACAGCTGAAACAGGTGTAAAACTAATTTCTAAGTAACGACAGTTTCTATTACAAGTTATGTCCGAATTCAGGCACATTTTTCTACATTCATCAAAATCTGTCATATCGAAGCCATTACCACTTTAACTTCTCAATGAAAAGTAATTATATAATGATGTATATTTTAACAGTGTAAGCAATAAAATGCCTTAGATTTTATCTTTCTTTTTTTTTTTTTTTGTAATTTTTTTTAACTCTGCTTTCTCCTTTGAACTGCTTAGTTATTTAATTTTAAATTACAATTTGTTGCATTTAATTTTTAAAGTACCTCCAAATGAAGCTTTTTAATGAATAAATTAAAATCAACAAAGAGCAAATAAATGTAATCGAATATTGTCATGCTTTTAGATCTTTGCATGAAAATTACTTATTGATGGTATTTTCCATGACCTGACCTGAAAAATGCCCAGCACCATTCTATAAATTTTGTTTAAAAAATGGATGAGATAACTCATCACGAGAATAAAATTTCCTATAAAATGAGACCAGAACGAAATTTTTAGGATGAAAAGTTTCTGTTTTAAAGAAGAAAAACTACGATTTTTTGTTAAAAATCACTGTTTTTCGTAACTTTAGACTCTTTGCGGCACGTGTTAATATTATCGGATTGAGCTGAAACTTTGCAAATCATGTTTTCTAGTCCATTGGCACATTTTAGGGGGGTGACGTGGAAGAAATTCGAAAATCGATTTTTTGTGACCACCCTAGTGCACAGCCATAAACCACATTTTCCATTCTTCTTACCAAAGATTAATTTTACATGAGCCATTATGAATCTATGTTATTATTGTTACATTACTAATATTTTTATGAATATAAAATATAAAAAGAATATTCTACTGCATTATATTAATGATATAGTAATATATCATATACATATATAGTGTAGTGTTTTTCGTTATTTTCAATAACAAAGGAATAGTATTAATATGATAAATGCATATAATTTTTATTTTGCAAGTCTCGCCGTTTAAAACATAAATATCGAATTTATCACGATATTTTCAAAATAAGTACCGGCTATATATCATGAAATATCGGCAAACCCTGCTAGTTTCTACTTTTCCAAGGAGGATTTTTCATTTATTTTATTAGTTCTCAGATCATAATCTATTGTGACAGGAAAAAAAACTTGGAACAAGTTAAAACAGTAAAATAGTTCTAAAAGTCTTTAGTTCAACATAAAAAAAGCCATATCATCCTGAAACTGTGCCAGACAACCCATTAAGCGCAAAGTAAACAAATTCGCCGGTATGGCCTCGTTCGGTTGAGTTGACTTCACTTTAAGTCCAAAACTAATTAGTTTGGAGTGAAAGAAATATTAAGTAATGATTCATAAGTTATCAAATATTAAAAAACCTAGGACGATATTAAAAAAGAGACTTCTTTAGGCAAATTGCTGGTATTTGAATTAATTTTGTACCAATTTCATAATCTTACGTTACGTTGATTTTGGAGTAGAGCATTTGACCCGAAAGCTACTGCACAATCAAATGTTATGGATGTTTTTATTCTTTATTTTCTAAAAAAATAACTAATTTTGATCAAGAACAGAAGAATAAAGAAAAACAAAATTATGAAACAAAAAATAATTCGAATTTGAATTTGAGCTTTTTTTTATTTACTTTCATTTGATTATTTTCATACTATACGGAACTCCATCCCCCCATCCCCATTTTTTTGTTATGTCATCTATTTTTAAATTGATTTGAAACAGATGCATTTGCATGAAAATTAGTTACATCCCTTTATGATTTTTTTAATGAAGTTCAAGACGCCTGCTAGATGCATATTTGTCTAACATGGTAGAATTAAAACTTCAACATCACTTCCATAATCAATTATTGTTTTAAAAAAATAACTTAAAAACTTGTGAATATTATTTTCTTAAAAATAGGGATTGAGTAATAGTTCAATTAAAAAAAAAATGTCGATCAAAGGAAAAAGTTAGATTTCTAAAAGTAAACTGTAAACTGTATTCTGCGAATAATGGACACAGGGCAAATCAAAATCAGCACTTAATTTTCAGGCATCAGCTCCACTTGTATGTGTGAAGAGGTGTTACGCCTTTCTCTCAAATGCTATTTTTATATATTTGTTTATTTATTTATTTTTTAAATCTGATTTTGGTCAAGTACAGGGTGAAAATATTCCAATTCAGAATTTCGATTTTTTTTTTTCATTTAACTTTTTTTTTATTTTTTCATATTGCACACTTATTGCGTCCCCCCTCCCCCTATATTTTTCTGTATCGTACTACTATATCATCTACTTTAAATTTGATTTGCATGAAAATTGGTTTACGCCCCATTATGATTTTTTTGAATCTACTTCAAATAGACACTGGTGCAGTCCATTTTGTTGTTAAAGAGTTATGGCATTACATAGAATGGAGTTACTGGCATTAGACAACCTTGTATTCGGATTTCGAAATTGCCAGTAATTTTGATGGCTCTTAAAAATAAAAAATAAAAAATCCATTATTTTTTCAACCCAGTTTCAAAGTTCCCAACATAATTTCGTGCAGGATTTTATATTTTATGTATTATCGAAAACTGGTTTCAGAATTTCGAGTTTGGTTTCTTACAGGTTTCAAAATATCCAGTGTGGTTTGTAACAGGTTTCAAAATTTCCAGTACGTTTAAAAACCACTATTAAAATTTCTAGATAAAATTAATACTCGTTTCAAAATTTCCTGTAAGATTTTATACCAGCGTTTAAATTTCCAGTGCGATTTGTTACAGATTTCAAAATTTTCTGTACGTTTAAAAACCAGTATTAAAAAGTTCCTGTACGTTTAAAAACCAGTATTAAAAAATCCAGATTAAATTGATACTGGTTTCGAAATGTCCAGTATAAATTGATACTGGTTTCAAAATGTTCAATATGTTTAAAAACCAGTATTAAAAAATCCAGATTAAATTAATAATGGTTTTCAAATTTCCAGTATAAGTTGATACTGGTTTTGGAATTTCCAGTAAGATTTCATACCGGAATTTAAATTTCTGGTATAATTTTCTTTTTTCCAGTAAAATCATACTGGGTCTTGTATCATTTGGATTCTGGTTTTTGGATTTTTTCCAATAGGATTGTGTACCTGAAATGTAACCAAGACTTGCCTGATTTTTAGCATGTTAAACAATTGAAATCAAAAGCTTGCTACACAAGATATTAGAGCTAATTGTTCCTTAAAACAAATTTAGAACATAAAAAGTGGAAGATTACCGTGAACAGTACCCATTCGGGTATATCTGTGCAACTCCGCCTGTGAAGAAAATATGGAACACTTACTATAACTAAAACTATGTCATGCCGTGTAAACCAACTGTTCCGCCGGCTTATTTGACTTTAGTGACTAAATATTGTTTTTAGAAGTTCAAAACTTCATAGATAAAATGTTGTCATGACAGAATTAAATAAACCAAAATGAAATTAGAAATATATAGCAAAATGTTCTTAACTTCACATTTATGAACCCTCTGCATTTTTATGATTCAAAGCTAGAAGTTACTTTAAATTGAAGGCATTGACAATACAGTAATCAAATATATTTTTGTAACAGATATTTTTTTTATGTGGCACCATAGAAAAGAAAAAAACCCTAACAATTAATGAAAAAAAAAAAAAAACATTCAGAAACGACGCATGCCATTTATATACTGCAAATGCAGATTAGCTTTACAAGCTTCTACTATCAAAATAGGATATTCTCCAGTTTTGCAATTTTAAAGACTACATAAATCCCAGAAATAAATCAAATAACAACATTCATTTATGGAAAATGTATGCAAAGCAGTACTGGGACGATATATGCATCGAAATATCGAACATAAACATGAAGTTATTTCCTAGTAAATATCTATGTTTGAGAAAGTGACACGTTGACATTCAATGCATTCCAATTTTCGTACTAATTTATTTGGCCTTTCAAGTTTTCTGACTGTAGCATTCAAGTATATGGATAATAATCAAAGTTATTAGCTTCCGGATTCTTGGTATTAGTCAGTGTTAATTAAATACGATATAACACAATAAGATGTGAACTTTAATGTATTTCAAAAAGATCAATTCAAGTGTTTTTCTTGTTGTGTTTTAATTTGTACTGCAATGCTGAAGTTAATTCATGCATCCGCGTTCTTCATGATTTATGTAATTATTTCTATTATTAATTTTTAATTTCGATAAAAACTCATTTCATGTTTAACAGCAATTAATGTCATTTCTAAATAAGAAACTTGAAAAATCGTTTTTTTTTTCTAGTACAAATAAGGATCAAAGTACGTGCGTTGAAGCTAAATTGCGTTAGGGTACTTTATTTTCATTTAACACTAGTAGTAAAAAAATGTATATTTCTTCACGATTACTTGTGATAATAGTTATGTATTTAATTCAATACATGTACTGCCCTTTAAACAATATTTTTTATAAATATTATTGTGTCAAAACAAGTACTCTGCAGCAGCATGAAATATAACGATCATATTAAATCTAATAAGTAATTTAATTCAAGTGCTTTACGAGCACAGTATTTCATACTGTTACTTCATTGCAAAAATGTTTTTATTCATTTAGTAAAATAATTTCCCGGTTTTGTAAATTTTCCGTCATTTTGAAACATGCTTTTACTTGTTTTGATAAAATATAGATAAGCGTGGATAGCTAATACATGAGTGTAAACTGTAAGCAAAAAAGTGGGTGGTGCACGTACAGTATTTGTAAATATGAGGAAAAACAGCCAAAACTAATAAAGGTTCCGAAACGGAAAACTCAACATCTAGAGAAATATATTCGTGTTTTATATGACGCACAAATTACTCGTTTTACAAAAACTAATCTATTTATCACTCATACAACATTAGGAAGTACAAAACTCGTTTACACATTGCATTACAATTACAGTACCAGAGAATAAAACGATTTTGTATTTAAACAAACTTTCCTATTTCTTGAATTTACTGAAATGGTGTTTCCTTACAATTTTATGTCTTTCTAAATTGTCAATTATTAAAAACACATGAATCGTTGGATAATTTTTAGAATATCTTGATTGCAGCTCCTAAAATTACAGTGAACCATTTCTAAATATATTCTCTGATTTTGCTATTGTTTTCGAAACATTAAAAATTATATGCGTCCAATAGTTGGTATAAATTACTACATTAGAGCTATACATGTTAATAAATACACAAGTCTTTGAAGAGGAGCATTGTGTATTTTAAACCGTCTTAAATGAACCCTGAAAACCATTTAATTGTACTTCTCTTTAACATCATTGCGATGCAACAGCTGAAATAAGACACATTCTTTAAAGTCGTTCAAACTCCATGGTAACCAAGATGGAAATTTTGTACTAGCAATCGATGAAGATTTAATCCAAAAATATCGATTCAATATTATTGATGCACGAGAATATTACAAACGCTTAGCCATCACCATGGCGATATGCTCTGCTTCTGTCAAGGCTGTCATTTATGAATGCTTAGGAATTTTCCAATAATACAGACAGAATAAATTTCTAATCAATAAATTTTCCAATACCATTCGTGCACTTGTTAAGGGCAATAAATAACATAATTTAAATCTTTTGAAGCAAAAGTGTTTTGAATAATTAAAAAAATTAAGTTGCAATAGAAAATTTGAAAATTCGCTTAGAATTAAAATGTTATATTTTTAACCGATTTCACTACGTCATTCAAACGGAAAAGATGCCCTTATTTTTCCAATACCGTATATAAAATATGTCTGCAGAGACAAATCTGCATCCATTGAAATTATTACGCCATCATATCTCCCGCATTCATTGGTTCAAATATATTTTAAGCATTTCGAACAATATACAAAATTGACGAGCTGATAGAAAGAACGAGCCGATAGGGGGTCTAAGTGGATAATAATGCAACCAAGTGTTAAGTACCACGGCAGATTAATTATGGGGAATAGGAGTATATTGATACAAAGCATTTTAGTAATACATTATCTCTATTGTGTAAAATGATGATACTGTATTTAAAACAATCAGTCCCTAGATAAAATATGACAATGAATACTCAATAGCGTTTTTAAGTCACTTTTGACAATTTGTAGAAACTGGTTTTCCGTACATACTGGTTTTAAGTAAAGTGGTTCAAAATGTGGGTGACTACTGAAACTACTTTCTTTTTACAACTGTAGCATAATCACTTTTCTTTCGAATGAAGTCAATATGCTACGAATTTTCAGCAGGGGAGGAAAAACATGCTTTTTCTTAACTGCGGTTATAAGTATTTCAAACTTTTGTAATAATAAATTTTATAAAAATTTCCCGCAACATAATGAATCCCAATAAAGATATTAATCAAGAGAGTATATATATATATATATTTGTAGGAACACACTTCTTTTACTTTTTTTGCACATTTTGAGTTGTTTTACAGTTTAATATTTTAAATAACTTTCAAAATAATCAATTAAAAAATTTGCAGGATTACATTTGCATCATGTAAAATTTTATTACTTTGGATATCGTGATGCAAAGAAGATGTTGGTCGTGTCACAGCTTAGGTGAGATAAGTTAAACATGACCTAGAAATGAAAAGAAGACTTCAACAATTATATTGTTTACTTGCGAAAAGGTTTCGAGTACAATTGAAAGGAAATAAGTTTCACGATGCCTAGTGGTTGTGAGTCAAATTTCTAATATGCTTAATTTTTTACGGCTGAAACAATTTAGAATGTAACATTTTTTGTCACATTAAAACTGATAACAGTTCTATAATATTTGATTGCACTTATTTACCATGAAGTGAGTTATCAATGCAGTACTTGTGAATCGTTTGCGAATATTTAAAAGGAACTTTGCAATATATGCTTTTATGCTTTATGTTGCATTAAAAAAAAAAAAAACACTTTAACGCATACATCTTCTCTGTACTTCCAATTAATAGCAGAACTCATCTATAACTTGTCTGCATCAATAAATAAATAAATAAATAAATATAATGAAAATGTGCAAAAAAAATAATAATAAAAAAACACGCAGGAAACAAATAATAGAGAGAATAATACTAACAACAATTAGCAACTCTTATAAATTGTTTAGCGAACACTCTAACTTTAAATAAAAACTTTAAATTTATCTAAATGTAAGTATGTCTCGCATATAGCAAAAAATAAATTACTTCTATATTTTCAATTTTTCAAGTATTAAAAAAGGAAGGAAGAAAAGAAAAATAAAAATAAAAAAACAATTTCGTAATAATATGAGAGGATTATTTTTTTTCCCTCAGACGAAATGTACCGTCTCTTCACATCGATATTAAAACACCTTTCTACATCTTATATGCTACTTGAAACTCAAATCCTCGCTTCCAATGTTGTTACAGCAATGTAAATCCATACTTTCCTGTTTTAAGTTCGAAATCAAGATTAATATTGAAAACTATATTTACATTACCTTTTGAACTTATTGGCACTGCTGAGTAAAAATTCTCGATTTTGCAGAGCGAGAAAGGCTATCTGTTTTATATTTTCTTCTGGAATGAGCGCAGAGGAGAGAAAGTCTGGAGTTCGGAAAATATGAAAATCATAGCCAATCAGCCGTAGAAAGGGGTTACGCTTTTGGAAAAAAACATATACATTTTAGTTGACTTTCCAGAATCATTATTTATTAATTTAAACACTATATGAATGTCAAAGAAAATGCACTTTTTTAAAAAATAAATTTGACAAAAATATTAGCAGGATTCTCTGTTTTTTGAAGTTATTTTATTTTAACAAAAAATATAGTTGCAATCTTTTGAGTGCTAGTAGGAAAAAACGTAATTTCAATATTTTTAAATAGTAGATCTAATGGACTTTCAAAAAAATAAATAAATAAATAAATAAATAAAAATAAATATTTATTTATAGAATTCAGAAAATCCCCCGTCAAGGTATGACAGGAATATTGCTTCAACGTTTGAACGAAGCAATTGTCTGTTTGAGGATATTTTGATAGTTGAAAGTTTAACCCTAACTTCAGTAGATTATCCCTAAACTCCAGTAGATAGTGTTCATTGTTGACCACTTTTTCGTTTCTTCATTCTCCTCAAATGAGCTTCACCAGTAAAACAATTAAGATAGCGGATCCAGTTCTGTGTCGTCAAAAAAAAGCCTTTCTCTGCATTTCAAACATTACCAAAAAATATTATTAAATTACTATGCCGTCAAGCGGGTTTCATTGTTAACGACGTCAGAAGCGTTACTCGATCATTTGCCATTATACATAAGGATTCAAAATACGATTTTTCTTCATCCATGGGTATGTTCTAACCGATATCAAATATTAGCTCAAATCATCAGCATCTTCCTAAGAAAAAACTACTAAAATAGGAAGATAACTCTAACACAAAGACAATTTTATTTTCATACTTGAATAATTCTTTAATCACAGCTACAACGCTCGTGGTTCTGTAAAAAAAGGTAATATTCGTCAAAAAGTTGACGTAACGCCATTTCTTCGGACAGTTTAGCCGTTGATCACATCATTTAAGGAGCCTCTAATGTATCTGATGTACAGTAAACGGTACCCGAAGTCATGGTCTCTGAGCTGACACTCCGTACTATTGTAAAAGTGGTTAAACTGTTCATGGATACGCTCATTCTCCAGCAAATTCTGGACTCACAGCTCGATGTAACATGATCGATTGAGACCATATAAACAACCCACGTTTCTCATCCCACGTTTTCAACCCACGTTCATCCTCGACATCAATGCGATGCAATAGCTGTAATAAGACAAATTCTTCACTGCCAGTTTTATCAGTATGATACCAACGGTGTGCCCTATAACTTTATGAAACCCAAATGTTCTATATTCCGCAGTCAGCCTAGTGATCTGGACAAACGTGATTTGTCTGGTGTAACGTACTACGATAAAGTTAATCGCAACCCAAGCAGGTTGCAATTCGTTGTCTATCAAAGACTGCAACGTACTGGTAAGTATTTTCCAAGTTGGCGAACTCTTAAGATTAGTATTTGATTTCTCCGTTCAAATGACTTGTATGAGGCACTGCAGTCATTGGCTAATGGCTGACGTTTGATATGATCTGGCCAAGGAGACATCTGCGCTGTAGGACTCGACCGATGTATCGGCCTGGCCGATGCATCGGCGCCGATGGTTCAACAATTTAGTCATCGGCATCGGCATCGGCGGCCGATGCTAAATGGCAGGAAACATCGGCCCATCGGACTTAAAAACATCGAAAAGCCGATGGAATTGGCCGATGTTTTTGAAAAAAAAGGGACCTTTGATGTTTTACCTTTTAATACAAAGTAAAAGTTTTTTTCATATAAAATTGTTTACTAAATTTCAGTATGAATTTCTACTTTAGTCACCCCTGAAAGAGTTTTTAATACTGCATTCAGGTACCAGACAAGTTAATTATTGCGTTGTTTCTTGCTGCTGGATGTATGTATCTCTCATAAGTCATAACTCCATAAGTTTTCGCATATGGGGTGTGCGTACGTTCCAGTTGTGCACTTCCCTTTTTGTTTTCGATCGGGTGTTCTGAAAAGCCTGTTTACTCATTTTTTGTCGCTATTAATTACTTATTTCAATGCAAAACTAATATAGCGTCTCAGACTGATGATCATTTGGTGATATATTGCCGAATTGGAGACTATGGAGACAAATATGAGATGGCAAAACCGGTTTTTGTGTCATTTTGTTTGATTCCCGTTGAGCCGACAGTAATTTTTAATTTTTCGATATTTGCAATATAAATCACAGTAATGCAGTATTTTCTGTATTGCTTCGGCGGAGTTACAAGTTTTGGGCCCGTCGAAATATATTTTGAGGCCCTATTTCACTATCACAGAAGTTGTAGAACATTTATCATAAGCTTTTTTGTAACTCCTACTGTGCCTCTATGGTTATGGGGCCTCTCGCGTAATTGCAACATTTGCTATATTTTAAATCCGCCACTGCACGTCAAAACAAACTCGGGTGCAAGTTTTGAAAGGGTTTATTGTCAATGTTTATGATTATTTTGAATTCTTTTTTTTACGACTATTTTTTGAATTTCCGAGAACACTTACGTGCCCCTCCTCCCACTCCCTCAATTTCTGAAATTAAACTCTAGTTGTACTTCCGAGTTGTTTAAAACTAACATCATTCATAAAATTAGAGATTTTTTTTTTTCAAACTTTATCTATTGTTTAGAAAGAATTTAGAGCATTATTGTAAGAAATTGATTAAAGACGTTTTGAATGGTGATATAATTCGGAAATTGAAAGGACTTTTGAATTTTTCTTCGGAAGTGCTGAAATAGATTCAGAAACTCTTCCGAGGCGTTGGTTTTAGCGGTTCTGTACTAAAAAAATTAGGCCGAGGTTCGGGTCGAAGTGTGAGTTACTGCAAAATCAGAGCTTGACCCCCCCCCCCCATTTTGTAATGCGCCACCTTTTTTTTATCATTAATAGCGATAGATTTTTTTTTATGTTGTAAATAACTATTTTTATGAATTTATATAAAATCAATGAATAAGTTATTTTTGTTTTTTATAGAAAAGTTTCAAGGATTTTCGATTATGCATTTTTTTAAATTTCAAAAAAATATTGTTAAATTGAACAATTTAATTTGAACTTGTTTGTAAAGCTTTATAAAAGATTAAATAATCAAATTGTTCAATGGTTATGAGTGCCAACATCAGATCAAGTAGTATATGTATTCAGTTATTAACTTGGTGTAAATATTGAGTTTGTTTATTGTAGCTGCGTTTTAAGAGCCTCGCTCTTTTCATGGCTATTTTTTTTTCCAACAATATTTATGTCACTGTTTTAGTTTTTTGAAAACTGCAAAATTTTCTATTCATAAATTTTAAATAAGTATAAAAATATTCCTATTATGATTTAGTATTGTAATTTATCTGTTACTTTTTTTGTTTAATTTGATGACTAAAAAATGTCTACGTGCAATCTTTCCAATTTAATTGCGTAATTTGTTGACGGTTTCATAGTTTTATTCTTTTTTTTTTTTTTTTGAATGATTTAACAACATAATTTAATGCTTTTTAACTATGTTTAGTGTACCTAAATCCATACATCATTACAATATTACTGAAATCTTAGTTATATGATCTGTTAAAAAAAAAACAAAAAACAAATCAATTGGTTATTAAACAGTCTCTTTGTTTTTTTTTTCCTTTTTCCTTTTTTTTTATTTTTAAGACTGTTGTTCTTTCTCTTTCATCATACAGCAGTCATAAAAGGAGAAGCATAACTACACCCTGTACAGATTGTACGTAGTTCGATCCAAAATTTCGGGGACAAGCTGTATAAAATCTTACCTAGAATAGTTCACATTACAGAAGCACATCCACCTTCAAAAGGTTACCTTGAGGGACTATGTACTTCTGCCAGTGTTCATATAACTTTTGGAAACTCTCCTGGAAGCCATTTTTCGCTACCTTCTATGATGCAGCTTTATCTTCTCCTGACGGAAGAAAGCGCCGTCCATGCAAATGTTTTTTTTTGCTGAGAACAGGTAAAAGTCACACGGAGCTAAGTCCGACGAAACGTTATGTTAATTGTTTGTCATATCAGAGTACTCACCCATCGAACCGTGCATCCTCAGCATGAAAGTCGCCTTCTTCCCCACGTTGAAGTTAAAGCAGCAGCGCAAGAGGCCTTACAGGAGGTTGCGAAAAATGTCTTCCAGGAATATTTCTAAAAGTTATACGTTGGCAGAAGTGCATAGTCGTCCAAGGTGACTATTTTGTAGATAGATGTGCTTCGGTAATGTGAACTATTCAGGGTAAGGTTTTATACAACTTGTCCTCTAACTTTTAGATCATACTACATACGTATGCGTTTTCAACTTACTATTTCATAACGTTTTTGGGTGACGTAAGTTTAGTGCATGAAGACATCACAAGAGAATTTGCGATGATTAGCTGAGGAGGCGTTCAAAATGGATATTTCGGTCATCTACATGTTCTTAGGTACATATGCATGTACAGATGTGCCGAAAAAACTTGTGAAGTTTAAATTGAATGATCGTAAAATAGAAATTTAGGTCAAAATCTGATTTTTTTTTTTTTTTTTTTTGCGATTACAATTCCTTATTCGTAGAAAGGAAGTAAAGTGAAATGAATCAATGATCCTTTAAATCCTTGACAATTTTATCAATTTATTTATGTTTGATTTTTTTTTTGCCATCGGCCAACGGCATCGGCCATCGGCCATCGGCAATCGGCCATTTTGAGGAAAATAATCGGCCATCGGCCATCGGCCATCTTTGAACAATCGGCCAACAATCGGCATCGGCCCATCGGCCAAAAAATGCCATCGGTCGAGCCCTACTGCGCTGTCCACACAAAGTTTAAATAGTTTATGTCTTTGGGTGATTTTTTAAACTTCCGCAAGGTGGGGTAGTTAAGCCCTTGAGCAGCGAATGGTTTTATCAGTAGGAGATGAAAAAGTAAATGATCTGTTTCAATGTTGAAGATACCTCAAGTTTTTGAAATAAGAGTTTTAGGTGTTTGGATAAACTTGTTGAGTCATAGTTCGTGTATTTTATAACAACTTTATTTTTCAATTGAAAACAAAATGAAATAAATCATTTGAAATGCTTTAAAGAGAGGTAAATGTACTTCATACAAGTGGAACTCATTTTTAACTCTTGTTTTTTTTTTCTATACTATATTATCCAAAAGTTTAGTAACACTGGCAAATCTAGATTATGAAAAATAAGGTTAAGCATTTAAAACTTAGCAAATAAATGTTTTTATTTATCTTTATATGAAATTGAAGATATAAATATAATTTACAAATGATACGTACGAAGACATCATTTTTAAATAGTAAATGTGATTGAAAATTAAGAAATTTACAAGAGGAGATTTCTAAGTTTTGAGATGTACACTAGGGTTGAGTGAAAAAAACGGGTTCACACGGTAAAACTATCTTGAGGTTCCACTCGCGACTTGAAGTTGTCCGTTATTTCATAGAAACTGGAATAGTTTTCAATAATTTCATCAAAAACATAAATTTGATGTAATGTTCCTTAAGAGTAGGCTTTTTGTAAAGATTTGGGGAGGATAGTCTAAAGCGGATAGCTTAGCGAAGAAGACTCAAAAATTGCAGTTTTAGGATTTTTATCGCCGCAATTTAGGTTTTATTTCCAGCAGGGTTCTTGAATTTCAAAATAAAAAGTGATCTATGCATTGTTTCAAACCCAGTATTTATATATAATCAAACATTTCAAACACTTGAAAATGTCACTTTGCCCTACCAGGGGGCCCAAAGCGGGTAAGCTTAACTTCTAATCTTGTGATTTGGTACATTTTCCAGTCAAATATGAAGTTGTAAGGGATTAAATTAATTGACTAGTTACCTACCATTTTCGAAAAATTATAAAAAAAAAGTTATACTTTTCCATTTTTAAGTTAGCACATTTGTTTATAAAACATAAATAAACAACTGATTAAATTCAAAGACTATTTATTTACCATTATAAAATATAACTTTTTAAAGTTATACTTGTCCTACTGAAATAGAAAATCTAACTCAGCACATGTGTCAGCACAAGAGTTTTTTAGACATATATCGTTTTCTTATTTAAGTCTGGTTACGAAAAGCCGCTTCACTGCTGCTTCTCTAAGACTGATTGAAACTTTGGAGTATTCGGGTAAACACGACGTGTACAGACATTACAGCTTGTACGAAATGCGGCAGCATGCCAATGCCTACCCGCTTTGGGACTCCCTCTCCTACATACCTCACAAAATCATTTTATTAATCTTTACATAGTATAAAATGAAGTCTCCAAAAAGCGTATGTTTTTTTGAATGTACAAAACTCAAGAAACTACCCGGCCGATTTTGTTGAAATTTTTACAGTATCTTTCTGCAGCACCGGAAAGGTTTGCAGACAAGTTCGAAAAATAAATTCGACGAGTAGGTTTTTTTTTTTTTTTAATTCCAACTTAGGCCCAATTTTCACATAAATTCCCAAACATTGGCGTGAAAAAAAAATTACACACATTAATAATTCATGTCGTTGGAAAGGGTAGAATTTTCTGCGTTCTTCGCAGTTTGTTTCCATGCTCTAACTTAATTACGACGGGAGTTATTTGCGTTTTTAGCTCGAATTTATTTAGGCTTAGCTGAAATTTAGACACTACTTTCTTTATTAACACTAGATTAATAATTTTTACATAGATACGAAACAAAAGCAATAAAATCATTCCTTATCTAATAAATTCCATTTTTTGCGTTGGATTATGACGTCGTCAAATTCATCTGGACAGTGAAAATTTAAAATTCCAGATTTCAATTTCTAAGCTGAGAGACTACCGTGAGTTCAACGATAAGCAGAAGTGAGGAAAGTTCGCCCCCCCCCCCCATTCAAAAAGGGAATTTCAGATAAAACTCTAAAAAAAAACGGTGTTTGATGTCGTACCTACTAAATTTTATAATTTTCTGAATGTAACATGACATGCTAAAGTAATGATACCACAGGTAAAATCAGAAAAAGAAGCGTAAGATTTTGTTTGTGCAGTTTGTTGTCTAACCAGGATTTGTGGATATATTCGATTCAAATTAAAATTCAGAAATATTATGCTACAATATAACATTAAGACCAAAGATTCGGAGGAGTCAAACTGTTCAACTCGCACGCGGATTTGTTTTTCATTGTAATCAATATGATTACATTTTGAAGCCTCAAAAGCCATTAAAATTTATCTAGCAACTTCCTTTGTTTCGAGGTGTGACTTATGCGGGCAGTTGCAAGCTATATAATTTAATTGTTTTTATAACTAATCATTGTTCTCTATCATAGATAAATTTTTAGCTAAAGTTACATGCGAATTGGAGAATCAACTTCTTTTTTGCATTTGATAAGTAATGCTTTTATTGCTTTTTTCCTTATGTATGCAAACATTAGTTAATATGAAAGCACATTTTTGAAATTAATACTTTCTATTACGTTTCTCAAAGTACGAAGCATCACGATGTTATTCAATTTTGCCACTATACTGGTCAAATTCAAAGCATATGTGGAACTTTAAAATACAGTGTTATTATTAAATGATCTTATGCGGTGTTTAATCTACACAAAAAACTTACTCTTAAGTGATATAACATCATATTTATATTTTTGATGAAATTATTGTAACTTTTTACTGTTTTTATGCAATAATTTACACTTCTAGGCGCAAGCGAAACCTCAAGATATTTTTTTCTGTGGGAATCCGTTAGCATGAGCAGATACCTCTACAAAAGACAACTATTAAACACTATTAATTCGCGTGTGTTATATTTTGATTTTCTTCACACCAACGTAATGTACACTGTGTAGCCGAAAATATGCACACATTTTAAAAAAGTTTTTTTTTTTTTTTCAAGTTCCGTAGATGTCTGATATGAAGGGAATGCTTTGACACACAAAATTTACTGGAGCTTAGTTTATGTTAAGATGACTAACAACAAACTGATGAAGCACGCACGTTATTTTGATCATTCTGCATTACAAACAAATGTAAATTCACGAAGTGCATTTTTGCAATTCGGACGCTACTTTTAAATGGTAATTTAAAATTTTATCTCGCTCTTGCTTGTTTTATTTAATGCAGTTAAGTAAGTTATAGAAAACGCGTAATGATTTAACAAAACAATTTATAATTTTGAAACATTGGAAACTTTAGTCTTTCAAATTCAAAGTTGCAAAAAAAAAAAAAAGAAAAAGAGAGAAAAGAAAACATCACTATTCTCACCTAACTGAAAGTTGCCAAGCTCAGCAGAAACAGGTCAATGTTTCGTTTTCTAATTTCTTTTTCCAATTATCTTTTCTCAACTGCGGTATACTTAGTAATATTTAAGAAGTTTCCTTTCGGTTTTTGCCTGTAAATAAATTAACACTAGTAAATCGAGAGTAGGACTTTGAAAATAAATAAATTGACGATCTCTGAACTTCAGAAGTTACCTTAAAAACTAAAAGGTCTTAGAGCCACACAAAAATAGTTTCACAAAACACAATGTTTCAACCACTTAAAACTAGTCAGAAAAGACCTACCCGTAGATTGCGCTTCAACGCCTCCCCGTTTACTTTACAATGCGTAGTTCTATATATGTCTATCACATATATTTTACCATGACCAGTAAAAAGCAAGTTTTAGCAAGAAAAATAACCTTAGCATCAAATGCTTTTAGGCCTGTTTAAAAACTGATCAAAATTTTCGTTTTGGAACTTAGAATTTACTAACATTAGCAATTTGAATTATACTAAATAATAGTAAACTTTTTACTTCGATAATAATAATGAATTTACATCTAGTTATCACATAAAAATAAATATTGAAACACTTATAATAATTTTACGTTTAATTATTTGGGATAGATTCAAATGCATTAATAATAGTAAGTTTTTATTTACGTATTAGTATTTTGCCATACACCACACATTTATTGTAAATCATTGTCACTAAAATACTTGCTTTTTATTGTGATTTTAAAGATACATGTTCATGTTGAAGCATTAAAGATTCATTTGATTCGAGGAAATAAATGGCGAAATTATCTTTACTTACGTTTAGGATTAAGTGCCAAGTACATCGAGATTGCGATAGCTTAATTTCCCCACCGCTATCTTTTTCCAGAAGACAAATTACCATCAATTCGTTCGAAATTGGGAAAATTGTTTAAATCCTCGTGCTCCGGCGTTACTTAATATCACACAACGCAGTTATTGATCCTCCTGCTTAAAAATATATTGATGTCAATTCCCAACACTCCTGGCGACACTTATTACTTGGAGTGTGTGATGCATGATCGATAAGCTATCCCCCCTTACTTTAATCTCATATTTCCCACCCCATCAACAAAAGCGCTCCTTTAATATCTTAAAACGCAGGTCAAGCATATACGCATAATAACACCAGGGGAAAATGTTAGGTGCAAGCATTTAGATTGGGGATTTGGGAAGCGATATTAGGTGGAGTGCCGACAGCTTAAAACGGAATATGCTCCAGAAGAGAATTGGTGGTCATTACCAACTTTAATATGTAGTGAGGGTGAAGATATAATTTATAAAACTGTACGGTTTCAAACTTTTTAAAAATCTGTTTCATCATATTCGCAACTCCAGAGCTCGAATACACTACCTTGCAGTGATTAACTATACTACAGAAAAAGGTAAAACATTCCAATTCACGTGTTTTCTTTGGGGCAAATTGCAGGCTTCAGACAGTTTGTGGTGTAGTGTAATTTGAGAAGAATAGAAAAAAAAAGCTTCTAACAAACATGATAAAAATTACTGTCACTCACTAAGCATCAAAGAAGTCATACGTTTATGCATTTGTTTGTTTTACCTTTTTCATCCACCATTAGACAGTGGTTGCAGCGCCCCCTATAGTTTATTGGAGTCGCGAATTAAACATATTAAACTTCTTAAAATCAGATGTTGTTTGGATATAATACAGATACATTGAAGTGAAGTTTGAATATGTACAGTAATATTTAAAAAAAAAATAGTAAAGTGTAAATGCCCTGGTAAAAAAATCTATAGTCGATTTTGACTTTTGAAGTTTTTAATTCAATTAAAAAAATAGATACATTGCTAAGATTTTATACTGTATTTCTCAAAATTGATGTTGCTCATTCTACAGTACTATTCAACCGGTTACAGTTCGATAATGTTAGGTTTGGAACAACTACTATATTGCAGAAAGGAAAATATTTTTTTTCCCGGTTTAGAAGCCCGTTGTGAGTTACTATCTGCTCTGTGAACTATAACTTCCATTTAAACCAATATATACAAAGAAAAAAACCCCAGGATAGTCAGTTTTTTTAATTTTAGAAACAATAATCAGAGAAAACCAAACTGTTAGAAAATTAGATTACCCGCATAAAAATACATGCATTTATAAACTATTTTCAGCAGCAAAACGTTTTAAATCAAGGTTTTTTTTAATTTTCAATATATAATGCTTTGATAAAAATAGTTTAAAAAACTAAAAACACACGATTTTATAGCAATGTGAACTAAAAAAAAGTTAAGTAAGGTAAAATAATAGACCAAACAATTAACTTTAAGGTAAAAATAGCGTTGGATGCTGCTAATTTACATTTTTGCATGCACAACACCCTCCCCCCACTTTTCTTTCTTGCATTAAATTGGTCACTTATTTTATCGTATTTAACATAGTTCCTATTGCTACAAAATATTGTGTTTTTTTTTCTTTTTTTTTCTTTTTTAAGCAATTATTTTATTTATATCTCTTTAGTTTTACTTCTTTCACGAAAAAAAATATGTATTTTAACATAATTAAAAACTTGCGCGGTTAATGCGAATTCATTACTTAAAATTGGAATTTCAAAATTATAAGGGATTAATCATTTAGTTTCATTATAGAATATTGCATTATCAGATCTGAAATAGCATATCAATTTTCAAATGAGTCCCATCACAGGATGTAGATACAAACTAAATTGCAATATTCCTAACAAAAAATCATACATACAGCTTGAGCTAACAAAAAAAGCGTATTTAAAATGAATATACAAACATGCATTTAAAATTGATTGGAGTAAAATACGATGCAGACACATGAATACGGAGCATATGTAACAATGCAATAAAATTCATCTAATGCTGTATGTTGTCAATTATTTGTTTACATTGTTTCCTTCAGCAATAGAAAAAATATATATATCTCTCAATTTCGGTTTTCGCAACAATGAGTAAAGTTATTTTCAGCTACATTATTGCAGGATAAGTTTAAGTTTTTCTTGATATTTAACTTCCGTTTTTATGTTATACCTCTACCTTAAAATGTTTTTTGTTTGCCATTAGTATTTTAAGTAAAAATAGCTTACGTCAATTTAGCTGTTTTTTTCCCTCTGAAAATGCTTCTTATTTCTGCTGCATAAAAGGGTAGAACGGGGCACGTTTACGCGGATTTTTTTTCCAATGAATTTTCCAATTTTTTATGTTTGAACTTAGGAAATTTTAGCCATGGCGATTTTATGAAGCAGTTAATGGAGTCAAGATAGGTATATTCAGTTTGAACCGTTCAGAAAATTATTGTTTAGTCAAAGTCGGTTGCGTAAACTATCCCCGAACACGGGGCACGTTTACGAATATTTATTTTAACCTAATGTGGTTGTGTTAGTGTTTTGAACATAATGTCTTACCATCGTTAAAATAAAGCAAATTTATTACAAACTGAGTACTGTATAAAGCAAAAGCTGAATGGGTATGAAGACAACAATACATGATTGTAAGCTATAAGATACGAATTTGTAACTCAATTAAAAAATAAATGGTTATTTTCAAGACTAAATAGCCTGAAAATACTAAAAAGGTTTCAGACAACGAAAAAAGAAAAAAGCTTCGGGGGCACACTTAGAAGTGAGACATCGTAAGAACGTGCGTAAAGGTGCTTCGACTTCAACGCGTAAACTTGCCTCGTCGCCACGTTTGGATTTATTTTGAACGTGAATAAAAAAAATAGTAACATTTCATTTCATACAAGTACAATACTCAAAAAGGATAAAATCCTGCTAATTTTTAAATATTTGTTTTTTCTTAACAAAGCATTATTTATTCACAATAAGCTTCAAAACGTTCGACACAAAACGTACTCAACGTAGTGGAAAACAGATTATTATTTCTGCATGCTAGACCGAAGCTTGACTTATGCTCAAAAACTTCTGAGAATATGTGCTAGAGTGCTAGAGAGAGCATCGATCTGTTATGACTGCTGGCTCTCCAGTTGTGATTCGTTTTGAAAAAAGGGCACTGCGTAAACGTGCCCCGGTATACCCTACAACAAGGAATGATAAGACACACACTCATTAAAATTTTACTTCCAGTTACCACAAGCTACCCTTTTATATTTTAAAGAACTAACAAAAGTTCTTTATATTTAAAGGTGTACGCAATTTTTATCATTTATGCGTTTATTGCTTTTGGTATACAATTTTGGTATACTAGGAAGTTCGCGAACAAATTTTAGTATTTTTAAAAATCAGTTTTAGTAAATGTTACCAATTAGTAGTTTTAAACAAGGATACATTTTACTCAAGCATGTAATTTTTCAATATCCTACTAGGATAAAAGTATCAGAAATATGATTTATAAATGGATTTTTAAAAAATCCTAGAAAAAATGTCCTATTTGAATAGGGTAGAGGCTCTAGAAGTCGGCCATTTAAGATATCAGTTGTTGAAACAATGTAAACCTTTAGGCTACACGTTTCTGATAATGATTCACTAACTTCTTTCTGGAATGAAAATATTTTAATTTTTAAAACCAAGCTATTGCTAATACGAGAAAATGTTCCAGTAGTCGGACATAGAAACGAAGTGCTCGGCCATGCATGATCCAGTAGTCGGCCGTTTCATTTTCGTTACTCTTATGAAGTGTAAGCGAATAAATTTGAACGAAATTGAATGCGAAACTTACAGCACAGCAGTATACTTAACCCATTATTGCCTAGCGTCCCTTTTTAGGGACGGTCCAAAAATTGTGTCTCAATTTCCCAAAAGTAAACATTTCAACTCAATAATTGTGTTCATTTATTACTTTAGTATTGTTTCAATTCGTTACTAACAGATGGCAGCGCATAATCGTTATAAAGTGTGTTCTGTAACCATTTTGTTATGATCTTCGTGAAGAATTTCATTGTTCACAATGTCAAGAACAAAAAAGTAAGTTTTCAAAATTTTTAACAAGTAAATCAATTTGTATTTGATACATATGTTACTTTGATCAATATTTCAGTTTACCTTTTCTTGCATTTTTGTAGATTTTAAAAATTTTATGGATTTTATAGCAATTTAAGAGCGTCCCTAAAAAGGGACGCTAGACAGTAAAGGCTGCATTGTTGAATCGTTGCTAGTTTCTTGCTTAGAACTCATAATTGGCCTCAAAAGAAGTTATTAAATGTTTTTAGCTAAAAAATAGGCAATATGTTTTATTTTTCAAAATTAAAAAGACTAATTAATAATAAAACTACCTTTTTTAAAGATATTTCAGTAATAATTTTTTCTGCAATTTCGAAAAATACTTAGGTAAATTTGAAAAGCTAACTGTTTCAAAAATTAACTTCTTTGAAACCTGAGTTATTTTTTGACATTAATAATTTTCAATAACTCATTGAAATTTTCTCATTGTTTAGTCTGACTGTTGAAGAAGCCTTAGCACTTCTGGAACAGCTCTCTGATGATGAAGAATTCAAGGAGGCTGATATATGCATTTGTCCACCTTCACAAGTTAGTGAAATTTCTGACGAAGACAGTGGGCCGGATGACTCAGTTGATGTTAATCAATTATCAGGTCAACAGTTGAAATCTTCTGTTACAATGACCATTAGAAAAGTTATTTAGGGTAAAGTAGTATGTGTTGGAGATAGTCAGTCAAGTGACAGTGATGATGTTGAGCAGCATCTTCCAAGCAAACGCAGAAAAAAAAAGAAAAAAAATACAGAAAGAAATTGGGTTAAGAAAGATATATCCATCAATAAAAAAAATAATAATGCATGGAACGTAGAAACACCAAGCTTTTTGAATGTTGATTGCACACCAGTGTCAATATTTGAAGAATTTTTTACAGATGAAATACTGGATGGATTTGTTTTTCAGAGCACCCTCTATGCTCGACAAAAGAACAATACATCCTTTTCTGTAACGCGAGAGGAGCTGCGTTTATTCTTGGCTATCCTATTAACAAGTGGATATGCATGCTTGCCCCAGCGGAGACTCTACTGGAGTCCATCAACTGATGTCAACAACATAGCAATTAGTTCTGCAATGAGTAGAAATCGATTTGAGAAAATTATGCAGTATTTACATTTTGCTGACAACACCAAACTCAACAAAAAAGACAAAGTCGGAAAACTTAGACCCTTATTTAGCATGTTGAATGAAAGATTTTTGTTCTTCCAACCTAGACAGCAACAATTTTCAAACATATATCCATGAAACCTGTTTTTAGTTAATTATTTCCAAATTGCAGGGTCATATTACTCTGTGGTATCTCACAAAGAGATAGACACAAAAAGTTTTAAAAATTATTAAAAAGTGAAGAAGGAAGTGTTAAGGAAATGTTAGTTTTTTGCTAAAAATATGGCTTTTTCATTAAAAAAAAAACTTATTGAAAAATATTTTTTCTACAAATAAGCAGTCAAAATGTGTTTGTTTATGTCATGTTTAATAATCTTATAAAGTTTTAGATAGATGTATTTAATATTGAAGAACAAAATATTTAGGGTGTCCGCCTACCATAATTATCTCAAAAAATTGTATTTACTTCTTTTCATCTTGGATTTCATATGTTCTAGTAATAAGCTGTTCAAAATAAAGCTTTGAACAGTTCAGTTTAAAAAAAAAATCTAGATTTTTCTTTATTTTCCAGTTTTTTCTCTCTCAAATATCCATATCTGCCCCAGTTTCCAAATATATTACTTATATTGAGCACCTACAGAGGGGGGGGGGGGGTGACTTGATGTCAGTTCCACGTCATTAACTAAAATGATATCATATGCTGCGGAAGAATTTTGATAAATAGAAATAGCCCTGGTTAAGCCAATTTTTTTTTTGGGGGGAGGGGGGAAGGCGTTTTGAAAACTTCCGAGACATGATAATTTGGACTCCCCCCCCCCCCAATGGCACACAAGTCTCTGTTCATTAGAACGAAATTTCAAAGTATGGAACACAAAATTAAAATTGCAGTTTTAGAAATAATTTCACCTCAAAACAATAAAAGTAAAAATCCTTTTACTTAAAAGATTAGCAATCAAGATCATGTCTAAAGGAAAATTTATCATAAAAAAAAACAATGGCAGTTGTGAACGAACTGCAGTAAGATTAATTAATTATGTAGGCTCGTCCGTATTTTCAAGGTTTTTCGGCGGGAGGGGGGGGGGCAAAGGGTATGAATTCAGTTTATTTGAAAAAAAAGCATCAAATTACAAGCAAAAATGCATGATTGCATTATGTTGTGAAAATCCAGAAGGATCAATTGCCCGGGCCTGTATGTAGGTAAACTGAAATTCAGACATTTGGGGTGTCATGAAGATAATCACACGTCCTTTAACAAGATATTATTAAACGATGAATAAACTGAAATGGAATTAGTAGTTACATAATGCAATTTTGAAGCTAAGTCACCTTTTTTTTAAACAAGAAATAAATTGTGATTTCCTAGAGAAGAAAACCGAAGGAAATAAATTTTTGGTTATGGAAGCAGTAATAAAAAGTGTTACCAACATTTGAAATAGTTGGCCTCAGTAAAATCAAACCATTAACGTAACATGGTTTGATAAGAAAGACGTTAAATCACTATTTGGTAAAGACATGTTAAGTAATAGAACATTTATTTTAAACGCAACGATGGACTAAATTTACAACACGAGTCTTCAAGAAATGTAAGTTAAAATCAAGATTAGAGGCAATAAAATGTCGAAATATCCCCCTTTAGTTAAAAACAGTTTAGGCAGAATTTTTAAACATGTTCTTTAGAAGAAATAACGTTAGAAAGGAATTTTTTCTGTCTAAACAGCTAAATTGCCACTGTTCCAAACTTTATTTTAGTTAGTATTTGATGAACATTAGAAAATCCATATTAGGTACGCAGTTGACTACTGTGTAGATCAACAAAACATTATAGAACCAGTGATCAATCTGCCATGGTCGACTATTGGAAATGCATAAGAATTCAGTACCCAGTGGTCGGCCACCCCTCTAAAAATAATTGAGTAGAAGAAGGAGTTTAATTTTTAATTGAAACGTAATGTTATACTATCCATTAAAACATAAATAAATAGAAGCAAATTTACATCAGAACGAAAAAAATTAGAGTACTTAACATTTAAAGATGATGTGTTTTCTTAAGAAAAAAATAAGCAGAATCGCAAACTAGGATGATGGGCACACTATTTGAAATAAAATGTTTCATTACTACTGAATAAAAAATACTTAGAACTTCACTCTTGTTGGATGCTAATTGGGGACAGGTAAAGAAATGTAGAAATGCATCTGATCCGATTTTCAGTTAAACATATTCTATTTATAAGCAGATTTATGTCCTTGTGGCCAACTACTGGAGCACTTACCCTAAGTAAATTAATAATAATTATAATAATTAAGGAAAAAAATATGAAAACAATACTGCAATCAAGCATTTTAAATTTTAAGAATGTTTTACTAAAAGTTAAAAAATAATAAAACTAAAGAATGATGTTTAGTTTTTGAATTGTTGTAAATTAAATATTACATTTTAAAGTTTAGTTTTCAAAGTAGATGTGATCACTAGGGCTAGTAGGCTTGTTAACTTCTGCACAAACTGCTTCTTTACTTGCATACCACATACATGTTTTCAATCCTTTCAATACATTACACTTATAGACATCACGTAATACAATGAAGGAAAAATACACTAACGGTTTTTAAAGGCAAATTGAAACACATTTATGTAACTTAATGCAAAACAAAATCTGTTTTACGCATAAATGAACAGAAAAAAATATTTTTGTGCAAAAAGGAAAAAAAAAATAGCTACAGGAAAATGTACGGCTTTTTATTCTTCTTGTCTTTCAGCTTAAAACTACTTTCAACTTTTAGCTTAAACGTTTTTCACAGAGCTAGTTTTTCTTAATATTGCAGTTATAAAACTGAAAGCTGTAACTAGTGTTAAAAATGAAAGCGGCGCTCATGTATAATTCAGGCGAAATAACAACACTCTAATTACCTTATATTGTATTAATAAGGTAACTGTCAAATTTTAAACACCTTGTCGGAAAATTAACGAGGCGGATGCACAATCTTAGGTTAAAAAATATATAATATGAATAGCACTTTCTGCCATTACGGGAAGATAAAACTCTTAAGAAGGGTAAGAAAATAATGGAAGAATCATGTATTTTTTTATATCATTAAGAGAAAACGCACTCTGAATCGGATGCAATTTTTAAACCTGTCTTTTTTTACTCATATATATGCGAAAATAATTGATCGTTTTGACGGGGAATACAATTAACTAGCATTTCATTTGCATTTAAAATTCCTTCTACACTTATAATCGTCATAATCATGCATCTTTCATACTGAATTTTATTTACTTTTTATCCAAGAGAGTGGAAAAAAAATATATATTTCAAGTGCGAAAAGCAAAAAGGAGAAATCTAATGGAGAATGCCAAAATAAGAGTACAAGATACTAAATACTTAAGTATGTTTTTTTATAATTATTAAAATTGACATAAAAAAATATGCGACCAAAAAATTTCGAATTTGCATAAATCATGAAATAAAATGTAACGATCATAGATGTGAGTTGGGGTCGATCTATATTATGAAATAAACCAAACTAATAACTTTTGATTACAACTTTCAGTTATTGTTAATATTTTAAAGTCATTATAATTTTACAGCAGTCAAAAAAAAAATTTTTTTTTTAAATTTAAGCAAAAAAGAAGAAGGCTTTATAAAGCTTTGGAATAATAGCTTTTACTGTTCAGCATATTTCTTCCCTCAAACATTAAATTAAAATTTTGTTGGTTGCTTTACACTTAATATAAATTGAAAAATGTTCAGAGCAGCTAGAATTTTTAAGTGTTGAAATCAAGAATTTATGTAATTATTTTATTTTATACTTTTTGCTGTGAAACAAATTACTATGAATAAATATTTGATTAAATTTAGTTTTATTTTTTATTTTATTATATTATTTTTTTAAATGTTTTAAAACTATTTTTACTCTGAATGCTCAATGTTCAATTATTTATACTTACAACTAAGAAATTTAATGCCCTTGAAACACAGCAAGGAGGACTGTTGTACCTTGGGCCACTTCTAAAATTTTTTGGTGTTCAAAAAAAGAATGTGTGATTTTTATGGTTTTTAATTATTAAAACTTAACTTCAAGCCCTTTTGCATAAGTAAAAAAAATATTTCGGATTATAAAAAAAAATATTTTTCTATTTTTGTATATTTTTAACACATGTAATTTGGTTCATGGTACATGATACTCGTGTACCTTGAAATAGACTTCTTGTATTTCCTTAACTGCATAACTTCGTTGTATTCAAGTTCATTGGACTCACTTTCATTCAACTTTCTCAAATACCTAGTAATGGTTGACCTGCTCACTTTGAATACTCTTTCGGTCTCTCTAAAAGTCTTTTTTTTTTTGCCAGGATCATTACTTCTTACTGCTTAAATAGCATTTTGCAATGCCTCAACATCTACTCGATCCCTCTTGATTCCTGTTTTACTTCGAGATATGATGAAATCCTACCTAAAAAAAAAAGCAATCACTACAACCTATTGTATCTATTGTTCCTTGATACAGTGGTTCAAGGTACAAGATGAAGCATTGTTTCAAGGTACACGAGGGAGCATGTTTATACAAAAGTGGCTACCCTAACCCAACAGCTACGTAAAAAGTAAAGACTAAATGTTGAATGCACTTACCGAGAGATAGGCAATAGATATAATGGTCAGTCAGTTGGGTAATGCTAGTCTTGAAAAGTCCTATTTTAATTAAATAACAATGGAATTATTTAAGTAAATGTAAATAATAATTTAATAATAATGGAATAAGTGTTGCACAAATCACAAAACAATCACTGTCCACACTGGAGTTTCAACCTACAACTCACTGCGGGGTGGAGAAACTGTCATGGCTGACATAGTACCGTGATTCTTCACTAAGTAAAAGCGCTAGCTGTTAGAGTGCATGGCGCAAGTTACACCAAGGTCAAGGTACAACAATCTCTAGTATATATATAACCCCTAACAGTCGAAATACATAATATCATAAGTGGAACATTTTCTAACAGAAAATATACTACTTACGCAATTAAAATCTTAAAAATGTTTTGAGTACATTTTACCAGTTACACTCGTTCTCTGCTTTTAATGATCCATTTTTCTGAGCACTTTTTTATATCCGTTTTCTATTACTCATTTGCTAACCAGTACATTTTTCTTAAGATGTATTTTTTCTCGTTTCCTTTCTGATAATCCTTGAAGGCAAAATTCTAATAAAGATAAAAATTGGATATGATAGATTATATCTACATCCCAAGGCGACACATTCTCTATAAACAAATTAACTCTATCTGGCAAAGATAGAGCAATATTAAGATGGATGTCTTTTGTATGTTAGGGGTCAAAGTACAAAGACTAGACTTATGAGAGAGTAGAGCTCGATAAAAATGACTTTCACTCAATCAATGCCATTCCTTTTTATCTATAAATACGGAAAATTTTTCATCATCTTCTTAACACATCAAGGTAGAAATAAATATGTTCTTAATTGACATCTTTGACGCAGATGTTTCATAGGGTTTTCGTTATTTTGAAAAGGAAAAAAGAATATAAGGTTTACTAATTAAATTACAAATAACATTTAAACATTGTTGGTTTATTATATGCATTTGTAAGTTAAACCCTCCTATATTGACCCACTGTCCAAACTGGAACTCAAGTATAAAAACTATTATAATGCTCTGTGCCACATTTTAGCAATGGAAAAGCAAAGTTTAAGGTCTGCAGAGTAGAAAGATGAAAATTCACCAGCCTTAAAACTGTATAACTTCTGACGAGATTCGTGTCCAGCACTTCTAAAATATTATTTTAAGCACTTCTAGCTAGTTGAATAATATAAGGACTAGTAATCTGAAGCAGATGTACTTATAGTATAATTTTAAATGATTTTTAGTAGGAATTACAATAATGTATTTACATGCGATATTATGAACCTTGTTAACAAGGTATTAGTTAACAAAAGTGGCATAGTTTTTTTATTGGACCGGAATTGTTTTCCTATATTGCATCACTGGTCTAATTTAAAAATCTCGAATTAACTAAAGCTTTTAATTTTCACGTTTTCGTTAAATGAAATGTCTATATAGGTTTTTTTTTTAATTTGACAGTATTGCCCTAATATTTTGTTGCTTTCAGCTATGTTAATTTCAATGGTTCTTGATTCTAGAAATTGTCAAAAAGGGGAAAATACTGTTACTGAGAGAGAAAAAAAACGAGAAGAGCCTCAAGTTGTTGTAGGAAAGTGTGTATGCCCTAATTAGTTAGATTTTACGTTTGATAAACCTTAAACTACCCAGGTGATTTGATGGTGTCAACATTTAAGTGCTGGAATCTAAACAGTCAGCTGAAAAATATGTTGGAAGAAAGGTTTCTAAAATGGCAAGCACTGACTTCTAGCGTTTGGTTTTCCCAACTGCAGAAGTAAACAGTTTAGTACTAGAAAGACGACGTTTTTTGTATAAATAGAAAGGTTAGCAGCGGTCATTTTGACCATCATACTTAAAAGATTGGAAGTTTCAAATTTTTGGAAATTTTAATCATAGAAAAGATTTAGTTCAATGTCCCAGAAATTGATTAAACATTTTAATCAAAATAAAGTCTGCAAATCAGTCTCCGGCAGTTTTTTTTTTTTTTTAATTTTACGTTCGGTCAAGTGAAATAAACATGCTTTACATAATTGGCATTGAGAAAGAGTAAAATTGTACAAAAAAGAGGAAATTTTCCTGTCATGTAATAACTAACAAGTATTTTTAACCAATGTGTTAGTATTCAAAATTACCTAAATATCGCAATATATCGTACATTACTATCTTTTACTGTATTTAGAAACACTCATCGTTATCACTTTGCCTGTAAATGATTTATAAACAGTTTTCTTTTTGCAATCATAACAAATTTTCTTAAAATTAATTCCACTTTGTCCCATTTGATACTGTTTTTCAATCATTTTTTTGAGGTAGATACTTTATTATACGTAGAAAATTGATCAGTGAATGTGACTTGGAGAAAGTGGAGAATTCTGTTTTTAAATTTTTCTGTTTTTTTTCGGCGTCGGACTCTTTTCCTTTTCTCCGTTACTAGTTTCTATATCTTGTGCATCAGTTTTTATTAGCGAGGTTTTCTCTGACTCTGACTCTGACTCTAAAGAACAGTCTTTTTCCTGCAAATCTAGGTTCCGAAAAATGTTCGCAACACTCTGATGAAAGCTAGTTATTTCATCGCTAGGAACATATTCCTGTTCAGATAAGTCAGACTGTTCATCCGAACCAGAATAAGTTTTAGATAAATCAGCAACAGTTTCAGGAATTCATGTACTGATAAGCTTGTTAATGAACCCTATATTGAAGTGGAATTACTAAAAAATCTTTGTGAATATGAAGTGAATAAGCACTTCCATATCACCGATGGAAAAAAAGGTCAATGTTTCAAGCAAATCACATGTTTTAGTGCACAAACGAATTCCATAACACATTTTTGGAATCCACCTGTTTATATTGACTTCTTTTGAGATCCGAAATAATTTCACGTGTCCACTCACATACTTTTTAAATTTACCTTTATCAACATTTCTCCCTGTGTAGATAGCAGAAAAATGAACCCATGCGACCAGTAGATGTTTTACATTTTCTTAGCAGTTCAAAAAATTAAACCTGACAAGCAGATGCTACTCAAGCTCAAAAGAACATTCTCACCCTGACAACTAACAATAGTCCATAGTACATACATCTGATAACAGAGAAGAGAAGAAAACGGATGCATAAAGAAAGGATCATTTAGCGGTCAAAATGACCGTAGTCAGTCTTTCTATGTATAAGCATTCATAGCGACTATAATAATAGAACTAAAGAAATAAAATTTACTGTTTTCAATGGCGGAAAAATAGTTAGAAAATAAAAAGCAGCAAATGTGAGTTTTAATATCGCTTGCGGTCAAAATGACCGCTTCAGTATTTTAAGTGTTAAAGTGCAACTTTAACCGTGAGTTGAAAAATGGGATATGTGACAATGTACATACTTAAATTCTTCCCCCTAAAATTTCGAAACCAATTTTAATTGAACACAATTAAAATACAACCAAAATGCTTAAAGTAGGTAAAACTGGATTTCTCATTGCCCAAAAGCTCTAAAAGATATTAGCAAAAGGGCTTAATATACCATTTGATACTTTTATGTGAGAACTTCCAATGAGATCCATAACTCAATACAACTAAACAAGATTTTTTTAGGCAAATACTATGAAAAAACTGCAAGAGTGGTCAGTGTTATGATTTTTCTTCAAGCAAAAAATTTAAACCCACTATCGAAATTAAAGAAGATATTCGAAGAAAAAAATTAAAAGACCGTGTTGAAAATCACATGGGTAGGAGATTCTAAAATTATCCCAAATTACCTGAGTGCCTTATAAAAAGTTAGATTTCGTATTTTTCGTTGAAGTTTTAATATATTTTCTCTGTAAGAATTTAATAAATATTTTTGGGCTTAAAAAGTAAAATCATTTAAAGCAACTTAAAAACTCCCGTTTTTGCAGAAAATATGCAAACACATGTTTCAGGGTTGCAAGGAATCCCCTTTTCAATGCAAAAGAAGTGAGCTTACATCTGAAAAGAACTCGACAAAAGCATCGAGGGAGAACATTATGTCACTTAAAAAAGTAAACATATCGGATTAACCAAACAGTAATGGACAATTTTCGTAACGTTGAACGCACAGTATACTACCAACACGCACTAAGAGAGTAACAAAATTTGTAAAATATCAAGAGCCGGGTGGGAAATATTTTTAGGAATTAGACTAGTTTTTGTATAAGTTCAATGAGCACATCTTTTAAAGGGTCAATTTTCTAATAAAGCAAATTAGCAAGACTTTTTTTTTTAGTTACGTGGGCGGCTTTGCGCCCAGAATGTTTTGACAACCGTTACTTTAAATTAAAACGTATTCAACTATACCATTGCAGAAGCTGCTGTAGCATTGAATTTTGCTTTCTTCAGCTCATGGTTATTCCAAACTGATAATTTCAAATAAGCTTTTAGCTATGATTTATGATATCACTAAAAGCAGTTTGGTATTTTCTTTTAAGTTCTGGAATAAGGACGACTAATTGTACTTATATTAAATAAACACTTCGCTTTAAAGGTTAACTTAAAAATTTGAGATTGGAATATACATGTATCGCTTAAATTGAGCTTTTCCTTTTTTCTGTGTAAAAGCTGCCAAAAGTCAAGTGCACACTGAAATTTGGCAGCAAATGTATCCTTAGCGGATGTTTTTATTTTTTCAAATTTTTATTAACACATGCAGGCATCAGTATTTTCAATTACAACAGTACAGCAAAAATCTAATGAAATTCTTATAAAATTAAAAAAAATAGGACTAAAAAATGAAGTCTAGTCACCAAGCCTCATTTTCAAACAAAAGCAAAACTGAAGCAAAGCTAATTCATTTGAAAAACGAAAAACAGTCTTGTTTCGGTAAAAAATAATAACAAAATTAATGAACATTTAAAGACAATTTAACATCATTTTCTTTTTTTTAGTACATATTTCATAAATTTTTCCACATTAAATTCGAAATAAATTCAAATTAATGTTCAGAGCTAGTTTTTTTTTCAAATTCAATTTTTTCAGTTTTTTTTTTTTTCAAAATTTTTTAAAAAAGTTTTAATTACTATTTTCTTAGTAAATGTTTCACGGTGAGACAAAGATTTCGAATATGACGGTAAAAATAACGAGACTTGCTACAAAAATCCACTGGATTCAATTCAAAGATTTGTAAAGTAGGGTTGACTGGAACACGTTTACGCGGATTTTTTTTTCAATGAATTTTGAAATTTTTATGTTTTAACTTTATGAAGTCAAAATTGGTATATTCAGTTGTTTCTCAGCTTGTGTTTTTAACCGTTAAAATAATTATTTTTGAGTTTAAGTCGGTTGCAACAACTTGTCTCGGACACTGGGCACGTTTATGTATATTTATTTTGACACCTTAGGTGGTTCTGTTAGTGTTTTTAACACAATGTCCTACCTTTGCTTAAATAAAGCAAACTTATTTTAGACTGAATAGTGCATAAAGTTGAAGCTGAAGGACATGAAGACAGCAAGCTATAAAATAATGATTGTAAGCTATAACAGACGAATTTGTAACTCAATTAAAAAATAAATGGTGGTTTTTAAAAGTAATTAGCCTGAAAATACATAAAAATGTTTTAGACAGTTTGGAGCGAAAAAGGTGTCAGTGGCACGTTTAAGTAAGACACAGTAAGAACGAACGCAAACGTGATCCGACGTTAAACGCGTAAACCCGTCCCGTCGCCAAGTTTGGATTTATTTTGAACGTGCAAAAAAATTCAATAACATTTCAGTTAATACAAATACAATTCTCAAAAAAGGGTTATATTCTGCTAATTTTTATTTTTATTTTTTTCAAACTAAGAATGATTTATTCACAATATGGTTCAAAACGTTCAACACAAAGCTTACTCAACTTGGTAGAAAACGGAATATTCTTTCTGTGTGATGGATCGAAGCTCGACTAATGCTCAAAAACTTGTGAGAATATTTGCTAGAGAAAGGTGAGAATATTTACTAGAGAAAGCATCAATATATTATGACTGTTGGCTCTCCAGGTATAATTCGTTTCGAAAAATGGTCTCTGCGTGAACGTGCCCCATGCGTAAAGGTTACCCGGTATGCCATATAGTTAAAACAGCTAGAAGTTACATTGTTTACAATTTAAAACGTGGTTTGATCTTTACTTATTGAAGAAATCTTTCCAAATAGAGTTTCACTGTTGGATAGTTTTAAGAAATTTCGGCAGTACATGCTAGCTTACTAGCTGTGATGTGACTTGTTTAAATATACTTTTCTCATGCATTGTTAGTCTTTTACATTTCACAATCAACTAAAGGTAATGAATTGAGATACATGCTCGTATAATAACATACATTACTTTTATATTTCCGAAAAAATAATTTGGTGCATTAGCTTTACAATGTTTCTGTAAGCGCTGTTTCATTATTCCCTTAATAATGCACATTGTTTAATATTAAGTAGAATACACAGAACAGTATGGTTCAAATACTGTAACTGATTTACTTAGCTTAAACAAACTAACTATTGGATTACAGCTGCAGAGTTTTAAGTGGTAACAGCAGAAAATTATATAATTACGTTCCCCCCGTTGACGCGGTTTTAAGCAAAGTGAACCATGCTGGATAAAGATTGCTGTGTTTACGGACATACGAAAACACAATATTTTATCTTCTTTAAAAATCAGTTTTGAATAAAATTTTGTTAATATCCATTGCATCATCGAAACCTCTAACTGCGGGTAAGCAGCTTACTAACTCAAGACAAACACACCACCAACGGTAGTTTAAAAAAAATCGTGAGTTTGACAAATTCTGAACTCGATGAGAATCACAGATTGGTATGGCGATTGGGTACGACCACGTCTGAAGTCGTAGTATATTTAGGTAAATATCTACCCTTTTGGTCGAAAACCTATCAGAAGTGCAAGTGCTGAATCATTTCGAAAAATGTTTCGTTTTGTTAAATCAATCACTGAGTAAAATCAGCAATAGCAACGTTTAATTGAAAATAAATTGCAGATTTCCGCATATACGTATATATATTTTTATAAGCTGTCATTTTTGCGCAATTAAAAATTGTTATTTCTTATTTTATTTTTCAAACACAAATGTATTTATTTAACTTCAATTACAGAAAGTCGATTTTTGAATGATACGTCCTGTGTTAACTATTCTCACTAATATTTCATTTGGGTGACACAAGGTAGAACTGTTCGTGGGGTACCATTTGATTTGGTGCTTGAACCGTTTTTTGGTGACAAAAGAGCATTTCTAAATAAGCTAGGAAGGAAGCGGCTTTTCATTATCTAAATGTAAAAACCACTAATCCTTTTAACAAACCTAAAAGTTCTAATTATGTAAGGATACAGTCTCTAAGTATCAACATTGAGACAAATGCGTTTGCAACTATGACTATTATTATAAGGACACAGTTATTTAGAATAAAGAACACTTAAGGATGTTTTAACGTCCCATTAGAATAAGTATATGATCCCAAAAAACTGTATTAAAAGAACTACAAAGTACTAAATAATAGAATAAAAAAACAATATCTTATAATATGTATAATTTGAAAAATGTTAAAAACACGAGTTTCAGGTCTACAAGGAATTCTTTCCTTAAATCAGAATAGGAGAGCTTATGGATAAGAAATACCTGACATTATTACATCAATTTTCAATTTAATCAAATCAAATAAAATTCACATCTGTCGTTCTATTGTTTTTATCGCTCATGGTGTCAGAAAATGCCAAAAGCTTCAGATTAAATTAAATCTTGTTTGCGTTTTTATTTTTGAATGGAAAAAAGGGCTAAAGTAAAGCAGCTTAGAAATGAACAAGCTAAAAAGTTAGAAATTGTGCCTTCACTTTTTAACTTTCCCAGTCCTTCTCAATGAATCATAATTTTTGGATCCATAAAATATATCACCGATAATCTTATCGCATATTTTTAATGGAATTTAACCTTCAAACTAAAGACCCAAAGACAAATGCGGATAAAATCTTCCCCTTTTCATCAGCCCAGAGTTAATTCTTCGATATGTGGATTACAATGGATGAAGACTAATTGAGACTGATGGCATTCCTGTCCTTCAAGAAGTCATAATCCATATGATGACGTGAAATATCTTGCAGGAGCCGGATAAGAACATCCGAAGAGATAAATGCTCCTTCTAAGTAAGAAATCAATACTACCGGTGGTTGTGGATTGCATAAAACTTCTAAATTTATTTGAAAATAAATGGAATAAGCCATCCTTTTCATTTTCATGCTTTAAAATAAATTACAAGGCAACAGTTAGAAATAATTTAGTTTTTTTTTCTTTGTTAAATTTAAAATGCCACTACATGTTATTTTTAATATAAGTAAACTAAATACATGCTGCAAATACTTTTCTGTATGATTTAAATCTAAATATTCTTCTTTAAGAATCATAGACAAAGGATGTTTCAAATAATTTAAAATGGACGATTACATGCATCTTGTCAAAGCACTGTTAATGGTATTAGCTTAGAAGGACTGCAACTTGTATCTGCACAAATCACTTAGCGAATGCGCAAGCCCTGTATACATAAAAAAAATCCTGCATTCATTTTGCAAATTGATTCTTTTTATTGGATAGGTTCAACAAATGGTCTAAAATGTAACAGTATTGGTTTTTCAAGACAACGCTGCTCAAGTATTCGATTAATATAAACTTTAAAAATGTTTTGTTAGATTACTATATATAACACGATTTCTGAAGAAAATAGCTTATTATATTTCTAGTTTTCTATAATGAATAAAGTTTTACGCGAAATATTTAGTTAGAAAGTTATAGATGAACCTAAATAGATATGGCGAATTATACTAATGTGAAATTTAATTTTCAAATATAAGGGTCAAAGTGCAGTGAAAACAAACAAAATTTTTCGTGAATATCCGGATTAATAAAAAACTTTGACTCTCAATGTTTAACTCTTTGTTTGATAAATCTTAAAACAAGGTTTTGAAAATGTTTTCTTTACGGTGAAAACTTTCCGTCAAAAAAAAAAAAAAAAAAAAAAAAAAAAAAAAAAAAAAAAAAAAAAAAAAAAAAAAAAAAAAAAACAGTACTGACTGACTTGCTGAAGTGAACAAAACGTATGTCGAACTAACACCATCAACTTTTCTTTTTTATTTTTTTATTTTTTTTCAATTCAGCCATTAAAAGAAAAAGAAAAGTATGGAAAGTTGTGTAAATAATTGTGTAATCCAATTTTTTTAGAAAGGAAAAATAAATAAATAAGTAAAAACATGTTTTCTCCTAAATAATAGCGCATGCTAGGTAGCACCAAATATATGTGATATTAATTTTCAAAATTCAAAACATTTTTTGAGTCTTTAATTACTTTTTAATATTGTTTGACTGATGAGTATGTGTAAAAAGGACATGTGAAGCGACTTTGAAAACAAAACCGCTTTCTCAAATGTAGGCATTACTAAAACACGGACATGTTTTCCATGCATGAATCCTTCCATCTCTTTGTAAAGCAACGAATTACACCAAATCGATTACGAGTAATGTACACAGTATTTTTGAAACATCTTGTTTCCTTAACATCTTTTCAACTTTTCAAAGTCCTCAAAGGTGTTTCTTCATGTGGAAAAATCTTTCTATTCGGGGAATGCAGTGTTATCAATAAATAAACAAATTGAAAAACTTGCTTTCAGGTGCTGATAGGCAATTTGAGTCATTTCATTCTTTTCAAAGCTACTCCCGGGATACAAAATCCAATTTATTTAGAAAAGCTTTCGGTAATGTTACCACTGGGATATATTTATTTTTACTGCCATAGAATTTATTGGTTTCGGGTAGCTTCAACGGCACTTTAAAACCCCTATTTTGTTGCTCTTAGTGATCAAAAGGGAACGTAATTTCACTTTAAAAACTGTTTTTTTTTTTTTTTTTTTTTTCAAGATTCACTTGAATATTTTATTAAGTAATGCTCTAAAGTTACATAATCTTAATGTTTCAATACTTATTTTCTTTCTAAATAAAACTAAAAGTAAGGAATTAATGATATGGTAAAGGCACAATTATTTTTTTTGTTTTTTTGCTCCAGCATGTAACTTAAAAAGTATATGAGCAGAAAAAACCTGAAGGGCGTATTAGTCACTTTTGAAAAACACCAATTAAGCTCTCGTTGAACGGGAGCATTGAAAATATTTAATCTGACATTGAAATTAGTTTTAATTGCTTGATAACTAGCTTTAAATTAGATTTCATTAACAGAAAAGCAAAAAAAAAAATATACTGGATTACCTCGCATTATCCGGCCTGTCGCTAAATTCGGGGATCACCAGATATTCAATAACACTTGCCTGGTCCTTTCCCGCATGTCGGATAAATCGAGGTTAGGAAAAAAAATACTACAATAAAACATATATGTTTAGCTTAAAGATGAATGTAGGTTCTATACATATGTTATTAGTATTAATAAACAGTTCATCTTTTAAAAAAATATTTACAAACAATGTCGTTTGTTATTTTAACAAGAGAAAAATATTGTTTAATAACAAATAATTTTAATAAAAATTAAATATTAAAACTAAGTAAGCAAACATTTAAGCAGCAAGTTACTTTCCCTAAACCAGTGCTAAAGAATTTACCATGGCTATTTAATAAACACAAGAAGTTCCGTACAAAACTAAACGAGCGTATTTTCCCGTATACCAATATCGACTTCCTAGCATCTAATCGAAATTCTTAAAATTAGCTCAAATCGCAAATTATTTATACCATATTTTTTAAAAATATTTAAAGCCGATTTCCAGAAAAAAAATGCCTTTCTCATCTAAAGAATTCAATGCGTAAAAAATAAATAAACGAACAAATAAAGTAGCAGAACTTTTTAAACAGAGCAGCAAATACATTTTATTTCATTTAAAAAATCTTTAGCCACTTTCAAAAAGAAAAAAAAAAGAATTAAATTAAAAACCTCAATAAAATCAATACATCATATCAAATAAAAAAAAAAAAACTTTTGTTTTTCCCCTGTTGCCAAAAAATAATTAAAGAAATTTCAAAAATAAATAAAAACAATAAAATGTAAACTAAAGAAATAATTTTTATTGTCGAAAAAAAATCGTCTGTGGATATCTTTAAGTAGAAATATAAAGGACTCCGAATTTCTCCGCCAAAAACTGAATGCATAAATTAAAACTTCAGAGTGAAAATAAAAACAAATTATATTAAAAATAATACTTTCTCATTAAATCCCATAGCTGCGGAGTCGAAGTCAATCTCATTTTGGGAAAAAAGAGTAAGATTCGGGAGCCGAAGGTATTTAATTCAAAGACCTTGATTTGGAATCGGTCATTTCCCTTAGAGTCCACAACTCCGCCAATATTTGTGGAGTCGGAGTTGGACTCATATCAGAATAATGGAGTCGGAGTCGAATATCCAAGAATCGGAGTCAGTCATTTTTCCTCTGTGTATAAATTTTTGCCAAAGCTACGAAGTCAGAGTCGAAGTCGGGCAGTAGGAGTCCGACTAACTGTCGGGAACAGAAGTTGAAGTCGGAGTCAGATGCCGCAAAATTTTCGGAGTCAGAGTCGGGAGTTTGTCGTCAAAAGCCATTTAAAACAAAATTTGTTTGAAGTAAATCCGCCTTTAAGTGCGGAACTGACATTCAGTTTTCCCGTAGGCTCTAATGTTAATGGGTTTGAACTGTTCAAAATTAAACGGAAAATTGTTCAAATAAAAAATATATTTTATAAACATGGGGTTTTTCCCTGTAGGGGCTAATGTTAAGGTTTTTTTTTTTTTTAACTGTTCTAAATTGAACAAAAAATAGTTCAAATCAAAAAGTGAAGTAAAGGAATGAGGTGTCCTCGCCGATATCTTTCGAACAAACAAAAAAAAAAAAGTTCGAATCGGACTATTCACGCAAAATTTATTAGGGGGAGGGGCAGACAGACAGACAAACTAAGCGACAGACATTTTTCCCCCATCTCAATGCCCTTCTTCTTTTTCTGACTTTTACTCGGAAAGTAGGCTAAAAATTAAACTTCCGCTCTAAAATAACGTAAAAGAATTTGTTTAAAAAAATAAGAGCAAATCGCAGTAACGATAATTGCTTCTAAATTGATAACTTTATTAGCATATAATTAAATACATTAATAATCACCTACGAAGTTTAACATATTATACACAATACGCATTTTTTTTTTTGAAAGAAGGTTTTTTTCGGGATTTATTAAAGCAAAAACTGGACTGTGATATATTACATTTAGATTGCCATCACCATGTATATGAAATCGTACTGCAGAGTGTGTCTTTAAAAAAATTCTTGCCTTTCTTAGTTCTTGGCCCCATGTTCCATTATTTAAGCGCTTCAAAATTTTGTGGAAACATCTCCATCACTCAAAACTTAAAATGTTTCAATTAAGGTCGCATACCACCTAAATTCTAAAAGACGATGTTGGTGAAATATTATTGTTCGTAAAAAGCGGAACTGAGAAAGATCTTTTCCTTTAAGATTACAGAGAATTCTCATAACTTGTAATAATATTTCTTGGTGAAGTCCCTCTTAGAAGGACATGTTTTCGGCACCCAGAGCCAAATGAGTAATGGCAAAAGTAATTTATTGCTTGAAAATTTATATATTTAGGATACAATTCAATTTGACCTTACATGAAGAGAAAGCCCTTAAATACTGTTTTACAGTTAAATGCTGTATGAAGATATGGTTTTTCGCAAATAACCCAATCGAGGCTCTTTTAAATAATGTAATGTGTCTAAAAAAACTAGCAGCGTACAAACATATTGACAAACATGCAGCAGAAGCAGCGATCGGAAAATTCATAAACCACTTATCGTATTTAGGGGATGAACTAGTAGCTTTGTCCGTATTTGATAAAGGAACTAACTTTGAAGATAGAAAAAGACTACTCCAAAAAACGCTTGCTGATAAGGAAGATGTGTCAGACGGCTATAAAAAATTTCAGGT
This sequence comes from Uloborus diversus, assembly GCF_026930045.1. Classification (NCBI taxonomy): domain Eukaryota; kingdom Metazoa; phylum Arthropoda; class Arachnida; order Araneae; family Uloboridae; genus Uloborus; species Uloborus diversus. The sequence continues at coordinate 44,783,810 of NC_072731.1, forward strand.
AACAGTAGGTGATTTGGAATACTTTCTTAGTAAAGACCGTCCTCTTTATAGAAACAATTACAATAAAACTGTTTGATATATTACAAACATCAAAATATATTTTTTTTTGTACTTGATCCTAATTTATGGCAAAATGAAGGAATACTTTCTCAAGAGAGGATTAGTACCTAAGTTCACAAGGCCCTTTCTGTTTAGTATGAGGGAAGGTCCCAATAACTTGCTACCCTCACCGAGAGCCCCCCTTGGAGGAAAATTGAACAAGAAAACATACCTGGAAAATAATTAACGAAAGCGAATTCAGGTGAATCTTTAAAAGGAAGAAACAATCAGAAAGTAGACCTTGAAAAAGAGCCTTGATCTGCACGTGCCAGGCATACATGCAGTTAAGACACGGCAGCGGTAGAACCTGGATTTGTAAAACATGGAGATGAAAAAAACCTGGAGTTGAAAAAAATGATAATAAAAATATAAAAAATACAGATAAAACCTGAATCGGAAATTACATCAGAAATGTTCAGGATAGCTCCCAACAAACCTTCATAGCTTAGGTGGCCTTACTGCAGTAATACAATTGCGCTATACTTCACTCTCCTGGGCAATTCCTTACTTTTGTAATGTAACTTAAATAATATATATATATATATATATATATATATATATATATATATATATTATTAGTAGTAGTAATAGTAGTATTATAATTTATTGAAAGCAATTCTTTTGAAAAAAAAATATCCACGTCTCATCAAGGAATTATAAAAAAATATAAGAGTAGCAGAGATTTTAACTATTTAAAACATACAAACAATCTATTGATGCAGACAGCTGTTTCGGGGCTGTCATATGCAAGCCCCTTCATCAGTGCAAAAAAGGAGAACGGAAAGTCCACACAATGTAGACCGAACGAATAATGGAAGGAAGCAAAGTAAATAGACATGGAAAACGGAAACACATGCGTCACAGAACAGCAACAACACCTAGAGTGCGGAAAAACGCCACAAACAGGAAAAAAGTTTTTTAAAGATAAGATTTCCAAACACCGGGGAAAAAGGGAGTACTCGACAAATCATTAACTATTGAAGCAGAATTTTTCCAAATGTAATAGGATTCCCAAAAATCTAAATCATAAATCGAGGAACACCCATGAATAACCTTGGCATAAAAAAATCGAAAATATGATTGAAAGACCAACGGTGTTGTGCAATCGAGGAACGTTTTAAATCTTGCTTCTTGACATAATTTCATGTTCTTTAATACGGAATTTGAGAGAACGTCGGGTCTATCCTATGTATGTCATTTGACACTGACACTGTAAAAAAAATCCGAAACGTTACTGGTTATTTCCGTGGAACGTTTCGTGATTTTAGAGGTTTTCACCTATTTCCCCAAAAAATCAAGTATCTTCGCAAAAAAGTTTCTTGAATTCCTAAAAGATGCTTGAATGCCGAACTTGCACTGGTGTGAAAAATATTTTTTGCTACCAGTTTAAATATTGACGGAACGTGTTTATTAAGTGTATCGGCTTTAGATTGATTATGGCCCGTCCGGATTGACTAAGCATCCAATGGGAGCAAATAAGTCACTGGATAGCTACAACTGTGCGAGGCAAAAAACATGCTTAGTTCTTGCTTGCAATTTTCGCGGAGGTTGGCCGTGTTTGCTCTAATATTTCTGGAGCTTTCTTGGTAAATCAGGAAGGTTCTAATCAAATAAATAAAACCTATTTAATTTTTCTAGAAGGTTCAGGACTGGCTTTAATAGGGGAGATTTCTTAATATTTCAGAAAGGTTACTGATTTTTATCGGAAAACGTTCCTGGTTTTTGTAAGATATGTTATTGGTTGAATTTGGGCACATCAGCTGCCTATTATTTTCCAGGAACGTTTCTGAATCGTTTTTACAGTGGACAAGAAATACTATAAATGTCCCATCGGTCAAGTTCCGGAAGCGGGTGTTTTAGTTGCGAAAATTTAAGTTTGTTCACCGGGGAAAATGCAACTGAAAAATTAAACTTTTTTAAAATTCTTGCAATTTGAAGACTGATTCTTGAAAAAAAAAAAGGTAAAACAAGCAAATTAGAATAATTCATCTTAGACAGTGCTTGATTTTTATTAGTTGAATTGATAAGTTTCCTGTGTATGGTGTCAATGAAGTCAATTGTAAACCCTCGATCCAACGCAACACTTTTTAAATATTTCAATTCTGCAGCGAGTAAATTGAAATTTTAACAAATTGTTAAAGCCTGGAAAACAAAAGTTCTGAATGCCGCTAATTTTTGTTGAGGGGGATGAACAGAAAATTTATGTGGGGGAAGAGTTGCTGCAGAGGGTTTACGGAAAACAGTAGTGATAAAATTATTGTCTGAACGAGTGATGGAAACATCCAAGAAAGAGAGATGATTGTTAGATTCCATTTTAACGGTGAACTAGATATGTGGATCCATACAGTTTAAAACCGACAAAAGACTGTCATATTCACGGAAAGACGAGCCCAAAAGAACAAAAATATCATCAACGTACCTGACGTAAAATGGAAAGTGTAAAATTTTAAATAATTTAACCTCCAAATAGTGCATATAAAAGTCTCTTAACACAGGACTCAACGGGTTACCCATCGCGAGACCCTCGGATATTCGGAAAAAATTGTTGTCGAAAATAAAAGTATTCTAGTTCTAAGCAGGACCGACAACCAAGCCTCAAACAAGAAAAATTATGTTCAACCAATTTCATTTGAAGACAATCCAACGCCCCTTCAATCGGCACGTTAGTGATAAGAGATTTAACGTCGAAAAAGGCCAAGACATGATCTTTTAACTGAAAATTGCGAAGTTTGTTAACAAAATTCAAATAATTCCGAACAATGAAAGAGTTGCTGGGTAGCAGAGGTGAGAAAACAGAAACCAAAAGTTTTGCCAGTTTGTAGGAAGCAGTACCAATATTAGAAACAATGGGAAGGAGAGGAATGACTGGTTTATGTACTTTCGGTAAAGTGTAAAATCTAGCACAACGTGCGACAGAAGGAATCAAACGTTTCTTATAGAAATCAGAAATTAACGGGGAAGACTTAATAGCGTTACCAATGGATTTCAATTCCCTTGCACTTGGGTCTTTCTTAATTTGTTCATAAGGTCCCTCTGTGATTAAATTATTGCATTTAATAACATAATCTATTTTGTTCAGAACAACAATTTGGTCCCCCTTATCCGCATTAGTAATAATCAAGTCAGGGTCTGAACATAACTCATTGACATTACGTTTAACATTTAGTAACTTATTATTGTGAAATTGCAAAGTAAATTTGATATTGTTAGAAATGAAATGTCGAATGGAATCTTTCTGTATGGAAGTTAAAGCACTGAATTTCATGGCCTTCTCAACTAGACAGCAAAATTACTATTGAATTTTAAAGAATTGATTTGTGCAGAATTTAGGGGAAAATCTGAGAGGTTAAGAACAGATTTTACGTTAACCTTTGGCAAATCAAACACCTTTGACTCCGAAGCAACATTACAAAGAGTTATCAACTTTTTATTGAGGATTGATCTGTATTTTCTGGAAGAATATAAAGCTCTATGCCAGGATCTCTTTTCCAAATAATCAAAATTATCATTACAATTCGAAAGATGTAAATGCAAGTAAAAAGGCTCCCGCTCAATCATTGCAACCTTTTTTCGTGTGTCCTGAATAAGTGCTCTTAACAGAGCCAATTTAGAATTAAATAAAGTTATCCCAACCCTAATCGAACGAGATAAGTTACACTGAATAGAAATAAAATTCGGAATGACACGTCTTCTTTGCATTCAAAAAGAAAGGGCAAATGGTCTAAGTATTTCAGTTTCTTGATACGTAGGTTGCAAAATCTATTGAGTTCATACATAATAAATTGAGGAACAAAGAAATTCAAAGAATGAAATCAAAAGAAAGAATTGTGAAAAACTTACGACAAAAGCCCACTGAAGCTAAGTAAATTGTAAAAAAACAGTCGAAAACTTTGTGCTATGGAATGAGTAAAAATGACATCAACGTGTATAAAGTACAAATAAAGTAGTAAAATAGAGTTAAAAACAGTTTTTTTAACTCCATTTTACTACTTTATTTGTACTTTATATACGTTGATGTCATTTTTTCTCATTCCATAGTACAAAGTTTTCGACTGCTTATTTACAATTTATTGATGCATTTCTATCTTCTTTAACTTAAGAAATTAGTAAAAGAAATAGATTTCCAGAAAATGTATGTAAGTCCACTTAAATGTTTTTTAATAATGCTATCAATATTGCTGCAAGATGCGTATTATTCTATAAATAAAATGAAGCGTAAAGACACATTAAACAAACGTATAACGGATGGTTCTTCTGGATATGCTGGAAATTAATCCTGAAGGTTAATATTTGAGCCTGTCACTCTTAACATTTTTCATTGTCAAAAAGCTTCCAACCTTTTCGCTAATCCATCTGCCATATATTGACCTCTTAGAAAGAGCGGACATTTATCTCATAAGTTGTTCTTTACCCGGATGTCTCAAAATTATTGCTGCGATATTTATTAAAATATTTAAAAAATGAAAGACGTCATTTGTTACGTTTTTAACTTATCTTGTATGGTCTAACTCGGAAAAACATTAAAAAAAACAGAACCGATTTACAAAGGTAATATTGATTAATTATGATATTGCTTTATACCTTATACAATAAAATATGGATTTAAGTTATTTCACTTAATTTACTTTTGGTTGTAAGGCATTGCAGAGTGTCTGTGAAAATAAATAGGATACTTTAAAACTTTGAGTAATATATATATATATATATATATATATATATATATATATATATATATATATATTACTCAATAATATATATATATATATATATATATATATATATATATATATATATATATATATATATATTACTCAATAATATATATATATATATATATATATATATATATATATATATATGTTTTTGTTGTTTCTTAAACCAATCGTAGAAACCGAGCTTGAGTAGTGAGATCTGTCCGAATGAAGACAAGAGGGGTTTCCATTTTATTGAGAACCATTAAGTAGAAGTCTTACACAGCACACATAACACATGATACATGGAAGAGGCATATGGAGATGTTTCTATATTTATTATCTGGAACAAGATTCGAACAACCGACGATTCCATTCTTTCACAGATAATTATTTTTGCTACAACTTGAAGAACTTTGAGCGCGCAATAGTCTTAACTCGAATCAATCATCAGTAGCATAGATGGAGGGTGTTCAACCGTTTAGCATTAAACCTGCACCTTTCTTTCAGGAGTTTTTGATAGCCCATCGTTCAAACCTCGGCCCATTATTATGTTTTCATGCAAACAAAATTAAATAAACTTCAAAAAAAAATGTTAAAAATAATATAATAAACTACTGAATAAATAAGTAAATTAATTTTAAAATAATACTTTTAAAAACGGTGAAATAAATACTAAATTAAAATTACTAAACAAAAAAAAGGAAATAAGTAACAATTTGCAATAGGTGTAATTTGCAAGAAATACAAATAATAAATAAATAACTCATATTATTTTAACTAATTATTTCATTCGAAATTCAAATGTGGGAAATCATCTGCACCTATAAGAAACTACAAATTGCCCTTATCAACTGAGCGAACTTGTTTTTCAAGGTATGACAGGCCTGCACGGCACATTCAGTTTGGCAAATACCATTTGAGAAACCTCGTATACTTGCAAGTACACACACACGCACACACACACACACACACACACACACACACACACACACATATATATATATATATATATATATATATATATATATATATATATATATTCTTTCCTTTCAATCATTATATTGCTATAATGATATCAATATAATGATTGAAAAGAACTTGCGACTCTATTTATTTAAATTTAATCTCTTGTTTCACAGGGTCATTCTCATGATGACCTTTATAAATAATAAAGATGAGATAATACTCTGAATGCAGAGCATTTGTTTATTTGTTTCAACTGCAGAAATGTTTAAAGAAAAAAGAGTATTTTTTCAAAGATGCTTTATATTTTTGCTTTTCCAAAAGAAAAATATAAAGCCAACATATATCACATTTTCTATTTACCTACATTTTAAATTTATAGTACTTCAGCTAAATCAAGAATTGCGCAGGCACATTTTAAACATGAAATATGTTATGTGTTTGCGCTAGCATCAATCATTCCTTTGACAAGTTGATCAGAACATTTCCAGTCGGAGAGGCTTAGATGTAGTCACGAAAATGTCAGACAGTGATTTGTTTAAGTGAACATATCTTAAATGGATCTAGTACGCATCGTTTGAAAACAAATTATTCATTTAAAATTTTCAGATTTGACGCTTCACTCTTGTTATCATAAAAATTACCTTTTTGAAAGAGGAAAAACAATACGTTGTTCAAACTCTTTACTTTCTTTAAAATATGTTTAAAAATACTTAGTGTACTAATTCTAAGCATTTAAACTTCTGGTAAAATATTTACTTGCATTTAGTTTAGTTACATTAAGGTATTAGATAAAATAAATCTTTTTTGCTCAAAAATACTATTTTTTACGAGGTAGTAGAACTTATTTTTGGCACTAAAAACATGTGTACATACATGTATATATTAAAAATCACGATACTGTTAATCATAATGCAAGCGGTAATTCTAATATTTACTGTTTCAATGTGTTAGAGCAACGATAAAATTTTATTAGAAATACATGAATTGGTTTGCTCTCAAAATGAAAATATTTATTACGATATTTTTAAAACTAATTTGAGTATTATTTGTAATAAGGAATTCTCTATGATTGATCACTAAACATAATGTAAACATCCAATCCAAATTAAGTTGCATCTTTATTTTTAATAATCGCTTTATACATATAGAAGAGGTAACTGTGTAAAGAAACGAAACAATTATAAAACATGTTTCATATTTAATGAAACCCGTTTTCTCAACATTGTTTTAAATATTCATTTTTAGTTTTAAATACCGTCACACAACACAAATCTCATCAGTCTGTTCATTAAGCTAGGAAATGAAAAGTCCTTCTTAAAGTGCTTAAGTGCATTTGATTTTAATTTGTTGCACGATTCCTTAAGAACTAAATTATATTATTTTAGTTAATGCGAATTAAAAATGCTACTACTAAGAGTACAAATATTTTCAACGCGTACAATTATTAATTAACCACTTAATAGATGCATTGAATAGGTTATTGCAATCATTTAGATTGGTGATATTGATGAGATTTCATATTTATTAGTAACTGACAAGATTTTTTTTTCTTTTTTGAGTTTAGCGTGTTTCTTAAATTATTCAAAATGTTGTTCTGGAACTTGAATTCATGCACTAAATTTTGTCGAAAATTGATTTAAAATTTTAAAACTCGTTACAAGACGGTTTTTCTGAGTAGATGTCGTAGTATAAATAAGGTTTTTTTTTTTTCGTTAGAGCAAACTCTAGAGATCTGAAAAATAACGGAAAACAGAAAAAAAAGAGGCTTTCGCTCCCTACAGGCATGAGTTATGTATTAATTTTTGAGATGTCGCATATAAAATCAAACGTAAAAATATAGTTGTTCTAAATTAACTGTGGCTTTGTAGTTTTTATTGCTTCTTAAAGCATGTCTTTTTTTTTTTTTTTTGTAATTCTGTGGCTTGTAATTTTCGACTATTTAATGAAGTTGATTGTTTAGAAAAAAATAATAGAAGTATTATAAATGAGCAGAGAGCAAAACGTTTATTGGAAACATATTACAAACACACAACAATTTATGTGTACAGAAAATTGAGCTTAGATGTAACATTTTGCTGTAACGAAACATCAAATTTCTTCATCGATTCAAATAGGTAATACCGAAAAATTCATTGGTTGAACATGTCACACAATTTAAAATTAATCATAAATTTAGTTGTATTTTGTATATTTGATTTTGTTTCTTTTTCCATTAATCCAGAAACAAAGAAAAAAAAAACTTTTAAAAAAATGAAATACTTTTTGTGATACATCAGTGACATAATTTTCCTGTTGTGTTCTGTTCAATGGATTGAACTAAAATTTTGTATTTTATTGACAATAAATAAACATTTTATGTGTGTATATCAATTGTTTCTGTATTTCAGACGAAGAAATATTCCAAAATAACCACTATACATATTCTCTTCAAAAAAAGAAGCATCATCTTTGTTGGTTATTTTTATTTTTTTTATAGAAATCGTTTTTAGAATACATTTTTAGATTTTCTTAGATACATTGGAAAATCGAAAACAACACCGCTGTATTCTTATGGTAAGAACTTTCGAAGATTTACCCTTGAGCTACAAGTTTTCATTCCTCGGGATATTTTGAACCGCGATTTTTTCTCCAAACCAATTTGGAGAGGTAAAATTTTACCCTAAAAGAAGAAAACTCAGAATTTATTTTTCGAAATTGTTTTCATTCAGTTGGAAAATGCTGTTCTATTAAAGTTTAGTTGACATTAGCAACAGCTTTTAAATGGAAAATGATATTTTTTTTTTGTTTTTGGAAATAATACGCGTATTAATTTATTTAATTGAAATTTCAGATACAACCCTAAGAGTCATGGAGAAGTTAATTTTCTATCATTTATTTAACTCGGTCATCAGTTTACTTGACCATTTACCATGAATTACGACAAGCATTTTAGAAACCGTCATGTACTTTGACTTTTTTTTTTCACTTTATAGGGATTGAGTTTTGTTTTGCCTTTGTTTATGTGCATTAAAACAATATTTAGCGTTAATAATGTAAGACAAACAACGTTAGAAGAAGCACAAATTTGCAAATTACAGCAGACTGCTGTAATTTGCAAATTTGTGCTTCTTCTAACGTTGTCTGTCTTAAATTACTGTTCAGCTCAAAGGTATTTATTTATCTTAATATTTAGCGTTCTTTGGTTTATTTTAAAGTTGTTTTGCAACGTAGATTGCTGCACTCTGCTTGTTGTCTCTCTTAACTACTTTAGTTTTTGAGTTGCTGTTTTTTTTTCCAGTATGCGTTCATAGCTTGTAGTATTAAGACGACTTTTATTAATATGCTTTGATCAAAAGAACATGTGTTAAAACAGGCACCGCTGTAAATTTGAAGACCCTCCCCCGTGTAAGCACAGAAACTATGGACTATCATTTTAAACGACGTCTTTTGGTGATGTAAGATAGAAGAAAACAATTTGGGCCATTTTTTCATGTAATATGACATTCAACGCAGGTGAATTGGTGTTTGTTTGCGACATTTAACTTTGGGCACTTGAAATCGTTTTCACTACATGGTGTTATAGTTTGTTTGAAACAATTTAATAATGACGTCTTTAAAGAGAATAACCGTAGCTATATTTGCGCGCGCACTTTCCGTGTTCTTGTGATAGAAGCCATCTTTCTACGGTAGTATTGGTGTACGTGAGCGTACTGGTCTGAAAGAAGTGTTATTGCACTACTAGAAAAATTTGAATTTTAAACTTTACAGGGCAGAAAAAAATGACTTCTTTGGGTAGGGAAGGGGTGCCAAATCAAGAGGGAAAACCCATAGCAGTACTTCAAATTAGTGGAAAGATATCATTAGATATAGAGTCCGGACCCCTGGACACCTTCCTTGTGTGCGCCATTGATCACAAACCGAAAGCAGAGAGAGAAAAAACAAAAAGGATAGCTTTTATGAGGTTTAAATAAGCTCATGGTAAAATAACTTGCCTAACATTTTATCCAATTAAAAAAAAATATTTTTTAAATACAATGTAAAAAACGTTACCAGTATTACTGGGTGAAACGTTACACGAGTTCTGAAATGTGTAGCATCATCGTTTTAAAAACTGAAATTGTTGGATGAACATTGCACTATAGTGTCATTAGAATTCAAAGCGCATGCGTAAAAACCAATCGACGTAGATCAAATAAACTCTTAATAGCCAAACGAAAACCATCCTTGTTTGCCGAGCGGTGAAAGCTCTTGCATATCCGCCCGTCCCTTTAAGGGTTTGGACCCCACTCAGGACATTTTTTCTCTTAGTGCAATAAAAATGTCTTGTTTGTATATTAAAATACATAAATATAGTTTAATTGAATAATTGGTGTATATTAGTTGCTGATAAATCTTGAACTTGATAAATCGTTCAAGAAAGTCAGATGATAGCTTAATTTTTGCTAATTTGTAACCTTTCAAGCAAAATGTCTGTAAGCCTACAGAAAATTACGATGTTACTTTACACAGAAATGAGTGACGTTGCACTATAGTTACATTACCATGGTGTAACCTTTTACAAGCGATGTGTAATAGACTGCCCCATAGGTGTAGGGGGGGGGGATTTTGGAATTTCAACTCGCATGCCATGGATAATTGTGACACTTGATGTAAATAACTGCCTTGCAAAATTTTAAACCATTTGAAGAGTATTAAGTGACAGCTCAACACCCTTTAAAGTTTTGAAAACCTAACTTATTGAGATTTTTTTTCCTCTTAAGTTTTATACCATTTACACAACACAAAAACATTTTTTCATATACTTTCCTTTTAATAATGCACAATAATTAAAATCTTAAATATTCTCTTTACTGAAATTACTTTTAAAAACTTTTAAACCGAAATTTCTCCAATTTTCAGTTTGATTTCCTTTATCACTGGTAATTTTCAAATTAAAATCTCTTGCTAATTTAACACAATCATTTACTACCTTCAATGCCGACAGTACTTCCTTAACTTGGGTGTAATCATTTCTTTTAGCTCAGGTATGAACATCAGCTTGTACAAAAAATGAGTGTAAAATTTTATTACAGTAAACAGACTCCGTGTCTGTTCTATAACAAAATCCAACAATGGTTCACTCCGAAAAGATACTTCTAGTGTTCTAAAACCATTTCTAGATTTTGGTGGCTGTAAAGCTTTAACCATGGCAGCTTTTTCCTTTGGTGGCACGAGATCTGAGAAAAAACCTTATCCAACTAAATCCACACTTAGGTACCAAAAGTTGTCCTTTTTATTTAAATGCTCTAAGAGTCACTTCACTATTAGTTTCTTTATTGTTCTGGTATTTGTAGAAGATGTAAGCCATTAACTGACTCATTGCAGCTACTGGGGGCATTGAGCGATATTTTTACATAGATTGTTGTCATGAGCAGACATATTCTTTTTAATGGTTGGAGCCCATATGATGCTAGATTAAATTCCTTGCGAAAGCACAAAATCTACCATCAGTAAATGCTTGTGTAATGGGAAAAAGTCACCAATCAGTGCAAAAACTGCCAAAAGCTGAGCTTTGACTAAAACTCCTAACAGGTTCACAACACCAAAAACGGTTAGGATATGGTTTGCATTCACTTCAAGTATCTTAGCAATTGCTGAATATTGCCAAAATCCAAAGTTGGTCTCGGTCAGGGGTGTGCTTTGTGGAAACGGCAATATACCTTTGATTTTTTTGATAAATGCATAAAAATAAGCCAAAAAAAGAGCCCCAGCGGGACGTTTTATCAGCTGTTGAACTTCCGTGGTCTAAACATCACGTTAGCAATACTAACTGGAAAATTAAGAAAAAATCGGCCCCTTCTTGCAAGGCCGAAAGAACAATTGGCGCAAGGCGCCATTCCGCACTTGCTATCGCCTATAATGGCTACACTAGTTGCCAAATCTCAATTACATGGGATAAAGTCAACAGTTCGTCTTATATTTAAGGGCCTGCAGTAAATCATTTATAATTTTTGACCTTGTAAACAATCGCTTCTGCAAAAATTTGGATGGAAGGCAGAGGATTGTAGCATTTTTGGCATAATGCTGAAGATTTCATTCTGAATTTGCTCCTATGAATCCTTGCAAAAAAAATGTCATTTTAAAACCAATTAAGTTAATTTTACATAAAGGTTACTATCAGAATTGTGTGTTGTTTTTATTTTTAATTTGTCTATTTTTTAATAAAATTATATTAACAGTTAGGTTTCTTGGTTTTTTTCAAACCCTGTAATAACTGCCGCGCGTATGCTCAATAAAGCTGCACATTTATTATAAGAGCTTCAGGAGGCTCACCTCTATACACTCCTTTTAAAAAACTAGTAATTTAGTCTATTTGTTCCTATTTTTCCGTAAAAACATTTTACTTTTCAAAAGCTCTATTTTGTAAAACATTAAAATTCTTGTTTGAACTTAGTTTTGCCATATCATTAGCAATCTATAGAAATGTTTTCATACTCGAGCTTTTTCTTTTCTTTATTTTTAAATTCCAATGATGTTTTATTTTCTTCTGTATTTGTACAGTAATTATTCAAAAATTTATTTCGCAAAATACATTTCTCATATTCTGTGAGGAATTTTATTTAATCCTAATTATTTGTGCTTAATTTTCTGTTTGTTTTATTTGTGGAAGAAAATTTAATGCGACACTGAAAACAATCATTAATCTCTTTTCCATTTTTATCGATAATTCTTTCTATTTTGCCCTATCTCATACAAACGCATATGCATTCGTTTTATTTGTTTTGCCTTTTTATAAAAGTACGCTTTAAATTTTAATTTTATGTGTAATTTATTTACAAAACATTTTGTTTTTAGTTTTCAAGCGAAAGCGAATTATTAGTATTTTTAAGCATTTAATGGCTGGTAATAAAGTTTTTTTTGTCGGCCTACATTCCCGTAAAAGTCAGAGAAGGGAGGGCACACAAAAAAGGCTTAATGCATTGCAAAAATATTGCTGAAAAAAATTATATAAAAAAAAACAAAGAAATACAATCATAAATAATTTTAGTAATCAAATAAATATTGAAAAGTTACAAATTGGAAAGTAGAGTTTTGAGATGAGAAAAATGTGAGTAAATAGTCTCTATCGAACATTTTTCTTTTGTTTGAAAGTTATCGTCAAAGACACCAGATTCTCGTATGTTAGTTTTTGTTTTGATCAATTTTTGTTCAATTTCTAACAGTTCAAAAAAAAAAAAAAAAAAAAAAAAAACATTATTGCCTACATAAAACGTAAGGCCATTACGAATTACAAATTTAAAGACGGATTACGGACTTCTAAAATAGTTCTTAATGAAAACATGTACAGAAAAGAAATTTTGATTTAGCAATTTTAAGGGTATTTTTTTGAACAATACAATTTTTTTTAACATTGACGACGGTACGAAAAATCATTTTAGTCATAAAAAGTAAGAAAAACGAGCTGATGTGTGCCTCACATGACTTCCTTTTACTCCATTTTAATGTCATTTTCCCATTATTGGCAATTTTAATGTGATTCAATAGTTTAATCTCTAAATATTAAAAACGATGGCCAAATTAAAACCAGATAAAAAAAAAATCGCCAAATTTTCCGCCAAGTTGGCGACAAAACTTGGCGACCAAAAGACTGGCGATATATCGCCAAGTGTCCGCCAAATTGTAACACCACTTAAGTTTGCATTGATATTAACAATGATTTCCCCCCAAAAAGGTGCAAAAGACCCCCTTAGGAACATCCGAAAGCAACCAAAAGGGGAGGTGCACAACTAGACCCCACTACGAGTCTATGTACCAAATTTCAACTTTCTAGGACATACCATTTTTGAGTTATGCGAGATACATACGCACATACGCACATACGCACATACACACATACGCACATACATACAGACGTCACGAGAAAAGTCGTTGTAATTACCTCGGTGATGGTCAAAATGGATATTTCGCGTGTCTATACATTCTTAGGCACTTTTCCGCATGTGGTCGAATCGAAAAAAAAACTCAACATTCATTTGGGGGTGAGCAAAATGGAAATTAAGGGCGATTTTTGAGTGAAAATTTTTTCGCGAATACAATACTTCCTTTTTTGTAAAAGGAAGTAAAAAAGCTGTGCAGATTCTGAATATATTTTGATTGATTTGAGATCAATCATTTGCAATGACAAGCCCCGGACCCTGCAACACATGAAGGAAAGGCTAGCCATCGCTAACATTCCTGTCGATATACTCGATAGCGTGGAAACAAACTTCAAATCTAGAGTAGACCAGTGCATCATGAACGGGGGCCGCCATTTGCCCAATGTAATTTTTAAATCTAGTTAAAATAAAAATTCAGAATGTTATACAATATCTAATAAAAAGAAATAAATTGATATATGAAGTCATTTTTCCTTTATTGATTTTTTAAATCAGCAAGTTTCCCTGGCGCACCCTGTACCATTTTTTGTAGGCTTAACATTGATGCAAGTTAGAGATGAGAATGAATCATTCAAAATGAAATGTGTGTGTGTGTGTGTGTGTGTGTGTGTGTGTGAAGTCAAGGCGCTAATGTTTTAACCTGGGATGCCGAATCTAGAGGAAAAGGATTATCACCCGATTGTACTCCCTGTACTCCAAAAGCTCCTGAACTTCCCAGGCTTGCTAGAAATGCAGAGTTGGATTGTCGATGTGATATATTTTATATTTAGTCGAAAGTTTTGATTAATTAATTAAATTTTAGCCATTGGAAATAAAAGGTCATTCAGAGTAATTATTTTTTAACGGAAAGAATTGTACAAACTGTTTTATTACTCATGAAAATTATTGGCTTAAAAGGGCTTTTATCACATATTTATTTATTATCTTAATTTTTCTCTAATTTTTTTGGCAAATGGAAATAAAAGAAAAGTCTTAGTGCTATATTTCTTAACGGAGAGTAAACAGTTCGCAGAAGAATGCTCTTTCTTTTGACAACATGTAGCCATTTTCGTGTGCTTTTTATTTTCGATTTAGCTATTTATTTATTCATTGGAAACAGTAAGTTCTTAATGGAAGAAAAATGGAAAAAACACATTGGTACTACTACATTATTTGATCCTAAATTTATTTTTTACGATGTATTTCATCAGATGAAAAAGATATGTTTTGCTTTTAGAAATTAGCTTCAAATATTAGCAAAGTTTCTTTGATAAAATTAGCAGCTTCAACTAAGAGACTATCGATCAGATGTTAGAAATTTAATATTGGTATGATTTCGATTATTTAAGTTGGCCATAACTTGGTTTTACTGATTTCACTTTATTGCTGTACTGTTTTCTTCTGTTTAATTTAAATTCTTTCATTGATTATGTCCAGGAAAACACACCAGCCTTCGAGCCAAACCAGCACGGACTCATATTTTAAGGTCCGAGTGTTTACTCGAGAGGATTTTTCTACAATCGCAAAAAAGCTATTAGGGTAGACCGACCAGTGAGTGAACACCACCCGGTGAATGAACAGAGCGTCATTAAAAAAAAAAAAAAAAAAAAGCTTCCAAAATTTTTTTCTGAATAAATTCACTACAAAAGCTTTCTTTATTGATATTCTAAGCTATCTGACACCTGATTGGTTACTTTGGATATGTATTTTTTTCCTGAAAAAATTTTGAAATTTTTACTGCCGTGAATCGTTTTTTCTCTCTTTCAAAATAATAAGGCTGGTTTCGTGCTAGCAATTATTGTGATACATATTATTTTCATAGATAAATTTTATTTTTTAACTCGACGAAAGAAAAATTAAGTATACATATTTAGGCTATGGATTTAAATTGTTTCAGTCAATGCAGAATGCGTAGATTTTCAGGTAGAGGGGTGTTCAGTCACTGGGTACAAAAAATTGCGAAAACCCAGTGAATGAACAAAGGCAAAATTTCTTTTCATTTATAAAGAAATTTGAA
The DNA here is from genome assembly GCF_026930045.1 of Uloborus diversus. Classification (NCBI taxonomy): domain Eukaryota; kingdom Metazoa; phylum Arthropoda; class Arachnida; order Araneae; family Uloboridae; genus Uloborus; species Uloborus diversus. The sequence goes on from NC_072731.1 coordinate 44,799,460, forward strand.
GTTTCTTTGAGATATTTTCATTTTCGTACTTTTTTGTAATGCAGATAGTTTTGTATGCTTATTTATTTATGTATTTCATTATATATTTTATAATTTCTTTATTTTTGTCTTTGCAAACAATGCACTTTTTACTGAGTTTTATCTTTTGTCTATCTATATCTCTATCTGTATATTTACCTACCTACCTACATCTATCTTTCTATATCTTTATCTCTCTTGGTAGATAGACAGGTAGATAGAGAGATAGAGAAATAGAAATATATATACAAAGAGAGAGAACAGATAGGTAGATATGTATGTATGTTTGTATATAGATAAATAGATAAAGGAAGATATAGAGATATATATATATATAAAAAATAAGAGGTAAACAGGTAGATAAATATAAAGATAGAATAAGTAGGTAGATAGATATATCGATAGATTTATTGATAGATAAATATATAGGTAGTGGCTAATATAGAGATAGATAGGTAGATAGATAGACAGGTAAAAAAGCAGGTAGATAGATAGATGAATAGATTGATTAGGATAATAGATTGGTAGATGTTTAGATGTACAGACAGATAAATAGGTAGATAGTTAGGTAGATAGAGAGATATATAGATAAGTATATAGATAAGTAGATAAGTAGATATATAGATAGATAAGTTGATAGATAGATAGATAGATAGATAGGTAGATAAATAGATAGATAAGTAGATAGATAGATAGATAAGTAGATATATAGATAGCTACATATAAGTATATAGATAGATAGAAAAATCGATAAGCACACGGATAAATAGGTAAATAGACATAGAGATAGACCGATAGATGTGTAGATAGAAAAAAGATAGAAAGGTATATTGATAGATGGATAGATATGTAAAAAATAGATAGATAGATGTAGATAGTTATATAAATAGATAGATAGATAAATTGATATAGATAGTTTTACAGATAGAGAGATAGATCTCAAAGAAACTTAGTTTCTTTTTGAATCAAAATTTATCATGTTCATTCACTGGACCAATTTGTGTTCATTTACTGAATGGAGGTTTTCATTCACTGGGTCGTTGTGCCATTTTTTCTTTAAACACGTAAAAAAGTCGGAATCGGTACCATTTAAGTTCCCGCGATTTTATAGAGATATTTACATAGATCAATTAAAATGTTTTAATTATCACGATCTGTATAGTATAGAATTTAAAATTACTAGGATTTTTAAAAAATGAAATTTTGCTTAACTGTTCATTCACTGGTCGTTCTACCCTACTCGTGTCGCTTGGATATGTGGCACGATAAAGAAATCCATTTAGTGCCAATTTGACTTAAGTATTCTCGGATAAATTGTTTGATGTAGGTATATGGGAATGTTGGCTTGCTCAGTTACTTGAACTTCTTGTTTATCATCTATTTCAAACACATATTTTTTTTTTTTTAATTTTAGGCAGTGAATTTCTTCTTTTTTCCTTCTGGTTTTCTTTTTCTTTTTTTTTAATAGTTCAAGCGATTGTTACTGTTCATACTGTGTGTTCTTGATTTCTAAGGTTTAGAATTTCGTTACTGTTAGATAAGAAAAAAAAAAGATTTTTGACAAAGCTGTAAGTTTTTTTTTTTTTTTTTTTTTCATTTTTATTTTAATAGAATAAATTGTACTACCCGGCTAATTCGAAAAAAATGTAATAGCTCAAATTTTATTTTTGTAACTTTTGTTATTAATGTCAATTGAATCTCAGTGGTATACCATCTTACTGCTCTTTTATTCTTTTTAAAAATTAAATCTGAAATGAATAATTGTTTAATAACGTATCATACTTATTTTATTGTAAAATATTACAGGGAAGCAAACTTTCCATGATTAAGCAACAGACTTATAATCGGTTTTTTTAAAGTTTTGATAATGTGCACGAAAATTCTATTATTGTCATAAAACGTTGTAAAGCAAACATTAATAATATTACTCAGTAAGCAAAAATGCAAAAAGAAAATGTAAAAAAATAATTCCTTTATACTTAAAAAAAAACATGTAACAAAAGAAATGCTTCGGCTAAAGTAATGAAGCTAATAAATCTCTAACTAATCTATCCGAATTGGATTAGGGAACTTGAGTTATAATTAAGATTGATTGTATCTATTGAACATCAAGTTCTTTATGCATGGCGTAATTTTGACGTATATGGGGTATCAAAGAAGCTAGGACCGATCTTATAAAATTTCTTTTAGTCAGGATAGGAGATTAAGTGCTTTAGATGACTAATAGGAGGATGTTGTTAACACATTTTTTGTAAGCCATATTTCAGAAAAAAAGTATTCATTTATTAAACTGTTTAAGTATAGTTTGACATGGATTGTGTTGAAATGCATTCAAAGTGTCGTAAAGTATATGCAGTTAAAAAATAATTTAAACTTGATGTTGTTGAGCATTAATTTCATTAAGGATATTAGAACTGACTTTGGATATACTTCCCCTTTATTTATCTTTTAGCAAAATTGCACTGACATTTACATTCAGTTACTACTCAACTTACTACTGAATAAATGGATAAGTGTAGAAATGTACTTTTATAAAAGAATTTGTGCTACGAAAACTCAAAGTTCAAATGATCAAAGTAGCAATAAATCAGCAAAGTTTCCTTAAATCTTAGGTCAAAGTCATATAGTCGAAATTTCACAAATGACATATATTTGTAATTAATATGAAGTTTTCAAGTGCAGATACAAATTAAAAATGATCCAAATATATATTTTATGTCATTTTCTTTAAATATGTACATATCAGTAGTTTTATACAGTGTTGGCCCACACGAAAATTAATTTGTCTAAGAATGTAAAATAAAAGATGATACAAACAATAATTATGTTTTATTGAAGTGTTTTGGGACCTTTTTTAGTGGAAAATATGTTGAGAAAAAACAATAAATCTTTGCAAATTGGACGACATTTTTTAAAGTTTATGAATCTACTTGCACTTAAAAGATAATTCAAAATGATTAAATTGTAAAATAAGCAGGATAGTTTTTAATCTCGTAGCTCTAATAGTTTTCTAAATGTTGATAATTTTGCTATATAATGTGGGATATATCAGGAGATTTTATGGTACACATTAGCATCACACAAATTCTCATCTTATTGAAAATTTAATTTTAGTGAGATGATCTGATTGCAATATGAATTTACTTAAAAATAGTAGTTTTGAAGACGAACAAAATACACTCCAGCCGAATTGAAATATTTTATTTTAAAAACCTTTTCTTTTTCTACATTTAAGTCAAAGAAGTTTATATTTATCATAGAAACAAACAGTGTTAAGCTAGAAAATGTTTCTTAGTATTATTGATGTTTGTGGTTTCTTCTTTTATCTCCATTCTAAATTCCCGATGAGTGTTTTTCTTATCATGAAGTAGAAACGCTCACTCAGGCAACTTAAGAAGCAATAACCAGCATGTCATTCTAACGTCCTGAACAATTAAGCGCTTCCTATCAGACAGTCTCTCAATAGCATATCAGGTTCTACTCCTAATTTCAAATTGACAACATCAAAGTTCCTCATGCTGAAAACATATGTTACTGGAATTATAAACTTTCAAACACACTATAACGCTTTGATTCATATAGAAGCTCACCTCATTCAAACCCAAACAACGTTTATGGGGTTTGTTAAAACAAGCAAATTAAATAATCAGCTAGTGACTTAAACTGGATAAAATACACTTGCAAAGTATTGACAACTAATCTTGTCAACGATCTTCAATTGCAGCTCGACAAAAGAGATGCGTGTACATTATTTGTTTTGTTACAAAAACTTAAAAAATCATTTGCCGCAAGTTTTCGACTGTACTAGTCCAATGTTATCTGTTTCCTGTCAGGCAAGATTTATTCTTTCAGAAATTTGCTGTACTTTTGATATATCTATATATATAAAAATGGATGTATGTTTGTGGGTGTGTGGGTGTGTGTGTATGTTCCTTATACAAATCCACAGTTTTCGTCGGATTTCTTCCAAATTTGGCACAAAGGTAAATTGTTGCTCAGGAATTCATATAGGCGGGTTTTTGGAATTTTAAAAACACCCAAAGAGGTCTAATTTCATAGTTTGAGTCATAAAATTGATCTTTTCTGCACGATCAAATTTTTGTATAGTTATGAATTACGTCTACATGAAAAGCCCGTAAAAAACTGCCCTAGATGAAGTTTCTTCAAAGTTTAACTGTAATCGTTAAATTTGTGAACCTTGGTTCAAAGCAAATGAAAATGGTTAGCAACATATAACCACCAGGAGATATTTTAAATGCAATCAACACAAAAAGTATCCTCAACCATGGCCGTTAATGTCGATTAGCGACAAGCGTAAAGCATGTTTGGAAAGAAATCCGAACGAAAAAGAAATGCTGTTTTTCAGTAGTTCTTAAATTGCACCCGGAAAAGACATAGAGATGCATTGAAACACCGTCGGTTCTTCATCAATTTGCTTGTGCATTTTGCTAATAAGTTTTCAAGTAATAATACCGTAACAATAAACGAAATTTTTATCGGTATTTTCTGCATAACTAGCACAGAAAATACCAAAATGGGATAGGTATTAAAAATTCATTCAATTATCGAAGTACAATCTTCAACAGTTTTAGCGTTAGAATACTAAACTCATATTAAAACGACATCCTTCCAAAGGAAATTTAATTTAATATTGTATTATCCTTAAACAAATCAATATGTATATATTATTTATACTATTCCATGATTTACCTAATTCGGTTCACCTAAGTTTCACCGAAATCGCTCCAGGTTATCAAAGAAAAAGGGGTAAAAGTACTAATAGGGCTAATGGATTGCAAAATAATCATTTTTGTGCATAGTAGTAAAGATTGAATTGATCTTTCAAGGGGGAGGGGGATAGTCATGGGGTTCATTACATGTACATAAAATACCATACTAGGATTGCTAATGTGTGGTGAAATAAAAGACTGTGCACCTTTAGACCCGAAACCACACGGAAATGTAATATGGCGGAATTAAAAGTTTTGGAAGGGTAAAAGTTTAAAGTTGGAAAAAATGCAAAGAAATATTAATTTAAATTTAAACTTTTAAAATGCATAAACTGTCTTCATTTTTATGTGAACAAATTTCTTAATCGTTTAAAATGTTATGTTATTTTAACGCTCGAAGCAATACTACACCTGATGGAGCATCTCCGCTGACTAGCAATAATTTTAAACCAGTTAGCGGGTATGATGCAACTTTTGACACTAAGAGATTGCTCCTGAAATGGGCATGATGAAATATTACACCACATTATAAAGTTTTTTCTTTTTAGTCTTCATCGTGAAATTAGTTGAGCAAAGCTCCAATCCAATTCCAAGACTCTCAGTTCGATAACTTTTATTGTAAACAATCGAAAAATATTAGTGTTTGTAACTACCACTAAGTAATTCAACCGTCATTGAAAAAATGGTGTAAGATAAAAATGGATACGCATCAGTGTTATAGAAGCAACTCTGTTCACAGTGGAGGGATAAGGTGAAACAATTTGTATCTCATGTATAACCACTAATCGCAATACATCATTCTTTAAACTTCAAGAAATTAAGATCTCCAGTAAGACTTAAGTTCTGTATCACGATCAATAAGTCAGAAGGGCAGGCGATCAAGTACTTTAAATGCATGTGAAAATTACCTATTTCCCGTATAGATAGCTTTATGTTCCATGCTTAACCTTTGGTTCATTCAAAAATGTATTTCATTTTGCTGCTGGAACGGGGACTAAGAATTGTATTTAGGAGCAAAATTTGAGTGAAATTTACAAATTAAAAATTTTTGAATAATTTAACTTTTTAGTGTTTGAATTACGTTTCTAAACGTGGAAATACATTTCCTTCGTTTTGAAGCTGCAGATATGGGGAACAGAATGTGCAACAAGCTTTTGCAAAACATAAACAAAAAAATGTCTAATATACAATTGTAAGTAGAAACAAGACGGTTTTTTTCTTTCTTTTAATTTCATGACCTGCAAATAATTTTTTTAAAAATACGCAGATAGTGACCAAAATGTGTACGCCTATTTCTTTATAAGGCAGTTCAATTGACGGGTTTTATATAGTTCGTTCCATAAGTTCGTGTTCACCTACTCCATTTTTAATGCTTAATGTAACTTAAAATAATAACTATAACTATATCTATAGCAACTATTATTCAGTGGAACCATTCCTACCCCTCATAACGACTGTGCCTATGTAAATTAAAATTTCGATATTCTCAAAGGAATACTTTAGAGCAGCAAACTTAAATAAGTGCTCTTACTACCTGCATCAGATTGAGTTATCATGTACAACATTTACGGCAAAAGTGTGAGGTTTTAAAAATTGGAAATAAAATTTTAATCAAGACAAATTTTGAATCGTTGCAAGACACCAATATTAATGTCTAACTGTCATTTTCGCCTACGAAAATATAAATTTGACATACATATAAGAAAATAAAATGTAATTGACGTACGTCTTTTTATGCAACTTACAATTATCCAATTTTACTACATGGCATGCTATTAAATCTACACGGAAAAGGCAAACAGACACATTTTGTGAAATTATTTATACTAAGTGACAGTTTTCTACGGAATGTGCTTGCATACCTGAACACTTACAAAAACTTATAAAATGAGTCTACCTAACACGTGAAACCGTGAAAGTAAAAACACCGCCAGAAAATCCGTGAAACGGAACGTTTACTTTTATATCTGAAAATATTGTAACGGTGTCATATTTTGCATATATTTATAACTGATAAAAGCCATTGAATTTTACTCACGACTCTTTCTTGGAAGACATTCAGTGATTTTTTTTTCCAGAATAAAATGTATGTGAAGAGTACTACAACATGCTTTAATGTCTTGAGGTATACAAAACCTTCAAACACAGAACAACGGTTTTCGTATTCGAAGCACCACGTAAAATGTTGTCCCACAAGATATGCAAGACAATCATTTGTCTCTGCATTAGGCAATGGATGTACCGCCCATCTGTTTCAACCGCAGACAACGTGCCAGTGGACACGACAGAACCAAAGAACATTGTTGACATAACCCCGATAACATGCCTCATGCTTTTTCGTTTTTACTTGATGCTATTTTTTCTGCAAATGCTCAACTTTCTGTGCTATTTACAGTCTTGAAAATTTGACTCTAAAGTGGTGTGAATGCAGGTTTTTACTGTCATTTAGATAGAATTCCTCCATTTAATTATCTGAAAGATATGTCGCATTGAGAAGCACCCGGGCAACGCCGGGTATTAAGCTAGTATATAGATATTCTTCGTATAAATCGTGCTGTTTTTCCGTAACCTCAACTTTATTTTAAGACTTTGGTTTGGGATTAGTTAAGCAAGTATTGCTCAATTGACCACCACGACTTAAAACAAAAGTAGTAATATATTTTTGCTTTTGTTAGGATGCGGATTTATAAAAGGAAAACTACACGATGTTCTTACACTATTAACGACTTGAATAATGCTGCGTAGGTTGTCAATGATGAGGGAAAAATTGAATGCTGCCGCAAAATAATTTGGTTTTTTAAACGAATGACTTTGAGAAGATTTTTGAAGAAATTAAATTGTGTTGATTTATAAATGGGTTATGCAAAACCGAGGCAAGTTTTTTTTTCTTCCCAACAAACGGACTCTATTAAAAAAAAAAAAAAAACGTGCTGCAAATGGCATTAATCAATGGGGTCGTTTCCAAAATTTTAAAAGTATTTTTTTCGGAAAAGCATGCTTAAAAACATAGACCAACATCTGACCATTTTTTAAATAATTTCTTTAAGTTTAAAATTTAAAAAAAAAAAACTTAAATCGGTGCCCTTTCATCGTTTAACGCTTCTACCGACGACATCACAAATGATGAAATGCCTTTCAGTGTTTCCATTCACGGTCCAAAATTTTTAATTCGCATCTTTACTCACGCGTATTGGCAACGATATGGTTGGTAGCAAGCGTAGAGCGCAATTTTAATTCGCTGCTTTATTATCATAACGTGGAAACGTAGTAAAAAATGCGGTTAAGTGCATTATTTTTGACGTCATAAAGACCACGCCTTGTTTAAAAAATTGGACATATAAAAAAATTAATTTAAAAAAAACTGTTGGGGAAAATGAAAGTATTTTCTGGGTCCATGTTTTTTTTTTTTTTATTTTTTTATTTTTATGTATATTTTCCAAAAGACGTTCGTCGTCTTGCTTACGAGTGTTCTGTTAAATTTAGTATTGAATCTCCATCCGCCTAGACCCCAATTAAGATGGCTGGAAAAGATTGTCTTACAAAGTTTTTAAAACGAAATTCGGAACTATCCATCCGAAAACCAGAGCCATTTTAGTTGATTCGAAAAAAGTTTTTTTGATTTGTCAATAAAAGACTATAAATAAAGAGTTAATGGTCAAACATAAATTATATTTCATCTCTAGTTATCATTTATCCCATTGTTTGGCCAAACATATTAAGTGCTCAACTTGCCCCATATCTGGGGTACGTTGAGCACTTTTGACTTTTTGCATTCCGACATCTCTAGCTCTTAAACGCATGTTATTAGCAACAAATTACAATGGGCACTTTTGAAAAGGGATTACTAATCTATCAGATCGCATAACAATTGATTGAGACTTATCGTTGAATAGTTATATCCGCTCAATTTAAATTTGCTCAACTGGCCCCGTCCTACCCTACGTGAAATAATTAAAATTTATCTCTTATAGCAAATCTAATTTTGAATCGGTGGGGCCACAGTGTATTTTGAATCCCAGTTTTCGTTTGTATGCTAAAATAAACTGAAATAGTAGGGAAAGTTTTCGTTTCGATATAACACGGTACACATTGCTTGGTTTGGAATTATTTCAAAGTATCGTATAACACGGTTTTGATATAACACAAAACAAGTTTCGATTCAACACGATACATAGCGACCTGATTAATGTTATATACATGATTAATTAGTTTAAAAAATAAGAAAACTATTTTTAAAAAAAAGTCTCGTCTAACACAGTTTCGATACTACACGGTACGCAAAAAACATGTTGTACGAGGGACACCTGTACCTTCTATATTCGTTAATTTTTTTGCCAGCCATCACCGAAAGCAATCACTCGTCACTGTTACACGTCAAACTGTAAAACCGAAGAAGAAAAAATCAAAATATTGGAATAAAAAATATAGATATAGCTTAAGTTTCAAGTTTATGCACATTAATATAAAATTTTGTGATGAAATTGCGGTTGAAAAGGTTATACCAATTACTTAACAATTTATGTCGCTAAATAAAAACTTTTTAACTGAACTAAATACATTTTCAGTTAGTATAGCATCCATATTTTGGGTTTTATCTTGGTTTTTAGCATTTATTTAGGTCATGCGTGTTTTTTTTTCTTTGTGTCCATATATTGTTTGACTAAACAAACAATGTAACGGCATTTTAAATACATTCAATGCATTGAATATAAAAATAAGCACACATAAACACACAGAAAAGAAAGAATGTTTTATAATATAAACGGAAACGACAGTGCATAGAAGTTATTCTTTTGTGATCAGGTGGAACACAAAACAATAATGTTGTTTCTCCTTCCCTTCCGAACTTTTAAATCTCTTTGTCATTTCAAAGAGAGCTAATGCTAAAGAGATTTAAGGATCGAAGCTATATTTTCTATTGCATTTCAAAAGAAATGAAACTTTGAAATGGAAAGGTAATATTTTCTAAACTTTATTCTCTCTCTGAAATATTTGTTTTGCTGAAAACAATGTGGCTCCTTTCTGGTTTGTACTGAATGCAAGGACATGTTAAGAAAAAGAGACCTTATGATAACACATTCGAATATTTGCTTGCCATACCATCAAAATGCAGATCAAAACATACTGAAAGATATGAACTTAAATATAAATAAATAAATAAACTGATTTGCTTAGTGATTTTTACCGTAAAACCTAATCATCAAATACATCTTTTATAAATTTTTATTTTTATGTCCCAGTAATAAGTATGTAAAGGTGTCAAATTTGGGAGTCAAAGGTTTTTAACTCAAAAACTCAGATCCGAATTGTTCATTTTCAATTATAGTCCGCAACTCCGCCAATGTTTGCAGAGTCGGAACCGGACTTTTTTGAGGATGAAGAAGTCGGAGTCGAAGACTAAATTTAAAAGAGTCGGAGTCAGTCGTTTCTCTTCGGTGTCTACATTTTTTGGTTACGGAGTCATGGAGTCGGTATCCGACTAATTTTCGGGTACAGGAGGCGGTTTTGGAATCGACAGCCCTGAAATTCTAGGAGTCGGAGTTAGGAGTTGGTCATCAAGAGCAATTTCCAACAAAATTTGTTTAAAGATAATCCTCCTTTACGTTCGTGATCTATATTGACAGTTATATTCGCTGTATGCGCTAAAACTATGAGATTTAAACTGTTAAAAGTTGAACATAAATTGATCAAATCAAAAGGATGTTTTCTATACACGCTCTTGTTCAAAAACTTTTTCCTACAAAGTTTGCTTGAAGCAAATTTACATTTAAGTTGGGGTTTTTATTTGCCTTAAATTTCCCCGTAGACGCTAAGTTTTTTTTTTTGAATTGTTTAAAATTGAACAAAAAATTGTTCAATTTAAAAAAATGAAATGTAGAACTGATATATCCTACTGATATCTTTCGAAAAAAAATCGAATCAGACTGTTCACTCAAAGTTATTAGGGGGGGGGGAGGACAAACAGACAGAAAAATAGACGACAGACATTTTCCTCAGCCCAATGCCCTACTTTAAAATTTAAATTTTTCGATAGTTATTTAATTGTTTTATATATTTTTGACTTTTTTTTTGTTTTTCGCGACACTTTAAAAATGCATTAAGCCTTCTTTCACGTTTTATTTCTTCTTTCTCTGATTTTTAATGCGAAAGTAGGCTAAAAAATATCATTTGCTGTTTTATTTAGCATTTAAATATGTTCCCTTAGATGTGGTTTAAAGGCGTAGTTGGCTAAATACCAATTTTTTCGTAAAACGACTAAACATAAATTGCCCATAAGATTAATATATTTTTTTTTTTTTGGTTGCACCAAAAAACAGGTAATTTTCAGCTATTAATGCTTAAAATAGTTGTACTTTCTCATTGTTTTGTAATTATAAGAAAAATTAAAATAAAGAACTTTTAGTTTGCAAATAGTATATATTATGTACTTTTAGTTTCGAGACAACAGCAAAGTTTACAATAAGTTATTCATCAGTTTTTTTATTGTTCTTTTTTTTTTGCTTTTGTACTCTTATTTTAGTAGGCAATGTCCCTGTAAGTTAATGTCCCCCCCCCCAATTAAAATGTGATCTAAATTTGCGACCAAAAAAAAAGTAGAAGTTCATTTGAAAACACATATCAGTACGAAAAAAAAAAAACCAAATGAAGTTTATGTTACTAAATGTAGTATGAAATATAAGTTTAAATACATTTCTCGAAACGAAATAATGTACTGCTGTTGTGTTTGTTAAATCCACGAATTAAGCAATGGTACTGTAAAGTTCTTTTTGAATCAGCAATTTCTCACGCAATTTATATAACCTGAAAACCTACAACTATTTAATATATTTGAAGAAAATGAGTTGCAGTGATGTGTTCAATAATGCACAAAACTAAAGAGGTTAAATGTGATTTAATATATTCTAATAAAAAATAGCTATCATTAGATAGTCATTAGTATTTTTTCTGATTTTTAATGTTGTTAATTAGATATTGAAAAACCAGAGCTGCGTTTCTTTTGTAACGTTAAATCTTTTGTAACCACAAATTTCTTTTAAATTTAATTCATTATCATTTCGTTTGAAAAATTGGGCACAATATTTAAAAAAAAATACATTGAAAAAGAGCTTGACTTTAGCAAATATGCGAGTGCTGAGAATTTCAAGTCATTATTCTAAGGGAAAAAATGTCAACAACAATAAATAATGCTAATGACGGCAAAAATCGAAGCCAAAATTGTATTTCTCTTTTCATTTTCATGCGCCTTTTCTGTTCTTTCTTCAACCACCTCAAACATTTTTTCTACGCTTTTGCCACGAAGACAGTTTTCTGTTTCTTGTATTTGTTAATACTATTTTCGTTTCTCGCTTCATGGAATAAAAAATCTCTAACAATGCGCGTGGGAAAAGTTTCCAAAAGAAATGAAAAATGACTGTGGGCAATTTTCATTTCATCTTTTCCAGCATTAAGCATATTCTGAATTGAAACGTATTGCGGCTCGTTTTCTGTTCGGTTTTCTTTAGTGAACTGAACATGTTTTTTTTTTCCTTTAGAATTGGTTATTTTGAATATTTTGAACTATACCGCAAATCTAAAGTTACAAAAGATAACTTTATTGCGTTTGATATCCGATATATGGCATGAGACAAATAATTTTAGTTTTATGTTTATGTTTGCAATTTTAAGCTATTTTGACAATGAATAAAAAACAAGTAAGGGAATGTGAGGCTAAGTGACACAGTTAGGATGACTGAGCTTTTTCAAAATGAACAATTCGGAAAATTATTATGAAAACTAGCGGTACCCGCATGGCTTCGCCCGTAGTAGAAAATTAAAAGGTCATTTGGTTACCTTATATATTTGCAAATAATGGATGATGAATTTCTCGCTAATTTTCTATGTTCATTTGCTCGCCTATGTTCCACATTATGATAAAAATCGCTTCGATGTGTACACCCCTAGGCTACAAACTATTTCTGTGCCAAATTTCGTGAAAATCGGTTAAACGGTCAAGGCGTTTTGCGCGTCATAGACATCCAGACAGAGATCCGGACAGAGATCCAGACAGAGATCCGGACAGAGATCCAGACAGAGAAACTTTCAGCTTTATTATTAGTAGAGATTACAGTACATAAATAAAGAACATTCTATTTTATAATAAAACTTGCGTTGAAACAATATTTTTAATTTTTATCAGTAAATTTACACCTTCAAAGAAAAGTGGGGATGTTCACTTTTTTTTTTCGAAAACGAAAAAAAGTGAAAAATGAGATTTTTCTAATGAAATACTTTTTTTTTCAATTAAGAAACATATTTTTTATTAATTCTATCAGTAAATAAAGAAAATGCGATACGTGGGTGTTATTTTTTCAAATTAATTTTCAATGAATTTCTTTGAAATTTTCAGCATAGTTACATGATGATAATCCAACTCAAGTATAAAATTTCATTAAATTCATTTAATCTTTTTTAATTTAAATTTTTCTTTTATTACGCTTTTGTCATAGTTCTCTTTGCGAATAAAATTTCATCAAAATTTTAAAATACTATCTAAATATAATACTTTAAACAATCGAACATAGAATGTTGGAATTACTTTTTCAAAATTTTGTGGTAAAGATAAATAATGGAAAAAAAAGCCAAAAACTAGACATTTTTGGTAAAATATGTTCATATTTATTGAACTAAAACCGCAAATAACTCCCGACGTATTGAAGTTAGATCATTGAAACAAATTGCGCAGAACGCGGACAGTTCTACTTTTCTAACGATAAATAATATTAATATGTGCAAGCAATTTTTCACCCCTTTAATATGCGATTTACGTGAAATTTGAAAAAAAAAATACTAATTCGAATTTTAAAAAATAAAAATTTAATAATAAAAGGTGTACACCCCCGGGGCTCGAAGAAATGTTGTACAAAATTTCAAGTCTGTAGGTGCTATGGGGTCTCCCGGGAGTAGGTCCGCCACAGACTTCCTTCTAGAATTTCATTGAAACCTTACTTTTATTTACTACAAATAGAAAAGAGGCGTGGCTCCCACAAAAAGTCATAACTTTGCCAGTTTTCCACCGATTCAAATCTTCTTTTTTTTAACGATTCAGCTAAAGTTCTAGTTTTTAGAAACATAATGAATGAAAACCCGTTTGTTTGAGAAATTTTCACTTATCTAAAAGCCCCGTATCGCCTTAATGAATAAATAAAATGATACTGAAACAATAGACTGAAAAATAAATCAGTTAATTAATTCATATGTGAAGAAAAATAAACGCAAAATTAAAATAAGTGAATAAAAAAATGAACTGATAAATTCAGAAATGTAAATGAATGACTTAATGAATAAAGTGATTTAGTAAAGGATTAAGCGAGAAAATGAAATAAGGTATAACACTTTGACCCATCCACTTTGCCCCACATGTAATTGACTAATTGTAGACAATGTTTAAAATACTATTAAGCTAAATAGTAACTAAATAAATATTTCACAGAGTATTCGAAGATATCAATTAATATTTAAAATGTTAATAACAAGAACTTTATCATTTTACAATCAAAGAAATAATTTTTGACTTGCAACAAAATATTACAATCTGGGTAGATATTTTTTTTTATTTGCCTGCTGTATCATCTGCATTTATCTTTGGTGGTACTTTTTCCTGGCTGTAATAGATTAGGGGAGAGTGGGGGTACTTGCTCCCTGGGGATACACGATCCCACAGCCAAAAATGTACTAAAATCATTAAGTAGAGATTTGAAACCTGAAAGTAGAGATGTTAAAGATATACTTGTATATAAAAACTGGAAACAGTTTGTTTTCTTCAGCCATTTTGTTTCAACTCAAGAAATGATTGTTTGCATGTGTCAAGGGAAACTTTTTTTTTTTAGGAAACCATTCTGAAGTTTACATTACCCGTTATTTACAACTAACAAAAAATGTCGCAGTGTAATGTTAAAGTATAGACGTTATTTAACAAATGAAACATATTTTTAGAAAATTGCCACTAATTGTTAATAATAGAACAAGTATGTTTGTTAAAAATCGCATATTTGGGATACTTGATCCCTTCATTTAGAGGGATACATGATTCCAAGGATCAAGTATCCATGTGACAATATAAACGTAATGAAAACAATATAAATGTTGTTGACTTAGTTGACATTATCTTTAAACATTCAAAACAATGTTAATATAAAAAAAAATATCATAGTATGAGTGATACTTTCAAACAATCATTGCAGTAAATGCTGAAAAATCAAAAGATTAGTTCGCACTTGTAACACCTCAAACATCTAAACATAAACTAACTCTACTGATGAATTATGTTCTGATCAGCCAAATGAGCTTGAACAAATTAAAATAGATGTCAAATCTTTGTTTGAATGAAAAAAATGCTTTTGCTACAGTTAGATTTACAACAAAGTGAGTTACCCATTATGTAGATCATTAGCGGATATACTGCAAAGTTAGATTTCTAGAGTTTAAAATAAGTTTTAGGAAGCGAAAAGGTAATATGCTTAATCAATATATTTTTCCTGAAAAATTGACAAAATGTATTGAGTGGAACTTTAAGAACTACAACAAACGAGTTGTTTGCATTTGACTTTTCAGTTTTTGAAAACATATGATAGGCTTTTTTTTTAAGTGCACTGATACTTACATTTTTCTTCCCTCTTTTTTTAAAATTAATTCAATTGATAAAACTCTTAACTTTATTATTGTAAGACAAGAAGCAATTGTGTTCGCCATCCTATTTTTTATTTGTTGTAATTTTAGCTTCATTATGCTAAAAAAAGTTAGTTTTATTTAGAAAATTTATTGTTTACAGCTGTATTAGTAAATAAGTAACTGATCAAAAGCATCATAAGTTCATTAATGTTGAGTACTTTTTTTTACAACTGTCCAAGTGGAATTAAAAAAAAAAAATATTATTTCGTGTTCACATTATAATACTACTAGCTGCGTTGCCCGGCTTTGTCCGGTCTACTTTCAAAATAAAAATTGTGTCAAGTGATGTATATTCAACAATCAAATTAAAATAAAAGAAAAAACATTATGCAAAACTTCCCCTCCAAACAATGATGACAGATATCAAAATACTTTTAAGAACTTTTAATGAGAAAGATGAGTTTAAAAAGCGTAACCATGGAAACACAAAGTAAAATAAGTTTATGAATTGGAAATGAGAAAGATGGAAATAAGCAATGGTTTCAGACAGAGAACAGATTTTGGAACTTCATTTAATTCGCTTGACTTTAATTAACTTTTTCCTAATGGAGATAGAGGGTAAAACTTTCGACCATAAGTCAAGTTAGACCCGGAGCAAAAAAAGCAGCTCTTTCCAATGGTGTCAAAAAGAAAACTTTGGGACAATCCCTTCACTTTTTATTGATAGATTTAATAAAGAAAGTAGGGCCTAAATTTCAGCCTAAACCAATTCGAGTTAGAAACGCAAATAACTCCCGTCGTAATTAAGTTAGATCATTGAAACAAATTACGTAGAACGCGGAAAATTCTACTCTTTCCAAAGATATATAATACTAATATATGCAAGTAATTTTTCACCCCTGTCATCGGGAATTTAAAAGAAAATTGCGCCTAAATTGGAATAAAAAAAGAACTATTCATCGATTTTTTTTTCGAACTAGTCTGCAGTCAGGACTTAAAGGAACAAACAGTAAAAATTTAACTGAAATCAGCCGGGTACTTCTCGAGTTCTGCAAGTTCAAACACACAGACGCTTTTTTGTGAACTTCATTTTATACTATGTAGAGATAATAAAGAAAATTAGAAATAGTGTTTTTTTAGAAACATTACGTAGAAAACTAAGTTCTATAAATAAATTGCTGATCTAATGGAAAGTCTGTATTTTCTCAGTGGGATCAAGTATCCCCCATGAAGAGATCATGTACCCCTGGATGTGGGGATACATAATACCGTTATGAAATTAATGAAAAAAAATTACCAAAACTATCTGTTTAATTTGAATTGAAAAAAAACGGTCATTTAGAGGAAAGAATTACCTTTGTTCAGGAACTTTAAAAAAAATAATAAAATAATAATAATAATTTGCCACAGAGAAAAAAATGGAAAACTAAAGGACGGATCAAGTATCCCCAGTCTCCCTTACGTGTGAATGTGATATGCAGATGAAGCTATTACATTTCTATTAATTTATTGAGGGGAAATTCTCTGCTTCCACAGCTATCCCAATTTGTATTGCGGAATAAATTCAAGGACAACGCAACGACGATGTAAGAGTGATTTGTAGACTCTGCTAAGGCCAAGAGATGCCAATTTTGATTTTCCGTTAGCCTTCTCCTGGATAGAAGTCTACGATGTGTTCGTTATTTGTCTAAAACAGATGTAGGTAGTGTATACCCAATACAATTGCGACGGCGGTTATAGACCGTTAAGATTTTAAAACTGATTCCACAACCGTCACAGAACAAAAAGTTATAAATGGGGACACCAAATCAAGTTGACATAGGAGAAAGAGGAAAGAATTCGCGCGACGTGTAAGGTCGGTGTATTACTTTGTCGTCTTGCCGGTCACTTATGGACGGCAATGAGACCCAAGGTAGCGATGTGTGACATGATTTGCATAATTGGATTATGCATCGAGTTTATGCAGCTATGGAATGGTCAGTCATGAAAGTATGTTTTCAGTGTTTTTATTACACTGGCCACAAAAAGTAAAAGTACAACCGGTTTATTGCGTTAATTTGCCAATGAATGAATGTAGAATTACAAAATTTTTGGAGGATATGTGCATTAAATAGTTTTTTATTGAATGAGTCATAGAAATTTGTATAAGTGTATTGCAAATACGATTCATAACAAAAAAAGAAATCTTCTCGGATAAGTCCATTCTTGAAGAAAACACAAGATCACAGTGTTCTGTATCAAAATATCAAAGAAATTATACAAAAATTGGTTCTAATAAGGAACGTGTCCCCTCCCCAACTTGAATGCATTGGCGGCATCGATTTTCCATACTGTGTATCAAGTTGTCGGATACCGGAATAGGAAGCAAAGACCAGACATAGACTAAGCCTTGTTCCAAGCTCATGTAACAACATTGGAGTATGACTTAAAGCAGTAACCTGTCTGCCAAGATAGTCCCAAAGATGGTCTATTGAATTCAGGTATGGAGATCGAGCTGGCCTTTCTATTCGTTCCAAACCGTGGTTCTTACGATAATCATCAACAAACCGCGCTCGGTGAGGTCGTGCATTTTCATCCATCTGAATGAAATCATTACCAATATCAACAGCATATGGGCGGGTATTTGTATCAAGGATCTCATCCCGATATCTCAGGTCAGTCACAGTTCCTCGATGGAACGCATGCTGCTCAATGTGACCTCCGAGCCCTGCCACAACCATGATTCCACCATCTCTATAACTGTGCCTCTCAACGGTGTTGGATTGATGGTATCTTGTGCGCTGTTCCCTCCAGATCAGTAGATGCCCTGAATCATTCTCCAATGTAAATCTGGACTCGTCTGTGCACAGCACAGAAGCCCATTGCTGTTGGGTCCAGGAACCATGTTCTCTTGCCCAGCATAAACGGATCCTTCGTTGTGGTCCGTCGGGCGGAACACACACAACTAATTTCTAATTGGTTAAACTGTTCATATTTTTCTTCGTTCGTCACAGTTTGCTTTCCAGGTATTCACAATGTTGCCCATAATGAAATTTTAGTAAATCGTTTATTAGTCTATGTTTTTAATTGCTTTGCAAGCGGACGTTTCGACTAAGTAAAAGAAATGTGATGATTTTACTATTTATGGGACATACCTTCCGAAGAACACCTAATTGAGACGAGTGCTATCTGTATACCAGATGAGTAAACTGTGGTGGACCTAAATCTTCTAGCAATGGGTGAGCCGATTCCGAATCGTTTGTTTGTAGGGAATGTTGCTACCGTAATTAAACTGAATTAATGATTAGAAGTATTTTAAATACGTGTTTGTGGGACTTTAACTCAGTGCTTACCTGTATGGTTATGTTTTGCACTTCGCGTTTGCACTTACTTCCACTATACTGGCCATTATTCACCGTTTGGTTAATTTGAGTTGCATACAATATGCACTTTAGTTGTGGTTTTGAATTTTGCACTTCGCATTGCACTGGTCGTACTAGTTATATAACCAGCACGAACAATCAACCCCACAGTATGTTACTACATAGTTAAAACTTTAACAGATAGGGGAGGCTAAAAGCAGAGTAAATCTCTCACCATTTCACTTTTCCCCGCTATTTCACTTTGTCCCACATTCCCCTACATGTTATATAAGGTAGTGATAGGATAATTAAAGGGATGTAAGTGCCAAAATTAAAAAAATAAATAAATAAATAATCATGAAAAATAGTGCGATAACCTCAACTCTGTTTTGCGGCAAGTGATGGGAAAAATTAACTCAGATAGGTACTGCTGAACAGCATCATTTAGAAAAAAAAGTAAAGTCAACCTAGGATCTGATTTTTAAGTTGTTTTTTTTCTCGAAACTTAAAAAAATTCACTTACATCCCTTTTCTTCTCATTGGCTGAAATGTCACAAAAAAAGGTAAAATCATTTCACATACTAACAGAGTAGAAGACAAGCGAAAATATCTTTAACGCTCCTACAGACGTATAGGGGGAAAGGGGGTACATGTGAACAGTATTTTTACAATTCTTTATTTTTGAAAAGTTACTATCAATTTATCAACATAAAAGTATTTCTATGATTGAGTAAACTTTTCTTTGTGTCATGAATTTTTTTGTAGATTTTTTTAAAAAATATTTCTATACTTAATGGTATTTCTAGGAACATGTTTCAGTTGTTCACATGTGCCCCTTTATAGGTGCACATGTGAACAGACATGGGGCACATATGAACACGGGTTAAAAATTCAGGGGAAACCTAATATTTTAAAGGAAAATTATTCAATATGAAACATATACCTAAATAACAAATACGTTGAAGGAAAAGTAAGACAGAACAACGTTAGAAGAAGCACAAATTTGCAAATTAAAGCAGACACGTGTTTCGGCGTTACAGGGAACGCCTTTTTCAATGAAAAAAATAATGAGTTTATGGATGAAAAGACATCTGACAAAAGCTAAGCTCTTTTCATCCATAAGCTCATTATTTTTTGCATTGAAAAAGGCGTTCCCTGTAACGCCGAAACACGTGTCTGCTGTAATTTGCAAATTTGTGCTTCTTCTAACGTTGTTCTGTCTTACTTTACTGTTCAGCACAAAGGTATTTATTTATCTTACGTTGAAGGGGTTGTAACCTATACTGCATCAGTTTTAATTGTACGGTAATTATTCCACTAACAAAAAATATTTATTTTTTCCGAATATATAACTGCTCACTGTCAAATTCTAAAGTCTCGCAGCCTGTTCGGATCACTGAATATACTAGAAAAAAATAATATGGCTACATAATACAAAGAACATTTTATTTTGTAAGGGTTATTCGATATATATTTTTGCTTTTAAGCTTCATACACTGTTTGAGAATGTATTTTAAAATGATTTTGAACTAGTTTTAAATTAAATGAAAACACTTTGTATCTTTCTATTTCCTGTAAGAAATATATGACACTAAATTTAAAATTAAATTAATTAATTAATTTTAGTAAAAAAAATAAAAATAATAACATAAATAAATGAATACTTACATAAAATACACCGCCAGCTCAGTTATTCCATCCAAGGACTACAGTTTCGTGCTTTTTAGCACTCATCTGCCCGGAATAGAAAGTAATAGAGCAGGAGTCGATAAAACTCGTAAGGGAGCCAAGAGAGACAAACAAACTGGTAGCTAATGTAGAATTTGCACACCAGACGAGTGACCGCAGTAATGTTGCGGTTAAACTCAAAGATTGTAGGCGAAGCTAGGTATTTTGCAGTAAGTTACCGCCCTAAGTTAGGTCTAAAACATAAATACATAAAAATACACCTCTAGCTCAGTTTTTCCATCCGATGACTGCAGTGTCATTCTTTTTAGCTCCCATCAGCCCGGAATAGGAAGTAACTGAGCTGGCGGCGGAAAAACCTCTTAAGACCTAGAAGAAGTTTAAACTTTTAAGATGTTTTTCTCTTCCAGCTCAGTTACTTCCTATTCAGGTCTGATGAGAACTAAAAAGCAAGAAACTGAATTCCTCGGAAGGAATAACTGAGCTGGCGGAGTATTATGTGTATTCTTGGCCTCAGTCCTGGCTTAAAGCGGTAACGGACAGAAAAAAATTAATACTTAGTAATATTAATAACAATTAACAATAAATTTACAAAGTAATTATAGGAAAATACAAGTTATAAATATTTACACATTTTTTAACACCTACAATATCTTGCACTAATAATAATATTACGGAGAGCGGCAAAGATAATTGTTTACTTGTGCCACGTGATATTAGATTCACAAGTGCCCCATCGTCTACTTTAGAGCTAACTCGGAAAAATCAAGAATTTTTAATAAAAAAAAATATTGTCATAAATGTACTTGAATGTTCATAAAATGGTTCATAATATTTACGTTAAGCTATGCAGTTAGTTTTGAAAATGTTTTTGCGTGAAGAAAACTGCATTATTTATAACATAATTATTTTGTTTAAAAAAAAGGTCTACAGAATGCTTAAAAAATTCAAACTTAGTTCTTAAATCTTAAATTTTACTTTTTGTGAAATCACAAGCGCAAACAACGAAGCAGCATCAAAAAATTAATATTTTTATGAACAGTTACAAATATTAAAATTAATCCTTCAGAATAAAAAAAAAGTATGAGGATATTCAGAGCCTTCAAGGATAATAAATTAAAGTCAATCTCTTCGGATGGACGAAAACATACGTAATCATGAGTAATTAGAATCTTTTTTCAGCAGGCTTGAAATCTTTTCAATTCAGTCAGTATTTCTGATGGATAAAAAAACTAGAACCATAAGGCTTAATGATATCATCTCATTTCAATTTTAAATTGATTTTCCTTTTCCCGATGAAACTCATCAAAATTACTGCATAAAAATGTTCCCCAGTTTTTTTCAAAGAGTTCAATAAGCAAGCGTTATTTTCGATTATTAACATAAAAATCTCATATTTGTCGAGTTGATTTGATATCTGTGTAAGTACTTCGTAAAAATGACTTTCTTTTTAGCATAAAAGACGTTGATTTTCTTGTAATAAAATGATAATGTTCTTTTAAAATAATTTTGAAGAATTTTCAAAATACTTTTGGGCAATTCAAATTTCTCATGAGAATAGTATGATAAAAATCATTTTCGATTTAATCATCGTTACTTCTATTATTTTCAGTTTTACTTTGAAAAGGATATTTTTTTCTTTTTTGACATACAAAATAGAACTTGAACTATTAAACTTTTTAGAGCATTGTGTCATCGGTTTGTTCTGTCGAAATTGTTTTTTTTTTTTTGAAATATAATTAGAAAGTGATTTTAAGTTTTTTAGCTAAATGCTTGAACTGAATTGTACATATCTATCTATCTATCTATCTATCTATCTATCTATCTATCTATCTATCTATCTATCTATCTATCTATCTATCTATCTATATATATATATATATATATATATATATATATATATATATATATATATATATATATATATATATATATATATATATATATATAAATTTAATAGATCTGTGCAGCTTTCTATGATAAACGTAACGATTTTGATTTTAAAGTCTATTCATTTTCAAAGTTGTGTGAGAAAAGAAAGTGTGCCGAAACATATTTATCTCGCAAATTACATGACATAAAAAATCTGCAATAATAAAACAGATCTGAAGACAGCGGTTCAAAATTTAACTGCAACCTTAACTGAGAACCGATATCCTGAGCATTTCACGGAAAATTTCATTTACAAGCTAATAAAATAGTAGTGGTAGGTCGTTTTGATGTTCCGCTTGGAAATTTATCCTCCTGTAATTAATTTCATTTTTTTTCCTCTTGTAGATTAATTTTTTTCTAAAAGTGATCACATTAATTTCTGTGATGCTTTTATTTTTGGTTTGAAAATTTTCTAATTTATTTATTTCTGTCATGCTTTTATGTTTGACTTCTGCTATCCCCTTTGCTTGACTTGTGAGGTGTCGGGGTACTAGTGCTGCATTCTAAAGGTGCCTGCATTTCACCAGCAGCTCTCACAAAACATCTCATTGTTTTTCCCTACCCTTGGAGAGGAATGTCTTGCACGTGCCAGGCAAAAATGCAGTTAGGACACGGCAGCAGCAAAACATGGAGTTGAAAAACCCCTGAAAAGGAAATAAAAACACTGGATCGGAAATTACATCAGAAATGTTCAGGAGAGATTCCAACAGACCTTCATGGCTTAGATGGCCTTACTGCAATAATACAATAGCGCTATACTTCACTATGCAATTCCTTACTTTCTGATGTATCTTAAATAAAAAAATTGAGGAACTTGATTATAATGTGAAGTACTTTTCAAAAAATTAAGATTTTTAGAGACAAAATCATTTTTGTTGCAGATAGTTTTAATTCTATTGATTTCATTAATTAAGGTATTACGAAAATCGTTAAGAGTAATATTTGAATTTTATAAAATCAAACGATTAATGTGGAATTGAAAGGAAAGTCGTTTTTAAAAAAGATCAATGTGATTTGAATTGTCTGAAAGAGAAATATAAAGATGAAGGAAAACAGATTGTTTGATTTTATCATTGGTTTGAATAAGTTATAATTCAGGAGGATAAATAACTTTGGAATCATTAATAATATTATGATAATTGAAAATAATGAGGTCATCAACGTATCTGGACCCCCCCCCCCCCTTGGAAATAGAAAAAATGATTTTAAAGAATTGTGTTTTCGAAATATTGTAAGTAATGATTTGCTAATACAAAAGAGAACTTGGATCACTGTGGAATACCGTTGACTTGTAAGAAGCAATATTTACCATTGTAGATGTAGTCATTGAAAAAACAGAATTTGATTGAATCAGACCAACCATTTTCATTAATATCCAGCGCGTTGCCAAAGTCGTAAAAGTATGACTTGTTTAAGACTAGAGATAGAAATACTTGTAAAGAGTCTATCTCTAGTCTTAAAGAAATTATCATGTCCTACTTTTACGCAACAGGCTGGATATTAATGAAAAAAGATGGTATGATTTAATTAACTTCTGTTTGTTCAGTGACTACATTTACAATGGTGAACATTGCTTCTTACAAGTCAACGATATTCCACAGGGATCCAAGGTCTCTTATGTATTAGCTAACCTTTACTTCCTCTTCTTCGAGGGGAAAAAACACACCTTTTTTATTCCTAGAGCTTTCAGATACTTTGATGACCTCATTATTTTCAATTATTATTACAATATTAATGATTCCAAACATATCTATCATACTGATATAGAACTTATTCACATCAATGATAATATCAATCAATCTGATTTCCTTCATCCTAAGATTTATTTTTCAGACAATTCAGTTCATATTAACCTTTTTGATAAACGACTTTCCTTTCAATTCCATGTTAATCGTTTGATTTCATGGAATTCAGATATTTTTATTAAAGTTTTTCATATCAACTTCATTAATGAAATCAATAGAATTAAAACTATCTGCAACAAAAATGATATTGTCTCTAAAAATCTTAATTTTTTGAAAAGTACTTCCACACCATAATACAGTTACTCAATCTTTTTATTCAAGATACATCAGAAAAGTAAGGAATTGCCCAGCAGAGTGAAGTATAGCGCTACTGTATTATTGCAGTAAGGCCAACTAAGCTATGAAGGTCTGTTGGGATCTATCCTGAAAATTTCTGATGTAATATTTATTTCCTCTCCAGGGTGTTTTACACTCATGTTTTTTCAACAACATGTTTTGCTGCTGAAGTGTCCTAACTGTATTGTTGCCTGGCACGTGCAAGTCATTCCTTTTGAAAGGTCTGCATTCTGGTTGTTGCTTCTTTTTGAAGGTTCACTCGGAAACTCTTTCTTTCGATTATTTACATGTATGTTTTCATGTTTAATTTTTCTCCAAAGCTCTCGGAGACGATGGCAAGTAATTGGGATCTTCTCTCTTGCTGAACAGAAAGGGCCTTGTGAACTTAGGCACCGTTCCTCAACCTTGAGAAAGTATCAGTCCCTGGTTCACTTTTTACATGTTGGTGTTGTTTCCGTGTTCTTGCTTATTGCAATTTAAAATTTATATTGATTGTTTACTCATAATTTTGTTTATACTGTTTTGTTTCTATATATATATATATATATATATATATATATATATATATATATATATATATATATATATATATATATATATATATATATATATATATATATATATATATACATATATATATATATATATATATATATATATATATATATATATATATATATATATATATATATATATATATATATATATATATATATATATATATATATATATATATATATATATATATATATATATACATATACATACATATATATATATATATATATATATATATATATATATATATATATATATATATATATATATATATATATATATATATATATATATATATATATATATATATATATATATATTTGATTAATAAGTTGCATTTGGATTAATAGTAAAATAATGAACAAGATAATAATCGATTGTTTATGCTTGTAGGACACGAAAGAAAATGTCAATTTTGGAAAGTTAAATTTTGTAGCGCTGAAAATAGCCGTTTCTTTTAAATTATAATAGAAATATTATTAGGTGTCTCTTGCTTCCAACTTTCACTTTGTTAAACCATATATATTCATTAGCCATTGCTGAATATTTGAAATTGTAAAAAAAAAGCCAAAACATACTAAACTAAACTTTTTATAGGGAGCCTAGGTCTCTTAACGTATGCTTAAGGTAGGCAAACACCCAAATTTTCGAAAAAAATCAATTTTGAGATTTTGAGAAATTTAGACAGCCGCAACGTTCTTTCTAAACCAACAGTTGTTTTTTTTTTTTTTTTCTTAATAACACACTGATTTAAGAAAACTAGAAGAAATTTATTAAACTCAAATGCACCGTTTATAACTGAAACTTACTTTTTCTTTCTTGATTTTCTCATAACCTAGTTTTCAAGTTTTTATTTACGCCAGCAGCTCTAGCAAAAAAAAGTATTAACTCGAAAGATTTGAAATTATGCAAATATGGTAATTGAACATATTACTGTGATATAAACCTCGAAAAGTTAATGTACATGCAATATGTGGTTTTGAAATAATGATCAATTAAACTTTAGACGGCAAAAAAACACGTTTTTTGGTGGAAATTTTCAAACATTTACCCATAAAACCCTTTTTCAGTTAATTATTTAAAATTTGGAGGGTCATATCATTCTTTAGATAGACACAAAAAGTTTTTAAAATTATGAAAAATTGAATGGAAATGTTAAGAAAATGGTAATTTTGTGCTAAAAATATGTATTTTTTATAAAAAAAAAAAATTTTATCGAAAAAATTCTTTTCAACAAATAAGCAGTCAAAATGGGTTATTTATGTTATGTTTAATAATCGTGTAAAGTTTTCGGAAGATGCATTGAATACTGAAAAAAAAAATATTTAAGGTGTTCGCCTATATTAAGGAAAAAAATCTCCATTAAAAATATTACTAACACAAAAAACTTGACATTTGTTTTTACAAATAAATGATCCTTGCAAAATTTTAAGTCAATCCATGAATATTAACCCGTGCCCCTAGGGCCCCCTTTTTTGAGTTTCGAAGAAATAATTTCGAATTTCTTAATTTTTATGAAAAATATTCTTACGTTTTATATTTCACGTAATTCTGAACACCAATAGATGATACTAACTCCAGATGGACCATTCTCTCAATTTTTTTCTGCAAAATTTTACGCATTACAGAGGGTACATGTACACCTACGGCTTTATGTCAGGTATACCGCTTTTCTGCGGCCGTTCCAAAAACAGGGGAACATTTCTTTAAACCAAGATGGACACAAGGGATTCTAAAGTCCGTTAATGAATGATTTTTGACAACAACAAATTGCCTCATCCTTGCTTTGGGGGTGCTGATATACAAAATTTCCTGTGTATGTAACAGGTGTGAAAAATAGGGTTTCAAAGAACTAAATATAAGTAATGGCAATTATATTTTAATTCGCTGTTCTTTAGTTATAAATTTACCTAAATGTTTATGAAATTTTTAATTTTTAGAAAATAAATTTCAAAACAACCTCAATTACTCTAACATAAAAATATACTCTAATTTCCATATCTAAAATATAAATTAAAAAAAAAAAATCCGGATCGGAATAATGCAAAAAACTATACTTTGAATTGTTTTTCTTACATAGTCCTTTATTATCACTAAATTCTTCTTCCGGTTCAAAGGATTTAGAACCGAAATGGATATGTATCCTAACCTGTTGAACCTTTTTTCTATATCTGGTCTACCACATCGCGAAAAAGCTTGACAGCTATTGATATCTGCTCGCCTTTCATCACTGTTAGACAACTTCCATATTATGGATAAAGATGCTGTTCATTTATTAACATCCTGTAAATGTAGAAAATTTAAACTGTAATGACCTTGTGATCAATCGTAAATCCTGTGAGAGAGCAAGAAAAAACCTTCGAGAGGTAAAATAAAATTTCATGAATTTAATTTTGAATTTTGTAGTTATTTACAGGTATAAAAAACTAAATCTAGATGTAACTGGAAAAAGAACGCCAATAGGCTTATCGTTACAGCTTCAGGTCCCAATGTTGAACCGTTATTTGTAAATCCTGAAATATTTCTTCTGTTGTATATGGTATTTAGGATTATCTTGGATTGCTCTTTATTGCTAACTGTTCAAGCTATAGTGTTTGATACAATGGCTTGCAATACTGGCAGTAAAAATTTTTGTGGAAAGATCTCCATCATTCAGAATTTATAACATTTCAAACAAGTACACAAACTACTTAAGCTCTAAAAGACGCAGTTGATAATACATTATTGTTCGTAAAAAGCGGAATTGAGAAAGATCACAGAGAATTCTCATAACTTGTAATAATTAATTCCCAATGAAGTATATGAAGTATATATATATATATATATATATATATCCCTCAGGAAATAAGTTTTCCCTTAAATATAGTTTTTCTCAAAATACCAGCTTCAAAAGAGGTATGTGTCTTGGAATTTCTCACATATTGTGAATCTCCGCGCGAAAAACTCCTTTGAAAGGAGCCAAAAACGTTGACACCGGCAAAAAACGTACTTAAAGAAAATAGAAGCAGAAAACTCTGCTTCTCAATCTTCTATCAAACTTGAGAAGAAGTCAGGCGATTCCGCCTCAAGTTATTAGACAACCATCTGACCACAACTGCTTCTCATAACTATAAACCACAATATCCTGACAGCATTCCTCAATGTTTATTTATTTCTTTTCGTTTTGTCTGCTTGGCTTTATGTCTCCCAGGGAAAAATAAGGCAGAAGTTTCTCGCCATTCGTAACCACATTTCTCACAATCTATTTACTAAAGGTTTTTGCTTAGTATCTTTTTTACATCTATGTAGTTTTTTCACTAAGTGCCGACGCATTGCTATCAGTTTCATATTATCATATTATTTATCTATTTATTTCAGCTAAATTGATTTTTGTCAATCTGGTCTGTTAAAGCCTTCTTCATGTATATCGCTAGTGGCATCATCCGACTTTGCACGGTCTACCTCGGAATTTTTTTATGTAAAAGGACTCGTGTTCAATAATCAAGCATAAACAAAAAAAAAAAAAAAAAAGCTTGAAAGTTTTTCAACAAATTGCGGAAAAATTCCGCAAAAGGAAAAAAAATAAATACCCGATTGCCTCAAACAAAATCCAGAATTGTATTTGTTCATAATTGAGGACACTTTGCCAAGAGGCAGTGAGAAGCAAAGGGATGTAAGTGGGTATTTTCAAGTTTTGAGTAAAACGCGTTTAAAGATAACATCCTAGGTAGACTTCCATTGAAGTTTCTTTTATAAATCATGCTATACAGCAGCACCTACCATGGCTATTAGTACTATCTCTTGCACCAAAACAGAGGAGACGTTCACCTACCATTTGTACAGGTTATTTCAAAATTTTCAATTTTGCTACTTACATCCCTTTGCTTCTCAATGCGTCAACTGATATCTTTCTTCTCAATGATTTTCTTCACGCTACATATTTAAATAAAAGCACGGTTCAACAATGGTTTTCTACTTGAAAGTTTACCTACATTTAAGCGAAATTAGTTAAAAACATTTATATTCACGTTATAACTACCTTGGAACATTTTTTAAATATTTATCAGATGCAGAAAATTCAGGGGTTTCTCTAATATTCTATTCAAATTTTTGCGAGCATTTTATCGCCATCATATTTAAGAAAAATACCGTTTTTCGGGTTCTAGAACTAAAATTTGAACAATTCGGTACTTTTTAGGCGCTCGAAAACCCCTCTACGTTCCTTCTCGTTTGCCAAAAAAACTCCTAGGCAAATTTGATCGAGATGCGACTTAAACTTTGGATTTTAATAGGGAACATACACACATACATACATATATAAACACATATTCTTTGTGTATTATTTATTTAGATTTAGTTTAGTCTTTTCTATCATTCTTGGTTTGTATTTAAATATAAGTCAAGGTTGAAATTAAAACGATGTATTACGTAAGGGTAATAGTTTGTATGAATTTCTTTAGTATGATGGAAATTTTCATTGCTTTTGGAAAAGTGCTAAAAAGGGAGTTTAAAATTCGAAATTGTGCCTGTTGATTTTGTTTAGCTCAAATGAACTTGTTGCAGCAAGAACAAATATAAGTGAATGAATGTATGAGTAGATTTTTTTTTTCATGCAAATAGGTACTCAGTTAATCAATTAATAAATGCACTTATATTAAGAAGCTTGAAAAAGGCAGTGATGCAAGAACGGGAGGTGTTAGAACCCCTCCCAGAATTCGAATATTATTATTCCCCACGTACAAATGAAGGAAAAAAAACAGTTGAACTTTTCGAAGTGGGATTTGTTTTGATAGCATATCTTCGAGAAGTAGTAACAAATTACTTTCCATTTCATAAATATGCAAGTTATATTTCATAATGAGCTCCTCTACAGATATAAGACGGCTATAAGGTACATGGATAAGAGAGGGGTAGATACGGGTGTCTCAATAAAGTGGAACAGGGTATCATAGTCATTCAGTATTTCCAGCAGTTCGCAAAACCTTTTTTGGGAAACCAAGAGAGAGAGAAAGCCTGCCACACACACACACACACACACGGATTTTCAGATACGCCTTTCTAATTTGCTATCGAAGGATCGAAGCCGTTATTAGCTAGCCTTTGACATTCCTAAAGACACTCATGTATTTAAAGAGGAAATTTTAAATGATCTTGCGCAAAAGAACTCCATAAAAAATGCATATACAATTCAAGCAAAACAGATTATAAAATAATGTTATTTTTATATTCTTCTTTTCAAAACTATAGTGAGATCAATACGAATTATTTTAATGTTTTAGCGATTTTTATAAAAAAGTAATTACTAATCCGTAGGAACTCTTTGAATAAATATACTGAATATTTCCGCAGTTTGAATTGATGCAAAAGAATGCAACAATTTTCAAATTTGGAAACATTCCCCTCCCCCTCTCTCAAAAAAAATCAATTTTTTTTTCTGGAAGAAGGCTTACAAAATATTGCTTGCTTTAATGGAACAATCATTTATTACGGTAAATCACGGACATTTATCTTTAACTGCACTTCTTCTCTGTGACGGAACAGCAGCCCAGAAATTTGAAACTCTTCATGTATAGTGAAACTTCGATAACTCGACTACCCCGGTAACTCAACATTCTTACGGTTGGTCCAGCGCTAATTGCAATGGGCGAAAATTTGTCTAACTGGATTAATTTACAGATACCCTCATAAGTCGACATACAATTTCTATTCTAACCCAGTGTTTGCTACCAACATTCTCTCATTTTGACCTCTTCTCAGAACTTTATGCCGCAGTTTCTTGGTCAGTCAATCCTTTTTTGAAAAAGCTCTTTTAGAGAATTTCATCCTTTATCCAGGTGAGTCATCCATCAGACTCTGTTTTGTTTTTTCAATTCTAAAAGGCTAGAAAAAGGTAGGATGAAGGTAACCGTGAAAACCATTTACACTGTAAAAAATTCCGAAACGTTACCGATTATTTATGTGTAACGTTTCAGGACATCAATGGTTCTTATCCACTTCTTGGAAAAATCAAGTATATTTGTCAAAAAGTTTCCTAAATTGCTGCAATTTGCACGAATGCAGACTTCTCAAAATTGTAAAAAATTATTTGAGCTTTTAGTTTAAAGATTAACTGAGCGTATTTATAAAGTGTATTCACTCCAGATCAATTACGGCCTATCCAGACTGATTAAGCTCCCAAAGGGAGCGAATAAGTCCATGGACTGCGCAGATTTGCAAGAATTGCAGGAATGAAAAAAATACTTGATACTCATTTGCAAATATATCTTAGCTTTGGTTATGTTTCCATGGCTGATTTTGAGCCTTCTTGATAAATCTCGGAAGGTGAAAAGCCTCATATCTATCCAAGTTTACTCTAAAGTTCCAGAGACACGACTGGCATTAAATGGGAAGATTTCTGAATTTTTCAAGAAGCTTCCAGGATAGTTTCAGGAAGGTTACTTAACTTCAGTGGAAAACATTCTTTGCTTTTTTAAGATATGTTACTGGCAGAAATTGGACTTATCAGCTACCTATTATTTTCCACGAACGTTTCTGAATAATTTTTACAGTGCAGAAAAAGAAGACACTATAACATGTTTCGTACATGCTGCTCAGATTTTGTAAGCTGGACTTTTTATATTTAATAGACCTGGCAGATAAGACGCTTTCTCCCCTATTTTTAATGATAAATAATGATCTCACCTGGTATTCAAATAATATTAGTGATTTTATGTACTTTTCAGAAGAAGAAAACGCAAAAAATGATATTTACTAGAATTAATTGACATAACGTGAATATTAAGCTCTGGTAAGTAAGTGATTCAAAAACTCTTAAGGAAACTTATGGAACCTTAGTAAGTTGACATCCGATTACGTCGAAATGTTTTCAGGTTCCGTTGGGGTATAACGTTATCGAGGTTACTATGTTATCACAATTGCCTTGTTTTTGTACATTTTAGTTTAATAGCTGATCCTATTACCTCGTTTGGAAATGCAATCCGAAAGTTTATTATTACAATAACAGAAATTGTTTGAATATTTTTATAACAGAAATTATATGAATTACTTGTATGTTTAGAAATGATGTATGTTTTTCGAATAATACTCGAATACATTATATTCAGAATGTAGACGTAAAATATTGGAGATTCAGGCATTTTTGTACAAAAAATATTCATGCTTTGAAAGAATCTACTGCCTTAAGTCAATGCAACTTAAAGATAACTTTTTCGTTCCAACATACTTACATTTCATACCAGATATTAACTTCGTTCAATATATTTTTGCTTTTAAAATCCAATTTTATTCCATTGTGACCCAAAATGTCGAGCAAAAACCTTTTCATTTCATTTCAGTTCTATCCTCTTTAAAAAAAACTGTACAAAAAGTAGCATCATACTGTCTATACTTTATTTAGCGTTAAGCTATATGTCGGACCGAAAATTCTCTTTGGAATTTAAAAGTATTTTCACCAAGCTTCAGTTAAAGGTCCCCTAAAAGCTTTCTTCCTTTTGGGATTGCAACTGAAGAATTTGTGGCAATATCTAGCTGGAAAAGTTTCAATGCATTTATCATCGCCAGTTCGTTTTCAACTGAGTGCTTGCGGGCCGATGCCAAATAGTTCTTACTTTTATATAAATGATAAAATACTTTAGAAAAGATTCTTAATAGGGATTTTAGAAATGTTTCTTCAGATTTGAGGCATACATCTGCAAAAGTAAATGATTATAAAATGAAATGTTATACATTTTAATGCACTTCAAGTTTCGGGGTTCTTTGAAAGATGACATTAAAAAAGAAAAAAAAACATTTTTCTTTTTTAAATTGACTTTAATATTACTCTCATTGAAATAAAATGAATTGGATTAAATAGTTTCAATAACAATTATAAGGAAACTAAAGGATGGGCCGCGCGCTTTTTAACCCTTGGTAAACAATGAAAAGGATTTTTTTCATGGCTCGATGCGGAATAAGCTTCTACACAAAATGTACTAATGCAATATTCGGACAATCGCTATTTTTTAACTAACGTCAGACATGCTCTGAGGTATAGATATGTCTCTGCATATAATCAATTTATATATTATAAAGTATTCTTAGCTTAAAAACTTCCTAGAAAAAATATTCATAACTAACTTCGGTTAAGCAAAGCGTACTTATTTTGCTATCGTAAGTTAGTTTTGTGTGTGCGTGTGTGTCTTTTTCTGATAAGATTAGAGTCAATTTAGAACAGTTCACAGCTTTTATTTATTATGTTATTTGGAATCAGTAATATTTTAACAATATAAGACATCCGCAGTACCCATATTGTTATGTTTTTTGCTGGTTCATTTTGTTCCTTGTTCTTCGTAATGCGTTAAACCTAACTCCAAGTAAACGTAAAAAAGAAGAAGAAGAAAACACTACTACCTGCTACAGAACAGTACTACGACAGCGGCGAGAAGTACGAACCATCATGAAAGAAAATAGGATTTCAGGCACAAGTGTCGTACTCTGATCAAAGCGGAAAAAATAAAAGTCAAATATTTACAAACGCGTTATTTGGTCACAATGGTAATATTCCATTATACTAAACTGCACTCCATGCCATCCCATACAGGGCTGTTTATTTAGTTTTTATTTTTTAATCCAAAGCAGGAGTCAAACTTCAACCATTATTCATCACCAATAAATTATTTTCAAATAAAAAAAGAACCGTCTTAAAAAAAAAAAAAAAAAAAAAAAAAAGAGGAACTAAAAGTAAAGAAATAATTGGTGATACTTACATACGACTTCCTACCCCAACGTATAAATCAAATTTATTTTGCAATTCCAGTACGAAAATCAATTAAACTAAACACCCAATTATAAAGTAAACACTGATTTTAATAACTAAACGAAGAATTATTTTAATACCTAATAATTATGTACTATCTCTTAATTTTTATTAACCATTTGAAGTCGGGGCCTCCTATAAACTACTACCTAACGTAAGAGAGTAGGTTTAGTTTTAAAGACTTTTGCGTTTTGTTAAATTAGTGTTTAACTCAGGAATTGGTGGGTTGTCAGTTACATTAGGTAGTAGTTTATAGGAGGCCCCGACTTCAAATGGTTATTAAAAAATAAGAGATCGTACATAATAATTAGGTATTAAAATAATCATACTAATTAAAATCAGTGTTTATTTTATAATTGGGGTTTAGTTTAGTTTATTTTCGTACTGGATTTGTCAAATAAATTTGATTTATACGTTTGGGTACGAAATCGTATGTAAGTATAACCAATTATTTTTTACTTTTTAGTTCCTCTTTGTTTTTTGAAGTCGGTTTTTTTTTATTTAAAAAAAAATTATGTTTTGCTTTTTGATGGTGTAAATATAAAATCAGTACGTGGAGTAGAGTATGTGATATACTCCTTACGTACATCTCGAGTGAGAAAGCGTCGAGCACAGGAGTCTGAAAATTAATTTTCTCCAGGATCCCTCATACCCGGGCTTGAAGAACATTAAACCACCGGGAGAAGTATACCGTTTCAAACAGAAAAAGAATTTTCTTAATCGGTTCAGGTGTCTTCTAATAATCGGGGAGCATAGAACGTAAACAATTTCCAACGAAGTCTGTTAAGGAATATAAATTAAATCGTCGCCGGGAGGGGGATTTTTGTCTACAATTCCCTTTGAACTGAACACTAAATATATTTTAAAACTGTTTTTAAAATATTTAAAAAAGTTAATGACTAAATGAAGTTATTTATTAGCATTTTTTTAATTACATTTATTAAGTCAACTTTTAAAGTAGCAAAATACATTGAATTTACTGATTTGCTGCATGAGTAATAAATACAATAGTAAGACTATAATTAAAATTAAACATCCCAATGCGTGAGAAATAAATATTGTTCAAGACAAGATTCATCCGTTGAAAAAATGCATTATTCACGCCAAAACCAGGTGACCTGTGACGTGTAGTGCAGCTGATGAAAGCTAGTCTACGTAGCCTCAACGTATGAAATTTAAAGATTCTTAGATTTATCCGGGACACCTCATCAGATCCAGACAAAACTAAATTAGGACCATCTGGAAAGTATTCCCTTCGAAACAAAAAAAAAAAAATAATTTTTCAAATCGGTCCAGCATTCTTGGAGTAATACGAAAACGTACATAAAAAGCCGCAAGACGAAATCATAACCTCCTTTTTTGAAGTCGATTAAAAAATGGTTAAACTCCATTATATGAATGCTTTTGGTTAGCTCATAGAAATTTGCTTGTATTCACCTGCTTGGATTTTTTCTTTTCCAGCTTATTAACCAAGCTAACCTTTACTTATGACAGACGCGTGACGTTTGTAGAGCCGGGCGGTTATGCTAAATTAAATGTGGCTCCCAGGGTAAACGTAATTTCAATTTCGCCAGCTTCCTCCAGCTTGTTTTTTATCGAAATTCCTGAATTACCAATGATAAAATTAATAAATACCTGTGTTATGATACTCTGTAAAACGGGATTCCCAGGCTCTGTAAATGTCAATTTAGAGTTTAATGTTTTTTCTAAACCGCCAAGGAGTTATTGCAATTGTTTTGCTGCTCGATATTTTATCTTTTTTATCACATTTTTATCTGTCTAAGCAAGTTAGAAAATTTTCTAAATTTTTTGCATGTTTGAGTACAAGGGTTCATTATTTTAGAAAAAAGTCGTAAAAATAATGTATTTGCATCAGATATTCGTTTATTCGTGACCAAAAAAAAAAAATAGTTACATACAGGATAAGTTTAGTAAAGGCGAATAAATTGATCGGTTACTACAAGTTACATCTTGAACATTATAGCTACGGAGACGTTGTAGTGCGTATTGCTTATAAAAAAAAATCAATAAATATTTCGAGAAAAAAATAAACACATAGCAACCCAAGTAGCACGCACGGAGAAAGGAGAGGGGGGGGAGAGGGCTAACGGTGGCCAACGGTAGAAACTGGTGGTGAATAGTGGGTTGGCAACGCAGCGATGAGCCAACGAAAGCCATACAGTTTCTGGGCATCGTTGGGAAATCGATAGGCACTCGAGCAAATCATTGGCCCTTCGTTGCAAAATAGTTGGTTGGGCACCGGATACCAAAGCCTACATTGCCTACCATTGGCTAACCATGGAGCTCCCCCGTTGACCACCCATCTCCCAAACCGTGTGCTACTTTTGAATTGCTGAAATAATTAGTAATTCTTTTTATGTTGACATTTTCACAATAGTTTCCAAATATATCAGAATGTGTGCATTTATTTCTAATTATCACAATAAATATGCATATATATATTATAAAATCTCCCTTTGCATAAAATATTTAATCATAGTTTACCTCATTAAATTTATTAATGTAGCTTTTGAGTGAAATTATATATTCCAGTTTCTATTATTTGCATTACCTGCGTGTTATCAGTGTTTGTTCAAATATATCTACAAGGAAAATTCTTCCGATAAATTGTCTCAATATTGAACGAGATTCGGAAGCATCTTTTGTATAAATTATGATTAAAAGTTAGCCGTATGAACGAACGTAGTTCGCAAGCATTGTTTGTCAACATTGCCTACAATATGTTTGTTACGTGCTTATCGTAAGTTTAAGCACTTTATATTTACATGAATGAAGTAATCAAAGACACGGATTCAAATTTAGGTTATCTATTTGACTGACATTTGTTCTCACTATAGGGCTATAATGATGGTCAGTTGGTATACATATATATATATATAGCACAGTTTGCATGAATGATAATAACGAACATTAAAACCATTTAAGAAAAAACGATATCTGCCACTCTTATTTTATGGAAAAGAGCATATATTTCATATATTTACGAGTGAGAAAAAATATGCAAATATCAAGCTTTCGTTCTTCTGTGTATAAATTGTGTTGATTTTCAACTGTTGTTGGCAGTTTCGATGACAATAGTCAACAGGGTTCAGAAAAAGTCACAGAAACGTCGTTTGCAAGTGGCGGGCAGTTGGATGGATGGTAATGGGATCATCTCAGGCTAATGATGCTAGACATCTCAATATGTCTCGTTCAGAGACTTTAGGATTAATACCAATCAGAAGATTCTGTGTCGAGAAGACCTGTTCCAGGCCGACCACGAGCTACAACACCTGTAGAAGTTCGTTTTATAGTTATTTTGGCCCGTAGAAGAACCACTACTGTGTTCACTTTATAGCATCAGGAAAAAGAATCTCTGCTACTGCGGTGCGAAATTGCCTTCATAATGCAGGTCTCTATGCAAGACGACCAGTTGTATGTGTTCCGCTCAACGGAATACAGCGAAAGATCCGCTGGGCAAGAGAACATGTTTCCAGGACATAGTAACAATGGTCTTCGGTGAATATCGGTCGTACTAATTTCAAACTTTGGAACTATTTTTCAATGGAGATTATTTCCCTGAATATAAGTTAGGGGACCTGGGGTCCGTATAAAAAGTTAAATTTTGTATCTTTTGACTAATTTTTACTTTCACTTAAAACTTTCGATATCTTAACACTGCAATTGATTTTGAACATTTTTGCAATTGGAAGTATACATCTAAGACTAACGGCTGAAAAAAAAAAGGTCTTGCAGGTTAAAATGGAATATATATATATATATATATATATATATATATATATATATATATATATATATATATATATATATATATATATATATATATAGAGAGAGAGAGAGAGAGAGAGAGAGAGAGACACTATCATATACTGTATTTATAATCTGGACAAGTCAACCAAAATGAACTTCACTACTCAGTTCAATGGGCGCCATAGGCGGCTCTATGATACTGGTAGACAACAAATTTGATAGCAATATAAGGATAGAACAAGAAAGAAATTAAACAAAAAAAGAAAAAAAAATCTCAAAATACCTTGGGGGCTCATCAGGGGGGTAGAACCCCAATGGTAGGGAAAAACCATGAGATATTTCGTGAGTGCAGCTGGCGAAATTGCGAAATTGCCTAAAAAAGCAGCAGTAGTTCCCGACATCTCACAAAATTAGCCATAGGGTTAATGAAAGTCTAGAATATCAGCATGACAAGAAATAAGAACATTGAAACTTTTACAAACGAAAAATACAAGTTTTATATAAAGAAAATCGAAAAATATTTAAGCTACAAAATTTATGTAAAGAAAATAGAACAATATTTAAACTACGAGAGAACAATCAAATTCAAGAAACAGAAAATTCAAGGAACTTAAAAATGACCTAACGCTAATCCTCCATAAGCTTGCAAATGAAATGTTTCGTAAGATGTTCTGGATATTGGTTTTCAGTTAGGGTTGCAGTTAAAATTCGAACTACTGTTTTCAGATTTGTTTTATTATTGCATATTTTTTATATCGAATAATTTGTGAAATTATTATATTTTTGAACACTTTTCTACTGATACAACTGTGAAAATGAATTAAAGAATACACTTTAAAATCAAAATTCTGACGTTTCTCATAATGGGAACTTTATTATTCAGTTAATTATTGAGATCAAGGAAATTAACTGACTCATCCTTATTTGTTTGTTTCAGCAGTGATTCATTTAGGTAAATTTCTTTATGTAAATTGTGAAAATCATTGTTATTAAAAATAATAATTTTACTTAACAATTTAGTAGGAATTGAAAAACTAGACTTAATTCTTATGCTTCAGGTACCATGCGCCCATGCAGCGTTAGTAAGGTGAAACATACAGAGAAACACTATCAAACAAAATGAACTTCTCTCTCTCTCTCTCTCTCTCTCTCTCTCTCTCTCTCTATATATATATATATATATATATATATATATATATATATATATATATATATATATATATATATATATATATATATATATATATATATATATATATATATATATATATATATATAATGAGTAGCCTAGGATTCAGAATTTTCTTAGAATTGTTATTGGAACTATTCAATTCATTTCATTTCATTTTATTTCAATCAGGGTAATATTTTTTACAAAATTGCATTTCACATATCAAATAAAGAAAAGAAATTACAAACAGAAGTATATTTTACCCTGTCTGTTTTAAAATCCCTGATTGAGTAAGTGGTAGTAAAAGCTATAAAAATAGCCGACTAGCTCCCACATTTCAGAAAAAGAACCTAATTCAGGGCCAGTTTATAACATAAGAAAATAATAACAAAAATAAATGTATAATTATACAAAAAACAACGCGAGTAATGCAAAAAAAAAGTTCAAAATTTATAACAAAATCAAGGTATAGTAATACAAGTATGCTACTTAAAACAAAGTTATCAGCAGTAGATTTTAGTACAAAATTTTTTTAGCCTTTTCTTATAATTTCTATTGTTTATGGTTTTTCAACAGTTGAGTAAGGTACTCCATAACCTTGTTTCATAAGAGCTAAGGCCATTAAAAATAGATTTGTTTTTGCACTAATAGGTAAAATATTTTCAAGATTTCTAGTCGTCAGTTATAAACCATTAACTAACTCATATTAACTATAGAAGATAAGCTTCTTTATTTACAACAAGAGTTTAACTACAAATTTTAATTGGAATGTATAATATGTTAATATACGTAAAGTGTTCGATAATCACTACATGTTTTATACAAATGTCTTTATATGCTGATGTAGTATACAGCGTAATTCATTTACAAAGAAAACATTGTATTTCGTATGTTATCAAGTTTTTCAATGAATTGATTGATGTTTTAAGCGTTAACTGCACTTTACGAGCCAACAAATGCAAAACTAACTTACTTATTTACATAAAAAGGTAAATATTTCATGTATTTGTAAATGTGCGTGTTTTTTTATAAAAATGTGGAAGAGAAATTTTACGTATAGCAAGTATTGTCTTTTTATTTATTTATTTATTTTATTTTATTAATTTTTTTTTGAAAATAAAGGTTTGTTTTTTTCATTAACATTGACTTGTTAGCGGCTCGCTAAATGAAAGCGTAGTTAAATTTCAACTTCAAAGTATGGGCTTAGAGCCATGAGTTGATAAGCCCGAATATGAAAAATGTTTCTTAATGTTTTTCCATAGAAATTAGAAACGTGTCATGCATTTTATAATTGCGAACTGTGAGTATTGGAAAGTCAAAATATGCGTTGTACTGAAACTCAACTCAGGAGACTGAATTGTATGTAAGTTCACAATTGAGTCTTTATAGTGTATTATCACTAATATAGGATAAGAGCTTAAACCTGATAATTTACGCGATTTCGCATGGTTTAACTCGTAGCTCTATGATTAGACTTCACGGAAAGGGAGAGAACTTCTCCATTCACTATTAATGATACCCGTCTTCACCAATGGAAAACAGCCACGCAGAGTAGTCGATGTAATCATTGTAATGTAATGAACGGTTAAGGATTCTAGAGTATTCCCGCCATGTTACGCACTATGTGTATGATACGATTTGTATTTAAAAACTAAAGATCTGAGAAAAAAAACCCTTTGAGATTGTCTGAAAGTTTCCTAAAGAACACGGACAATAGTTAATGAAAATAACACAAAATTTTCTATTATAAACACTTAACGATCGAATGTAAATTAGATTCGATTATAAAAACAAAACACAGAGAAACATTAACAGCAAGTAGAAAATTACTGGATACATATTAGTAAAAATTCAGTAAATAGTAATTTTTTTTTGTGATTAATTTGTCGTAATCTAGCTAAATTCGGTGTTTATTTAATTGTCTTTCATCTAAAATTATTGTAGTAACGTAACCTGTAAATAGTTTCTTGTAATGAATATACATCCCCCGTACATTCGGTTGAAGTATACGGTACCCTCGTTTCTGAATGATAAAATTTGTGAATGGAAAGAAATTAAATAACGGTATACGATTTTCGGAAATCTTGTGGAATATTTGAGAGTTATCTTTCGATGTGTATAAATAGCGGTCGCATGATAAAAAGTCAGTCTCGAGTAAGTTTTTGCTTGTGAATCGTTGCAGCGGTACGCTGGAGAGCATTTATTGCTCTGTTTTGTGAAGCCTTTTGAGCTGTATTTTTGCTTATTTGGACGTAAATACGGGTGTAACCGTTGGGTTTACGGTGTCGATTGATATTTGCTTAATTGCTGATGATTAATTTAGCAGTTGTTATCGATCTTTCCTGTACATAGTGTAAATAAATCTTCTGTGTTTTTGTCAATAACTGTGTCGTCCTTTCACGAAATTGGAAGTCGCATCGGATCCTTTAAAAAATTTTAATTGCTAGATGTACCCGACAGGCTTTGACTGTAGGAAAATTAAAATGTCAATTGGTTGGCCTATCTATTTACAAACAATAGAAGATGAATTTCCCACCAATATGCTATGTTAATGCTCATCCATGGTATGGTAATGTGCTCGTCCGTGTAATGGTAATTCAATCGTCCATTTTACGGTAATTCGCTTCGTAAAATGTTTTTAGAATTGGAATTGAAAGAGAACAAAATAGAATTTTCAAAAAATCGCTTCAAAGAAGCTAACTGTTATGCTACGAACTAATTTTGTGCCAAATTGCAAGAAATTTTTTTTAACGGTCTAGGTGATTAACGCGTAATAGACAGAGATCCAATCATACAGACTTTCAGCTTTATTATTAGTAATGATGTGCATTTTTTGTGGTACTCGAAAAGTTCCTTGGTGAAAGGACACTTTTTCCAAACAATTTCATACACGTGAAATCCCTTTTAAACGAAATGCCATCGTGTTCCTAATAATTTTATCAACAATTTTTAACGTAACTTATGAGGAAAATCGATGAGAATAGGTAAATCTAAGTCAGATCTAAGATCACTTTGGTTTTCTTGACACTAATTATATTTTAAACTAGAATATCGCTCGTCAAGGTATGACGGGTGGAGATTGCTTCTACATTTGAACAAAGATATTTGTCTGTTTGGCGATAGTTTAATAGTTAAAATTTCAATAATAACTCCGGTGGATTAACCCTAAACTACATGAGGTAGCGTTCATTGTTGACCACTTTTTTGTTTCTTAATACTACTTACTTTCTACTCGCCTAAAATGCAGTTTCACCAGTAAAACAGTTAAATTACCTCATCCAGTTCAGAGTTGTCAAAATAAAGCATTTCTCTGCATGTCAAACATTACCAAAAAATATCAAATTATTATGGTGTGGCGCAACTTTCATTGATGATGACGTCAGTAACATTACTCTATCAGTGAGTTCACTATTGTACAGAGTGTTCCGTTTTTATCTGCAAGACCTCTAATTGCGCGATCGTTAGTCCTAGATGCATTTCTCCAATTTCAAAAACGTTCTAAATCATAAGCAGGGTTAAGTAAGTAAGTAAAATTTGAAGCAAAATTAAAAGTGAGTTGAAAAATACGAAATTGAACATTTTATACGGACTCTAGGTCCCCTAAATTATATTCAGGGAAATAATCTACATTGAAAAATAATTCCAAACAAAAAGTTTGACATTAGTACGACCAATATTCACCGAGATATAAAACGCAGCGATTTGTGACTTACACCACTTTACGCTCGCCGTCAATATTACCTTTTGGGGGAAAATATGGCAGTTAACAAGGGTTTAATATTGTATGTGTGCATAGAGTGGTTTTTCAAATTGCTTGAAGTTTTGTAGTGTGTTTTTGCAAATTCTGGCATATTTGTTTTTAAACTGCAATGAAAAATATAAATACTTCGATTGTATACTTCGACAACCTGTCATTCTTCTGAAAGGGCGATAAGTTCCAATATCTACTTCTATATGGTCCCTAAAAACTTTTGACTCTTATATCTCCTTAAGTATTGTTCGCACAAACGTC
Organism: Uloborus diversus; assembly: GCF_026930045.1. Classification (NCBI taxonomy): domain Eukaryota; kingdom Metazoa; phylum Arthropoda; class Arachnida; order Araneae; family Uloboridae; genus Uloborus; species Uloborus diversus. The sequence goes on from NC_072731.1 coordinate 44,842,180, forward strand.
AAATTTTTCGTATTAGTAACATATTTCGATGGAGAATATTTCCCTAATTAAAAGTTTGGGGACCTAGGGCTCGTATAACAAGTTAAATTTTGTATTTTTTGACTCATTTTTATTTTTGCTTCAAACATTCAATATCTTAACTCTGCTTTTAATTTTAAATCTTTTTTGTAATTGGAAATATACATCTAAGACTAACTGTTGCGAAAATAGAGACAGTTTAAAGCGGAACATCATGTATATATATTATGCTCCTATATCTCTCGATACTGTTCTGTTTTTGTATTTTGCTTTACATTTAACCATTTAGAACTATTGGTGTGACTTACAATACTTCATTACAATATTTTAAATCTCTCTATCATACTCAAAATTTTACCTTTTTTTTCTAGTTTTTGGAACCCATGTTGCTCCAATTTACTGTGATTTTTGTGATGGTAGGGGAAGGTTGTACTTAATGAACCGGTTCCATGACAAGATCGCGAAGGTATTTTGAGTACCAGAGTTTCCGCAGACGTGTAATCAGTTTTAGTTTCTTTCTTTGTCTAATAACAGTCTACTGCAGGAGCGTCAAGTAGTTAAAATATTTTTATTATATTTTAATCGGTCAGAAAATATTTCTAACATTATCTTACTTATTATTAATATTTTCATTTAGTTATAACATATTTTGAATATCACTGATCAATTAAACGTGAATATTAACTTAAAAGAGTGCCTTTTCAAGTACAATTCCGCATACTTCATATTTCATCATGATTTGTCATAGCAGTAACATCTATAAGAATATTCAAAATGACGCAAATGCTATCAATGGGCCGCTAGGTGTTTTCACGAATGTACCACTCGACTAATGAAAAAAAAAATCTCTGTAATTCATGAAAACTTTTATACTTAATTATAATTTCCAGTCATTTTTTTATAAAATTGATTAAAAATTCAAAACATAATAAAAGTTTCAAATACTTTTGCTGTTCCAGATAAATGCAATTTGTAAATGAAGAATTAGTAAAAATATGGGCAAAAGACAAGTAAGAGCATGTAACTTGCTACAGTAGCTTACAGAAATGGCGGCATGGACCGTAACAAAGTCTGCCGACAATATAGAGTCCTGAAAGAAACTTTAAACAGAAGGATGGAAGATAAAATCCGGTTTACTGTTATCTTAGTCACTTATTAAAAATTTAGGAGATAAGCCCTCCGAAATAGGAATATGATTAGTGAATCATATTTCGAAACTAGAGAAGAAGTTTTTGAAATTACTTTCCAAAAATTGGGGGAATGGGCCTTTCGAGAGGTGAGAAAAATAACATGTCCCACAGAAGAGAAAAAGTCTAAGAAGAGTGCTTCAAAGGTTGGGAAAATATCAAGTAGTGAACAAGGTGTGATGACAACAACTATCTGTTGTGGGAGTGTTGGGGTTTTTATGTTCCTCTTATCCTAAAATAAAAACATTTTAGAAAATAATTTTTTTTTTCTTTAACTTATTGTAATTTTTAGTGCTTATTGATCACCTGTTATAAAAACTTGCAAATTACTCATTGATTTTTTTTTATTTGAGAATGTGATCCATCGATGGAAACTAGATGGTCCATCCATAGCAACCAATAGCCATGAATGGACCGCATGCTAACACATTTATTTTTTAATTTTCATTCTTTATTGTATATATTTATCATGAAAACGAATGTTATTATTAAAAGAGAAACGTACTGAGAAATCGTTGCTATAATTAACGTAAAATTTGAGTCGGATTTCCTTTCTAAAAAACTCGAAAACTCCTATGTGGTTCATTGACGGCAACCTTCCGCTATTTTGATTTTAAAAAAAATCAAAAGAAGAAACTGTTGGCAGCTCTCATAAATATAGATTGGTCTTTTACTGTTTTTGTTTTTCAACCGAGCCTTAACATGAATTTTATTTTCTCTCTTTTAAAATAATAATATTTACATTTCAACATCAAAGTCAACAACAAACCATTTGTTTATATTTTAAAGTGTTTTTCTGAAAATTTTAGTTTTAACAGCAACGTTAATCTGAATTAAAAAGAAATGTCGCCAAAAAATGTATACTTTTTTTTTCGCACTTTCTTTTCAGTTAAAAAAAATAGTTTTAAATATTTCATTAGTTAGAAATGAAAAAATGAATATATAACCGAAGTGCTCGATTGAAAATTAAATTAAAATGTTTTACTCTTGGTTTTAAGTTATTTATTTATTTTGTGTTCTTTAATTATAATTTTTTTTCCTGGAATTTGTTTAAGAAAATGCATAGCGGCACAAAAAATGAAAACAAGTCACTTTCAAAGCTTAACAACAAAACACCAAAAAAATAGAAAGAGAAAGAAAGTAATGTGTCCTCTGAAAATAGCAAAAAACTTAAATCAGGCCTATCAAAACTGTTGTATTTTGCAAAAAAAAAAAAAAAAAAACGCATTTTATAAACAAAAGAAAACGCGGCATAATGAAGCTTTCTGATTATTATGAGAACACATAAATGACTTGAAAAAATCTAAGACCAAAATTTATTAAATAATGACAAAAAAGTAATTACTTTTTTTTGTTTTTTCACTAGTTTCTTCATCCTTGTAATTTGATAACGCTTTTTTCTTTTTACATTTTTTATTTTTCATAGATAAAAGTACCTGATAATTAATTTTTTCTTTGTTGTTCTTTGTAATATCACGTTTTTCAGTTATTACATAATCCGTTTTGGCAACTACTATGCAATGTTGTAAACTGTAAAAAATTAACTTATTTTAAAGGATTTTTACTGTAAAAAATAAGAAAAAATTATTTTGTTTCGACGCCATATTTATTGTTCTTCTGTGGGAACCAATGGAACCAACCAGATGAGATATTAATTAACCCCATCAGTATTTTCTTCGGTAGTAGCCTCAACAAAAAAAAAAAATTCTCCTTTGCTCTTGTTGCCAAAACTGACTTTTTCAAGCGAAACTATATACTATAATACCTTATATAGTGATTAGAGCAGTGAAAATTAACTATTATAAAGTATAATTTTACTATATTATTTTAATTAGTGCTTAATTGCTCTTTTGCATGCATAATGTTTTTGTTATTCTTTTTATTACATATTACTCTGATTTTATTATATTTTTCTAGTAACATAAATAAAAGTTTCTTCAATATTCTTGTCAAAAACAAAATAAAGTTTTAAATGATTTGCTGAGAGTTTGAAAAAAAATCTACTTGACATGACGAATAGTTGGGTGCTAAATCAATGTTAGTATTTGACGGTAGAAATTAATCTTGTACCAAGATTTTTTTCAATGCCATAGCTGGAGTTTTTTCTTCTTTCTCGGAAGTTTCATTTATAAAGAAAATAACACGAATAAGTTCAAAAGCATGATAAAAGGTACAATTTATATTTATTATAAATTACAACAGGAAAAAGATATGAAACGTAAAAATACCAGTTGTTAAAATTTAGTTTGTATAGTGCAAATTAAAAGTGATGAGGGAAGCTACCACTGGTGATAGCATCATAACCATCTGAAATTAAAACCTATAATTCTGCATTTTACCACCAATAATTATGCATTTTGTACAGGGAAATGGGAAAATGATTAAAAAAAATATATACACAGATGCTAGGACACAACAATACAAACAATCTCTATGAGATAGTGCTTGGTACAAATAAAATCATCAATATTCTTGCATGTTCTGTGTTATCTAATTGTCCTTCAAATTTTGAGAATTATTTATATTACTTCGTATGGAGAGGTACCCTGGAAGAAATTGGTATGAAATATTCGTCACAGTAAACAGGTATTAGTATTTATGATAAAACTTAGCGTTGAATTCTAGAGTAATCATTTGAAACGTCTCGGGTTTCTCCGGACTAGAAAATTGACCTTTTTTAACGTTATATTCACACGCATTACATTTTCTTCTTTTTTATGTAATTTATATTATTTTTTCTTGATTTTAATCAATATAAGAATCGTTTTCTTGTTTGCAGTTTCAAAACTGTACGCCTTTTACTTTGAGTTTATTTTATAGATAATAAAAAAGAAGAATACTGCCTGCAATGTATGGCAACGCCAGATTATGTAAATTTGGCATCACGTCTGCGTCACCAATGTAGCGGGTATTTGAATTTGAAGTAGCTAAAATGTATAAGCTGAAATCTCACTACGTACATATAGAATCTATTTTTATTTGAGTTCTGAAATATTGCACACATTATACTTAACAAAAAAGGAAATAAACTTAAAGTGATAGCAAGCAACTCGCTTGCGTGTCGCGACAAGGTTTATATCTTCTTTTTGATGCATATCACGTGATGCCAAATTTACATAATCTGGCGTTGCCTCAAATGTATTGCGCAAGATGTATCTTGTTTTTAAATCATGACTTAAAAGTACTAATGAGTAAAACGAGAAAAGTAAAACGAGCTGATATTTGCATCACGTGACTTCCTTTTACACCAATTTAATAATAATAGTAATGCCTTGGAGTAAGCAAAGAAACACTTATATAAATATTTGCTTAATATTTTAAACTTACTTAAATATTTTTTCCCCAAGTTTGCTGCGAACTGAAAGAAAAAACGTTTTACGTTTTATACAGAATAAGTTTCCCAATATTGGACATTTTAATGTGATTCAATAGTTAACTCTCTAAATATCGCCAATAATGGTCAAAATAAAACCAAATTAAAAACGAAAAAAAAAAAAAAAAAACGCCAAACTTGAAACCAAGTTGGCGAAAAACTTGGCGACCAAAAGCTTGGCGATATGTCGCCAAGTGTGTGACAAATTATAACACCGCTTGAGTTTGCATTGATATTAACAATGATTTTCCAACAAAAAGGGGTTAAAGACCTCGTTAGGAGCATCCGACTGCAACCAAAAGGAGAGGTGCACAACTAGACCCCACTAGGAGTCTACGTACCAAATTTTTAACTTTCTAGGACGTACCGTTCTTGAGTTATGCGACATACATCTGCACATCCGCACATACGCACATACATACGTTCATACGGACGTCACAAGAAAACTCGCTGTAATTAACTCGGGGATTGTCAAAATCTATATTCGGGTATCTATACGTTCTTAGGCACTTATCCACATGTGGTTGGTTGAAAAGAAAAAAAGAAAACTCGACATTCATTTGGGGGTGAGCAAAATGAAAATTAAGGCCGATTTTTGAGTGATTTTTTTTTTTTTTTTTGCGAATACAATATTTTCTCTTTTGTAAAAGGAAATAAAAAATTATGACGTTGGAAATATCATGTGGTAAAGAAAATGAGTGATGATGTTTTTAAACCCATAAGCTCATAAATTTATTCTATGATTAAAATCAAAAAAAATTCAACTAATTACTAGCTATTACTTATTTTAAATCATGAAAATGCTTTTGTTTTCAGTGATTTACTTCATGTACTATGTGGCATATAACATTAGTTTAAAAGTATTTTTATCATCCAATATGCGGTGTGAATAAGTTGCTGAAGCATGAGTGAATTGTTTTTCTAAGCTATATATACGGTTTTACGCAATCTCGTTGTTAAATGATTTCATAACGGTGCCCACTTATTTCTAAGCAATTTGAATACAATCAAGAAAAAATATAAAATATTTTCTTCTTAATAAAACTTCTTTTATTTTCCTTTTCATGTATTCTGATCTGATAAATAGTATGCACATTTTTCAATTGCTTGGCTAATGTATCTTAAATCAAATAAATGAAAAAAAAATAAACAAATTAAAGAGAAAAGAAGAGAGTGTCTATCCCACTTTTTTAAGGTTTTGTATATTGTACTAATATTTTTCAGAACGAGTAAAAAAAAATGATGATTAAATGCAAGCAAAACCCATATTTTAGAAGCGTTGATCAGTGAATTTTCTCTAAGAGAAAAAATTGAATGTGGGTTAGACAGACTAGTCCGGTTCGGAGTTTCATCTTCTGTGGAATTTAGTGAGCCAGGAACACCTATTGTGAAGTAATTAGAACAGACAATACTGTAAGATTTTGTGGGGATTACAAAGTAACCTTAAATCCAGTTTGAGAAATTAAGATACCCTTTGCCTCGTATTGAAGAGCTCTTTAATAAGCTGTAGAGATGTGATGAATTTATTGAGTTTGATTTATCACAAGTGTATCAACAAGTGTTCTGCTAGATGATGAGTCTCAAAAATTGTCAACAATAAGTACTCACAAAGGACAATTCCGGTATCACATCCCCTTACGGAGTCTCTTCTGCATCATCAATGTTCCAAAGATTGATGGACCAGTTATTACAAGGCTTAGATGACGTGGGATGTTTCTTATATGATATTATAATTACAGGAAAACATAGAAATGAACATTTGAGAAGATTAGAAAAAGTTTTGAGCAGGTTAGCAAAAAGTGAACTTAAAATTAACCGTTTAACCGCCGAACTATTGACGGAAGATCGAATTTGAATAATTTTTTGAAATTATGTCTATTTATGTCTAGTAAATACAGAAATAAAATAAATTTTCCAGAATTTTTTTTTACTATGTTTTTCAGTGTGTTCCATTTTTGGAACATTGGCGCTTTGCATGAAGTTTTTTTTTTTCAGAGAAGTTTTTTAAACTAAGAGATTTTGAATGCAGTTTTTATCTTAGCATACTTTATTACGGAAAAAATAATATTTTAAATTGCATTTATGTACATACCAGAATTCAGAAAATAGATTACAGAAATATCTAATGCCCATGATATGAAAGGAAGCATTGCTGGTGAAGTCGTTTGTCGCAATGGAAACATTTCTTAGTCGTATTTTTTTTGCACACTGCACAACGTCCTTGGGATGCAGATACAATATAATGTCCTTCATACATTCTTGATTGTTTATCTATATGACAACAAGGCCCTGGAGGACTTTCCACTCGTACTTTTCTTCTTAGGAGGTGAGTTGTTTTTTCTCTTTGGAACTCTAAATGCTTCATCTTGACTTCGCGTAACTCACAATGAAGTAACCAACTAGCTACAACTGAAATATTCAGAGCATTACTAAAAAGATTTCACCACCATTTTTTACTCCTCAAATAAGGTCTGTAGCTCCCTAAAAGTTTATCCAAGACGTCCACACACCCCATTCTTTCATTGCATCTCTTGATAAGATGAGGTTGTGGCACATCTATCTTGCATTTCTGCGCGTTTGAGTAATGTTTAAAAGATGCAAGTGGCTCATGTGTATAACAGTTAGATGCTACTGTAACCACTGCATTATCATTCCAGCTGCACATGTACACAGATCCATCAGATCGATAGTCAAAATTTCCTCGATCTTCTTTAGAAAGGGCTTTTTTGGATTTCAGTGGACAATGGGCAGGTCGGTTTTCACGAATCGTTCCTGTTGCTCGTACACCTTTTTTTGATAGCTGCGAAATTAAGTCATATGATGTAAAAAAGTTATCAAAGTATACTTCATGCTTAGACGTGTCAGTCAAAACTGATAATAGATCATTTACAACTCTGGATCCTAATTGCACATCAGGGGATATTTCTTTTTTTGCCTGAATATATCTCCATGAAATATGGGTATCCACTTGAAGAGCACAGCATCTAAATTTTGAAGCCGAATCTTATTGATTTTCCTCTAATAAACATTTTACATGAATGCCGACCGTAGTAGGGAACCATAGATTCATCTATGCTCAATTTTTCATGAAATACACCAAATTGTTGAAGGTTTTACACAATTCTTCGTAAATAAAGCTTTTCCAAGTTTGTCATTTTGTTTTAATTCATGGTTGTCCATCAAATGAAAGTTGTTTTTTGTTTTTCTAAAACGATTTTGAGGCATAACTGTTGGTAAAATTGGCACAGATGTATCTTCTGCACTGCTCCAATACATATCTTCAGAAGGAACGGAATGGTACCCACTCAATAGCAGCAAACCAAAAAAATGTAGGATTTCATCTCTGTCAACATCTATTGATTCTCCTTTTTGCAATGCATACAAGTTTGTCGTATTTGCTAAGTGTTCAACATACGGCAAAGGTAAAGTTTTAAAAAATAAATCAATTGGAGATAAATCCACTATATTCGGAAATGCGAGTCGAAGCGGTTCGATACTTTCTGACGAAATCAGTTTCTGAAAATTAGTTTTCTTCTCCCAAGTTAAATCCATTTTCATTCTTTTTCTACTTTTATTTCGTGATAATTCCAACTTTTTCTTTTTTTTTCCATTTTCATTCGCTTTTTACTTTTATTATCTAATGATTTCAGACTTTGTTCTTCCTCCGATTTTTTTTTTTAAATTTTCACGAGAGTTGGCGGAAAAAATGTCCACCTGTCCACATATATCAATTGGTGTAATAGGTTGTAACTCGTCTTCTAGAATGTCTTCTTCCTCAGTGATATTGCCTGGTTCATCAGGGGATAATTGGCATATATCTACATCTGACAAATCTGAATCTGACAAGGTCTCTAAATAAGCCACAGCTTGTTCTACATTAAGAAATCTTGTAGACATTTTTTAACATTTATGAACAGTTGGTATACGTCAAACAGAATTTCGTTTCGCTTGAAAACAAAGCTAGCGAATTATTGAACTGCATTTAAAATATGAAGAATAAAACGTTCACTAATATTTTTTTATTATCACGTGACAATGCAGCAGTCCGAGCAGGTGTGGATTCGGAGCCATATAGTCCGTCAAACAGTAGATTGTTATTATTTTCTTTGCTAATGAAATGTCATATCCTTTCAAAATATAAACTTACTTGGTTTTGCTGACATCTACATCAGAGTACATTCAAAATGAGAAGAAAAAATAAACACATATTACGAAGAATGAAATTTCCCCTTTGAAGTCGAACGATTTACTTCTTGGAAATTTGACTCCCTAAAAGCGCCAATGTTCCAAAATTGGAGCATGCTATTTTGAAGGGGTACACCTTTTGAAAATATCACTGTACATTTCTACAAGCATTTTAAAATCATACATTGAAGTATTTTTCACAACTATAATAAATATCATCACATTTTCTGAAAAAAACAATTTTTGGTAAATTTTATAAGAAAAAGTTGCAAAAAGCTAAAAAAACACTCATCTTTGAAAAATCGCAATAAATAATTGAAAACATATAAACAATCAAGCAGAAAATCAAAAAATACTTCGAAATAAGACTAAACTGTGTTAAAAAAAACTTGTTTATGTTAATGTTATTTCTTGAGAAGATTTTCAGTTAAATATGGTGTTCCATTTTTGGAACATTGGCGGTTAACAAAGAAAAGAGTATTTTCATTCAAATTTCTGTTGAGTATTTGTGGTATCAGATAATCATAGAAAGTTTAAAGGTTTTAACATATTGAAGCTATGCAAAACGTCCTGAGACTTTAGAATACAGGAGAGTTGAAAGTTTTATTGGTATGATAAACTACTAAAAAGTGTTTGTTCCAAATCTTGAAAATATTCTGCATCCATTGTATAAATTACTGCACAAAATTGCCCTTTGGTGTTGGATAAATACTGTCAGCAAGCATTTCTGGAGGTCAAAGTTTGTGTTCGGCAAGAAAATTAGCGCATTATGATCGTACTTTAGTAATTTCTCACGTTTTTCCAAATGGGTAAGAAAAGTTCATTGCTTATGTTTCAAGAACTCTCTCCAAGAGTGAGAAAAACTATTCTCAGATAGATAAGAAGGCGTTAGCCTTAATTTTCGGAGTAACTAAATTTTCTGAATACCTGACAGCGAACATTTTATTTTAGTTACAGATCATAAACTGTTCGTCTCATTATTTGATCCTAAAAAGCGCGTTATCACGAATGGCAGCAAATCGGCTCAAACGCTGACATTATATGTATCAGGTTTTGATTTTGAAAATTAAGTACATTAACCCCTTAAAGAATTGGAAAAGCACCTGACAGACTGGGTTACTGATACATTTTATGTGGACATAAATAATAGTACTTTTCTGGAATTTAAAAGGGGGGATATGTAATATATTAGCATATATGTTTTGACAACAGGACTTTTTGTTATAGTGATTGGCAACAATGCTGCATTCCATTAATTGATATTTTGAATTTGGACTTGTAACAAAATTAGTAATAGCCTTATTAAACATCTAGTTTTTATAAGCGATATTATTTTATTGTGCATATCAAACAATGATAACTTTATGTACATGAACAAAATATTAATAAAGCTAACGAAGGGTTAATAACAATACCTTAAACTACTGTAATAATAAGAATTACAATAGTAATAATAAAAACAATAATAGTAATAATATTATATCATTATTATTAATGATAATAATAACCATCATCTCATACTTTTATTACCAAAAATATACATACCTAGTAAAATATTTCCAAATTTTAAAAAACCTATCCTAGCATTTTAAATTGTTAAAAGCTCTCGTAATTGTAAACTTAAATATTTGGGTGAGCGAACAATGAAAAAGGTCGTTCAACAAAAATTAACTATCCTAAACTACGCACTTCTTGTAAAATTTATAATGGAGCATCCGACAGACAAAAAGGCACACAACTTAGATAGCCGAAAGGTTTATTTTTAAGTTTACCTTTTTATTTTAAGAAAAGAATTTTACTAAAATAACACCCATGTTTTTTTTTTTTTTTTTTTTTAACACGCTTATATAATTCAATCTAAATCGTTAATAGAAAATGACTTAATGCTCAGAAAACTCATGTATGAATTTGCTGAAGTTTAACTCCGTAATTTTCAAATTAAACATATTCAGTAGTACTTACTTAAGACTTAGCTCAATTTAACACTCAGACAATTTAATGTCCTGGAGGAAGTTAATCTTAACTCCTCCCAATTAAGTTTCGCTAAAGCTCAACAACGTAAAGTTAACATTTCTGAGATTTCACGCGTTACTCATTGCCCAGTGCATGAAATTATCAGTGAACTCAAGGGTTAAAAGCAAGACATTGCCATCTAACACAAATCACATTCATCTCCTGACAAGACCGCAAATATCATTTTAACTGCACAATCATTTTAAGATAGATGCATATTGATTATGATGCAGCTTTTGATGATTATTTGAATTTATGTTCTAACAGTAGGTTAAGTGCCTTTTAACAAAAAATTTAACAATAAGTGATTTTTAGGGTGTGAAACTGAAGAAGAAAGTTTAATTCATGTAAGGAGGAGTTTTGTTATCCTACTTTCTGAAGAAATGTTACGAAACAGACTATATTCATATCGATGTAACGCAGTGGTTGGAAGTAGCGCGCTACAAGTAGCGACGCTACTGTAGTAGCTACATTTTTGAGTAGTTTGTGGTGTAGCGGACTACTTTTTTAAAAAAGTAGTGTAGTGAGTAGTTAACTACAAAAAAATAGTAGTTTGTAGCGATTTCTGGAAACTACTTTTAAATAAACTGAAAAAAAAAAGAAAAAAGGTTCAAACGAATTTGATTGGCTCAAATTTTACACAAGTACATCAGCGGATGCAATGAGAAATAAGACTCATAAAAATACGAGCTGACCTCAGGCATTTCATTTTGACGCCATACGTTCTATCTGTTTGACGCCATTAGTTTTTTTGCCGTTGTAAGTTTCATATTTCACCAATATTCATATTGCAAAAAGCACTTATTTTCGCGAAAATAAAGATATTGGTGATTTCGTGAGTTGAAAATTGGGTGAATTTTATATGAACTGACCGAAGATTAAAAAACAAAAATATTTTAGCGAGGCTTAAATTTTTGACAGTATTCACCAAATAAAAAGAAGCTACTTAAAATGTCATAGAAAAGGATGAAATTGAACTGTTCTGGAGGACTTACAATAAATACGAGCATTACAGTGTGTGAGAGTATGATACCGGCATTTTTCTTAATGTCTTCTGATGAGCTAATTTATCAATCTTTTTTGTTCAATTCTCTTACGGTGTGTGTGTGTGTGCATGTATCAGGATCCCCCCCCCCCAAAAAAAAATCGAAAGTTGATTTTTCAAGTCGCACACTCTCTTATATTTTATCCTTTTATATATAAAAAAAAATAGTATGTTGTGGCCATCACGAAACTTTCTTCTATATATATACATTTTTTTTCTGATCCCTCCCCATGATTGATGAGGAAGCAATATTTCCAACAAAAACAAAATTACACATGCAAAAACTTGACGACCATCCCATTGTCTGAATTATTGCAAAAGCAAAGCAAAGAGCGAAAATTGAAAGTTATTTTAAAAGCCTTGCGTGAATTAATTACAAATATTTTATTTGTTAACAAACATAAGATGGCAACAGTTAAAAATTTTAAATCATTGAGATAATATTTCCGATCATTTCCATACAATTACTAGTATGTTGTGGCCATCACGAAACTCAGTACACCTCAAAACGTTCGAATCCGTCGAAATTCGAAAATTTGCACGAATCCAATACTTTCTTCTATATATTAGATATAGAAGAAAGTAAAAAATCATATAATTTGAACAACGGCAGCAAGTGCCGATTATGTCTGAAAGTGTGAATCAGCATTTGTGTAATGCTAGGCCAAATTGAAATAAAATGTTTTTTTAGAAACTCAAAATTTCTGTTGATAAAACGTTCCTCCTATACCCACATATGCACCACAAAAACATTTATTCAAATTAAAAACCATTTAGAAATCCCACACGTGCCTAACATTTATAATTTTCTTCAAAAAATTAAGTTTTTGATAGTACATATTTTCAGAAATGTAAGATTTTACGAAATTATCAAGCTGGAAAATATAAACAGTAAAGTGGAAAAGTAGGTAATTAGCGTTAAATAGAAATGTTTGTTTTCCTGCAATTTTTAAGTCTCCCACATAGTACTCAAAGATCTGGTTTGCTTCCAGGCTGAGTTAAATTTTTCATTTAAAATATATTATTTTTTTATTATTCTTTTGTAATTTGATCTGTAAATGTGTTCGTTATTAATTTTTAAACTTGATATTCTATTTAAATTTATATGTAATTTTTTAAAAGATAACTGAAAAAAAAAATCAATTTTTTAAGTAAAATTATAAATTTTAGGTCAAGTGTGGCATATCTAAATGTTTTTTAATTTGAATAAATGTTCTTGTGGTACATGTGGGGTGTTGGGTACAGGGGCAACGTTTCCCAACAAAAATTTCGAGTTTCTAAAAAACTTTTTTTTTTTGCGATTTGGCCTAGCATACAGGTACTGTTTTACAGTTTCAGGTGCAAGTCGGCACTGGTTGCCCTTGTGCAAATTATATGAAACTTTTTTTCACGATTGTTTTGACACAAGAGGAAAAATACAAGAGTGTATGCGACTTGAAAAATTGACTTTCATTTTTTGAGGGACAGCCTATTGTGTATGCTTTTTATTTGCTTATTTTTTGGAAAGTAGCGAAGTAGCGACTACATTTCAAAAGTAGTTTGTAGTTACTACATTTTGAAAAAAAGTAGTTGTAGCTGTAGTTAACTACATTTGTAACAAAGTAGTTGTAGTTGTAGTTCGCTACAAAAGAAATGTAGTTTTTCCAACCACTGATGTAACGTAATACAGTACAAAGTTCAGATTTTGGAATTGTTATTCCTAAAAAAATATTGTATATACTATATTATATAGTTTGGGTTTTATTTATTAATTAATTAATTAATTTATTTATTTATTTATTTATTTTTTTGATATAAAATTCACTTTTATTTTTTTTAAATGTATTTTTAGTTAACATATCATATTAAAGATTTGGAATTAGTCTAAATTTTTGATATATTACTATTTTGAGAAATTTCTACAGTATTTAATTCATTTAAGAAATATTACTTACAGTATGGCATTTTTTAGTGTGCATCATTTTTCAGTACACCCCAATCTGTATTTAAACGCAATTGCTGTGCAATTGGGGACGGTAGTCCAAAGCGGGTAGGTTAACAAAGAACGATCGAAAATGATAGTTTTTTGGCTTTTTATCGTAACAATTTTAAATTTATTTCCTAGATGTACGTAAACATTAAAATGAAAAGTAATTCTTGCCTTTTTTCAAACCTAATATTTATTTATTGTCAAATATTATAAACACTTGAAACAACCGGTTTGCCCTACCAGTAGGCCTATATATAAATCATGTAATCTATTTATTACTCAAGAAAGGCTGAACGAATAGTTTTAAATTCTAAAGAGGCTTTATTAGGTTGTATGTACGCATCTTAGTTGAAGAAAAATGATCATTTCACATCAGAAGGGATTGCAGGGATCGAGAATTTTTTTTTAATTACAGGGACCTTTAAGTTCTTAGCTCGAGCATCGCCGTGCGGGTACTGCTGGTTAAATAGCTATAGTTTCTATAAAACATAAAGAAATAATTGATTAAATCAATAGACTAGCTAAAGATTTAATAAATAGATTTATATAAATATTATAATTAATATAAACAATATTAAAATATAAACAGATTAATATATAGATTTATTGTCATCATAAAAATATTTTTTCAAAAAGTTATACTTATCCTATTTAAAACGGAAATCCAAGTCAGTACATTTGCCAAAAAAGGTAAAGAAACCTGGCACATCCCCTACCTGGTTTGCCCGAAAACACGCTTTTTTTCAATAGTTATAACCTTTAATTAAAAAAAGGTAATGAACATCGTAGTTTATCCTTGGATGGTGTCAGAAAAACGTAATGTTATTTACAATCAAAGAAATTAATTGATCTTTGACTAATCCCAAGTTACAAACCTCCATTTGTTTTTAGAAATGTATCATTTTTTTTTTTAATTTAGGACATGGCTACGCCGTGCCGCTTTACCGCTGCTTTATTAGGACGGATTGAAACTTGGTAGTATTAGGGTAAACCCGACATACCTATGCATCGCCGATTGCACGTCATGCGGCGGCATACGAATTCCTACCCGTTTTGGGCAACCTACACACTTTGGAGCACCCTCCCCTACGACATGTATTGAAAATTAGTCATTTCAAGTGTTGAGCACGTTTTGAAAAGTAATTATTCTCTTATGTAAATTAATTTTTTACAATTTATTGTTATTTTTTATCAAATAATCAAATAAATAATGTATTTGCTTATTTTGTTTTACCTGTAAAAAATATTTTTTTTAAAGAAACTCATAACTATGTACTGATACTTACTAAGTTGTTCAGCCATAAATTTAAATTTATTTGCAATATTTTCATTTTTTAAAAATGCTAAAGAAACTAAAATAAGTCAGTATTTTTAATGGATCGATTGATTTTGAACTTGAAATTCGTATATTCATTCACATTGTGATTTTTTGCATCGTTTTGCTGTTGTTTTGTTTTATTTTTTGTTTCTTCCGCGTTTTTAAACTGTTTCTTATGAATAGCTTTAAGCAAAAATACACTTACTTGGTTTTTACGCATAATAACTCGTGACAAAAATTGGAGATAATATAAAAATATTTTTTATCAATGTGTGCTTTCAACCAATTTAAAAGTTTTTTTCTGGGTTGCCAACCGTTTATGTTATTTGGTATATCATGTAATAAATGCATAACTGTATTAAACTATATCACTTTGAATTTTCTGCAGTTAACTGAGCTGTATCAGTCTTCATATATAACTCAAGGTAGTTCTGTCTATCGTGCCAGGAACGATTTACAAGTTAGCCCATTACTGCTAATATTCATATCAATAGCAAGGATATCCACAAGGTATATTGAAGTTAGGATGTAAACCTGTTAAGCATCGAATGCTACTTAACCCACAGCAGCTGACTGACGTGTAGATTTGTGGCTCAGCTATGCTCCAATGGCGTTGCAAGGCGTAATTGTATGATGTGATATATCTTCATTTAAGGCAAAATGCATTTCAGACTATGGTAAATTCAAAATTACCTATATGTATGTTTCTGTACTTAAGTGTGCATTATTGAAATTATTTACATTTTATATAAATCAATATAACGATTCTAACCGTTTGTAATAATATGTGATTGATGCAACGTATTGATTAATCATTACTCTGATGAAAGCAGTTATGACTATAAGTGAAACTTTTCAAAGTTATTTTTTCTTTTTCTGATGATATAATTCAACTAGTCTTTTGGACTGATGGTGGAGGGACGTAATTTTTGAAAGCAGAAGAAAGTTTGAGTAATAGGACGGTTTCTGGTCTAAAAGCGCAAATATATTGTGCGCTGTAAGAAAGCTCTGAAACGCTGCAAATTATTTCAGGGAACGTTTTGGGATTTCACTGTTTTTACCAGTTTTCTATAAATAACAGGTATATTAGCGGACAAATTTCCTGTGTCGCTGCAAGTTTTATAAATGCAGACTTTTCATTGCTTTGACAACCAATTTTAGGTACTAGTGTAAAAATATCATCAGCTTCTGTATTTAGTTCAGTTACGTTCCCCCCTGATTGACTGATCCCCAAACAAGGGCGAAATACGGTATCTAGATATTGTTGCTGGGGACTTTAGCAGCTGTAAGAGCTTTCCAGGTAAATAAAAAGAAGTTCTGTCCAAAACAAAACGAGCCTACTTTCCCGTACACCAATCTCTACTTTCTAGTATCTGATCAGAATTCTCAAAAATAGCTAAAATCGCAAATTCTTTCAAACATATTTTTTAATATTTTAAGCTAATTTAAAGGAATAACATATGCCTCACTCATCTAAAGAATTAGATGCGTAAAAAGATAAATAAAAAATAAACGAAAAAAATATCAGCACTTTTTAAACAAAGCTGCTAAAATACGTTTTCCAATAAAAAATGGAGCTAGAGTCAAACTCATTTTTGGGCACAGTCGTCAGAGTCAAGTGTTCCACAACTGTAGGAGTCGGAAGTTACTCGTCAAGAGCTATTTCCAACAAAAGGTGTTGTAAGTAGATCCGCCTTTGCGTTCATAATCTATATTCACTTCCAGTTTTTCCGTAGGCGCTAATGTTAAAGGCTTTGAATTGTTCAAAATTGAACGGGAAATTATTCAAATCAAAAAAATATATTCTACACATGTTCTTCAACAAAAACTTTTTCTTACAAATTGTTTTGATGCAAAATTCGCTTCTAATAAGTTCGGGATTGCTTTGAATTTTCCCGTAAGGGACTAATGTTTTTTTTTTTTTTTTTTTGAACTGTTCAAAATTGAACGTAAATTGTTCCAATCAAAAAGTGAAAAATAAGAATGAGGAAAATCTTTCGGAGAAAAAAAAAATGTTTGAATCGGACTACTCACTCAAAGGTTATTAGGGGCGGGAAAGGGGGCAGACAGACCGACAGACATTTTCCCCATCTCAATATCCTACTTTCAGTTTTTTTTTCGATATTTATTTCACTTTTTTATTTATTATTAACATTTTTTGACTTTTTTTTTGTTTTTTGCGATATTTGTAAGATGCGTTACGCCTTCTTTCACGCTTTTTTCTTCTTTCTCTAACTTTTACTAGAAAAATTGGCTGAAAAGGCGACAAGCTGTTACAATAAACATGTATAATTTTCTCAGAAGGTTCTTGCTTTAATCTGGAAATACGGCTGGCTTTTATTGAGACGATTTATGAATTCTTTAGAAAGATTCCAATTTAATTTCAGGAAGGTTACTGACTTTTAATCGGAAACTTTCCTGTTTGCTAGAAGAGATTAAACACACTAGCTGCCCATTATTACACAGAAGCGTTTCGGATTTTATTTTATTTATTTATTTATTTATTATTTTCTTTACAATGTGTGAAATCTGAGTTTGTGAGAATATTTATTATAAAATATGATTGTGTAAATTTGATATGGATTTGAAATAATGATATGAACTAGACTGTTTCAAAACAACTACTCTAACCTGCAGTAATAAAGAGACGGTTTTTGATCTGGAATCTTGTAAAATACCTAAATTTTAGTTTTATTTAAAAGCAACACATTATTGAAATGCTATAAAGCCTGCTTAAATGTTTTCAAAATCCTCAAAGTACTAGTATTTATTGAATAACTGATACTGAGCTCTATAGTATACGACGGCAAATAATCATTAAGATCATAATGTACACGGATGAAGCTGATAGCTTAATTTTAACTACTCAATTCTCCTATAAGCTCTGTGGGCCAAAATTATCATTGTAACAACTGTCTTATATTACTTCTTGTACGTTTTGTGATTAATATTTAACTATAAATGCGTCATCTGTAAGATAGGTTTTCTTTTTATCCCACTTTTAAACAATTTCTTGAACAATTCTTCCAATAAGATATAAAATATTATTTTTAAGATGAGAAAGAGTAATTAACAAATTCTAACAACTCAAATTTATTTTTATAACAAGAAGTTCCGTCTAGAACTAAACGAGCCTACTTTCCCGTATACCCATACTACTTTCTAGTACCTGATCAATATTCTCAAAAATAGCTGAAATCGCAAATTGTTTCAAACATATTTCTTAAGAATTTTAAACTGATTTCTAAGAATAAATTACTCCTTACTCATCTAAAAAATTATATGGGAAAAAAAAAATAAAATTAAATAAAATAAATACATAAAAAAAATATAAAATGAACAAATAAAATAGCAGCACCTATTAAACAAAGCAGCTATTACACTTTTTTCCATTAAATAAAAACTTTTAACAGCTTTCAATACGAAAGAATAATAATTAAAATTAATAAGCTCATTTAAATAAATACATCATACCAAAAAAAAAAAAAAATCGTTTCTTTTTCCCCTACTGCCAAAAATTTCTTTTAAATGACTTAAGGCACTTACCAAAATAAATAAAAACAATAAAATGTCAACTTAAAGAAATTATTTTCATTGTCCAAAAAAAAAAAGATGATTTCCCCGTAAAAAAGGGGCAAAAGACCCCCTTAGGAACATCCGAATGCAACTAAAAGGGAAGGTGCACAACTAGGTCCCACTAGGAATCTACGTAAAAAATTTCAACTTTCTACGACATACCGTTTTTGAGTTATGTGAGATACATACACACATACACACGCACATACATACGTACATACGAACGTCACGAGAAAATTCGTTGTAATTAACTCGGGGGTCTTCAAAATGGATATTTCGGGTGTCTGTAGGTTCCTAGACATATATCCACATGTGGTCGGGTCGAAAAAAAAAAATTCAACATTCATTCGGGAGTGAGAAAAATGGAAATTAAAGCTGATTTTTTGAGTGAAATTTTTTTCGCAAATACAATTCTTCCTTTTTTGTAAAAAAAAGTAAAAAAAAAAAATCGCCAAATTTGTCGCCAAGTTGGCGACAAAGCTTGGCGACCAAAAGACTGGCGATATATCGCCAAGTGTCCGCCAAATTATAACACCACTTGAGTTTACATCGAAATTAAAAATGATTTCCCCTCAAAAAGAGGCAAAAGACCCCCTTCGGAGCATACGAATGCAACCAGAAGGGAAGGTGCACAACTAGACCCAACTAGGAGCCTACGTAACGAATTTCAACTTTCTAGGACATTCCTTTCTTGAGTTATGCGACATACATACACACATACGAGGGGTGACCCAAAAGAAACCGGACTAATGGTGCGATGCCAATCCTAGATGTAGTAGAGTGTTCTCCAGCTAGATGGCTCAAGTAGAGACCTTCATAAACCAGCTGTGCAAGTGGCGTCAGTTTAGTTGATATCGTCTGATCATAGTGTTGGTTTTCTCGGGTGTTGTTGCTTTCCGCCTGGAAACTCATTATGGCAGATTTAAAAGAACAAACTGTAAGCTTGAAATTTTGCTTCCTGCTTGAAAAGTCGGCAATGGAATAGCTTACCAAATAAAGTCAGACCAAACAACGTAAGTATAAGCACAAATTTGTAAATTACAACAGACACGTGTTTCGGGTCTTTTCATCCATAAGCTCATTATTTTTTGCATTGAAAAAGGCGTTCCCTGTAACGCCGAAACACGTGTCTGCTGTAATTTACAAATTTGTGCTTCTACTTACGTTGTTTGGTCTGACTTTACTATTCAGCACAAAGGTATTTATTTATCTTAGCTTACCAAATGTTTCAACAAGCTTTCAAGAACGATGCTGTGACCCGTACGCAATTTTTGGAGTGGTTTGGGCGCTTTAAACGTGGTAGCATGAGTGTTGAAGATGATGCTCGTTCTGAGCGCCCTTCAACGTCTCGAAATGATAAAAACGTTGAAAAAATCCGCCAAAAAATCAACAAGAGTCGTCGTTTTACGGTTGACGAAATTTTACAAGAAACAAGAGTGAGTTGGAGCTCGCGCGGGCGACCGGAAGAATGGTTCTTTCACCATGATAATGCTCTCGTACACTTAGCCTTCACCATTACCCGCTACTTGGCCTCTCAGGGGTGGCCAGTCGTTCCTCGGCTCCCATATTCACCAGATCTAGCCCCCTGTGATATTTTTCTGTTCCCGAAGCTGAAAAAGAAAAATCTGAAATCAAAGCGTTTTGATGATGTAGAGGCTGTAAAACTGCTTCGCAACGGGCACTGAACATGGTCAAAGCAAAAGAGTCCCAGGGGAGCTTCTAACAGTGGAAAAAAAGAATTAACAGTGTATTTCATCTAAGGGTGAACACTTTAAAAGAGACAAAAGAAACTTTGTGAATAAACTAATATATAAATATTTTAGAACAAAAATCCGGTTTCTTTTTGTGTCCCCCCCCTCGTACACACATACGCACATACATACGTTCATACAGACGTCACGAGAAAACTCGTTGTAATTAACTCGGGGATCGTCAAAATGGATATTTCGGGTGTCTGTACGTTCCTAGGCACATATCCACGTGTGGTCGGGTTAAAAAAAACTCAACATTCATTTGGAGCTGAGCAAAATGGAAATTAAGACCAAATTTTGGGTGAAATTTTTTTCGCGAATACAATACTTCCTTTTTTGTAAAAGGAAGTAAAAATGTTCGAATTGGAGTATTCACTCAAAAGTTATTCGGGGGGGGGCAGACAGACAGACCGACAGACATTTTTCCCCATCTTAATACCCTACTTTCCAATTTTTAATTTTTCGATATTTATTTATTTTGCTTATTTTTGACATTTTTTTTTTGTTTTTCGCGATATTTTTAAGATGCATTAAGCCTTCTTTCATGCTTTTTTCTCCTTTTTCTGACTTTTACTGGGAAAGAATGCTAAAAAGTGGACATGCATTTACGGGTAATGGACTCAATTTTTTCAATGCAAAAATATTTGAGTTTATGATAGAGGAGGTAGGATGTGGAAGGACATCCGTAATAGGAATAGAAACAATAGACATGAAGCATTTCATTCAAAATGTACCATCAATTTGCATTGATATAAACAAGGGAGGAGGGGGGAGGCTTGTTGGACGGGGGGACACGTTGGACCCGTCTCAATACTTCTATTAATATTACTATTTTTTATTTTAAATAATGACCAACAATTACCAATTTTAGTCCTCCAAATCCTAAAACAAAATCAGTTTATGTTTCAGTAATATTCAAAAAAAAAAAAAAAAAAAAAAAAACACGAACAAATTTTAGTGCTATATTTTCAGTACTGAGTAAGCCTGCAACTGTTTTTTTTTTCAAATGATTTCAATGAAGACGAGTAATAAATTGAACTCCTTTTTTTTCTTTTAGTTCATGATTATTTGTAGGCTCTCTCTCTTTTTTTATTTTTTTTTATTTTTTTTTGCTATTAAGAAAAAAAATATGAAAGGGTTTATTTAGACCAAGAACGTAGAGTACGTTGCTCCGCTTTTAGAAAATCTAAAAAAAAAAAAAAAAAATACGAAACGAAACGAACATTTTATAAGAATTGGAAAATATGTATTATAATAGCAGTAACAGCGATGCTGATGAAGATTCATGTGGTGCTGATTCTTGATAAAGTATAGGTTGTTCAGACATTCCTAGAGACCTAGTAGAAGTTGGTCAATTTAGTATTCTAATATCCTGCATTTAACTGCGGACCAGTGTATCCTGCATTCGGGGCACGTCGTTAATTAGTGAGTTTATTAGTTATGAAAAAATTTTATATTAAGAGTTAATAAATTGAACCCTTTCAAAAAAGGGATTGTGAGAAATGTTTCATGACCCTCATGAAGGAAAATCAAACTGTTAATTTAAATTTTTTGAGAACATGAAAGTTTCAAATACACATGGCGTGATAAACACTCAGTCCAACGGATCCATTAAACTTGGTTCCACAATTTTATGTGTGGCACACAAAATATAGGACACATTTGTTTTTTACTTCTTCCTTTCTTTTAAAATTACTTCTTCGAAAATCTAGGGATTTTTTTGAGACTGGCGCCTAATTAAAGCCAAGATCTGAGTATCACTTTGGTTTCATCGGTGACTTATAATTCCTCTCAACAGTATTTAAAGCATTCCTTTTGGTTAGGAATGAAATCAATGAATTTACAACACTTTTGGTTTCGAAAAATCTTGTCAAAACATCAGCAATTATCAATCATGCGGAAAGGTATCTATTATTTGTTCGTTCAAGATACATTCAGTTCTATTATAATACGTATTTTGCCAAAGCACAGCCCAAGCCAAGATTCCCTTTTTTGCTAAGCGTTGCAGTAATATTTTGTAGCTACATAGGCCCTAAAGGAGTTAATAATAACTCCAAACAATTAAGCTTCACTAATTTGCTAAAACTCAACAATGTAGAGCTTACACGTCTGTGATTTAACACAGTACACATCTCTTAGCTTATGAAATTGCCAGTAGACTCTAGGGTTACGAACAAGACATTGCCACCTAGCGCAAATCACATTCGTCTTCTGTCAAGGCCACATTATCTGGAGGCTATAACTTTGAAGTGCGCTTGCACAGAATTGTTGATTATTCCCAGGCACAATGGATTTGACAGTTATTCAAATGCATGCTCTAAATATTGTATCATTAAATGGGATCAAAATGTTGAGGCATTTTTAATGTTTTGTGTTAGTCGGATGTTTGAGAAATTTAATAATAATAAAAAATACATTAGATACAGTACCTTAATTTGTGGTTTCCATAAATTAAAAGGACAGGTAACATGAATAAAAGATCAGTTTTAGCATTTTTTTCCACGTAGGATGTGTTTGATTTTTAACGATGTAAGTAGTGATTATCTTAAACTCATTTGTTGTTCAGTTTTTACAAGTCTGAGGAAGTGATTGGGTTAATTTAAGTGTATGTGACTTGTTCCTCTGAATCGTAGATGCATAATACGTTTGATATAGAATTTTGCCAAAGATATGCAAAAGAATGGTACCAAATATATGGAATACTAATGATAAAGAATTTATCCACATTTCACAAATAATACCAGAGAATAATTTTAAAAACATTAAAGCTAGTTTATTCATTGATAGTACAAAAAAGTACATTGCAAATCATGATCGTATAGTTTAAAATGTTAAAGATTAAGAAATGACCATTTTGAAAATATGATATTAAAAGATGCTGATCAGCACATGTATGGTACACAAAAGTAAAACATTGTTTAAGACAATTACTATCCAAATAAACTCATATATTTTATAAAACGATGATCACGTGGAGTCAAAAAAATTACATATTACAATTTGTTGATCAGTGAAATTGTAAAAAGATGTAGAGTCAAAAAAATGGATTATACGACCTGTCCGATGTAATACGTGAAGAATGATGGCATGTTTGCCATCTTTTTTTCAAATACCAATTTGCAAAAGTTCGGAAATGGCGAAGCACTCGATTTTTTATAGGAAATTTTGAAATCGCCCCGCACACGATTTCATTATATATTATTTACTTAGATGTCGTTATCTTCAATGTATTAGACAGGAAGACTCGTCGGATTCAGTTGGATGCTATTTGACGATCGTCTCACAAACAAAAATCTGGTGTTCAAGTAGGCATCAGCCTCAGCTCAAAAAACCACACATCCAGCGAAACCCCCGAACACCAATCGGTGTCCGGGAGTCGCCACACGAACAACTTTTTCTTCCAACTAAATTTTCATTCGATCTGATCCAAACTGCCGCCACATGGGAAAAAACAGCATGATGTGATTCAGTTAACTGAGTGGTTGAAGTTATTAGCGGCGTGCAACCGTAGGAGCGAAAGTGCGAGGCTGGTGACTGGAGGTGCGTTTCACGTGGAGGTCTAACCGCGTTTGGAGGCGGGTGTGACGAACAGGGTTGTCACAACGTTTTAAGCATAAGTTTAATTGGGAAAAAATACATATAAATGCGAATTGTCCGGGTGCATTTTGGAATAATATTTATTTTTTTTTAACAAAACGTTGAATGTTTAGGTCACACTTAACATTACGGCATATGTAGTGTAATTAGCTCTACATTTGAAATCAAATTTCTTCTTCAGAAATGTCATACGATGCAGCAAGAAGCAAAGGTATGTAAGTGGACCGTTTAAGTAAAACGCATTATTAAACATAAGGTCCCAGGCTTTTATTGAATTTTTTTTTTCTAAATGCTTTATAACACCACCTACCAGGGTTACTAGTACTATCTCTTGCCTCAAGATTTTAGAGGAGAGGTTCACCTACAAAACCCTTAGCTTCTCACTGCCTTATAGCGTTTAAAATATGTTTTATAAAATGATTAGAAGTAGTAGTTTAGTTTTATTATTTACAATAAGTTGGAGTAAGTAAATCACTTATTGTTCGAAAGTATTTCATCGCAAAATATTTGATGATAACTTTTAGTAATTTTCTCCTCTGTTAGCTGATCAATATTGTGCTTTACTAACTAGGATTCAACCAAAAAAAAAATATTCTAGTTATAGTTCATTATCAATATTCTAATGTGTGTAGTTTTTTTTTTTTTTTAAGTTGTTTGAAGTTTGAATAAAGAATTTTTTAAAATTTCAAATAAATTATTGAAGACTTTTTTAAAAAGGCTTCTTCCAAATTAAAAATGCTTTACTTGCAGTATAATAATCATTCAGTATTTTTGTCTTTGAAGAAAATAATAAATACCATGATGTACAGTGCAGAAAAAACAACAACGGATAGTTGACCCAAAAATTTGAATAAATTGTAAGTAGAGATTAAAAAAAATAGAAAAAAGTCTTTATGCTGCTATTTTATTTACTAGATAACCCAAATTATTTCTCCGGGTTTTCTTTTTCACATTTGTTTTTGAACTGTGAAATAATTATTTAAAAAAAAAAAAAAAAAAAAAAAAAAAACCGGAAATGTGGCGGAAGATAACACGTGGTTAAAGTCCTGAACTCCAAAAAATTTTTTTCATAAAAAATATTTTTCTTGAAAAAAATACGTACACCTAAACCATCTGTGTAGAGAAAAATAATTAAAAGAGGGTAAAAAACAGAAACATAAGATAACAAAAGAAAAATACATCAGATAAAAGAAAAGAGAAAAAATGATTAAAAGACGTAAACTATTGATTATTATAAGAGTGCATTAAAAGGAGAATGCATTAAATTAGCTGTAAAAAATTTGAAGCTACATTTTTTTCTTAATATATAAAAAAAGGTTTTATTTCATATTTCTTTTTTACATGTTTCTAATTAAAAAGTTAAATGCATAATCCTTTAATTCTTATATCATATAAGTTTAATGATTTATTGTATTGTATTATAAAAATTGGTCTAGTTGAAGAACTACTACTTGGTCTACTTTATAAAAACTATTTATAACAAGTTTCTGAATTTCGTTTTGATAATTTTAACAGAAACAATAACTGCCTTTAATTATTCAAAAAAAAGTATTTTTGAGAGTTTTAAAAGCAATCCTCATATATATAATGGCGAATGGTCGAGTAACGCTCCTGTCGTCATCAACAATGAAACTCGTGCCACGACATGATACTTTGATAATATTTTTAGTAATGTTTGACTTGTAGGGAAATGATTTACTTTGAAAAGGCTGAACTGGATCCGATATCTTAACTGTTTCACCAATGAACGCTATCTGCTGGAGGTTTAGGGTTAATGGGCTTCAGGGTTAATGCACTGAAGTTAGGGTTAAAATATCACCAAAATGGCATTTCCTTCGCTCAAATGCAGAAACCATTTTCATCCGTCATACCTTGACTAGCAATTTTCTAGTACTGTTGAATTAGATATACCAAAATAATAATGTTACAATAAAATTATATATTTTATTGTATATTTAATTACAATAAGTCAGAAATTAATTAGCACGTATAATCATTTAAGTGTGAGGTACATCTTCTGGAGAAAAAAAAACGTTAAAACACAATGAAAAATAATGTGTTTATCATTTTTTCTCAGTAACAATTGTTTTAGGTCAGTCAGTTTTTAGCATAAAGGAGAAAAATTTTGCAAACGTATGCACTACTTATCTATTAATGCAACCATAGTTAAAAACATAAGAGTTTTTTTATTTTTAATTTTAATAATTTCTGTGTAAAAACAGTCATTTTACCTGGTTTTGCCTCATTAGGGGGGTTAAAACCGGGTAGACATGTTATTGTTATGAAAAAATAAAAAAATTAAAAGTTTCCACAAAATTCTAGATTTATTTAGTGACATATGTTAACTATTGTCATAACATAACAGGATAAGTATAAAATGACACATATTGATGAGTTGTTAGTAAATTTAATTGTCTTTACCTTTATATTTTTGTTGTAATATAAGGCCTATTGACACATGTTCCAAGTAAAATAGTTATCTTCCTCTACGGCCCCGGAGCAGCTTTTATGGGCCAATGACGACATTGGATGCATTGGATCCATCCGTCACCACACTAGGAGTCAAAGTAAAACTCATTGCAGTAAATGCAAGCAGTATTGCCATCTTCTTCACTGGACTCATTTGCTCCTTCATGTTTCTTCATGGCTTTCATTTTGACTCCCTCATTTGCTCCTTCAATTTTTTCTTTTTTTTTTTGAGCGCTTTTATTTTCTGTCTATTCCTTTTTGGCATCTTTATAGTGTTGCCTTTTCTTTGATACGTTTATCTTTATTTGAAGTTTTTTTTCTCCCGTGTAACTTTAGTGTTCTTTCCATCATTTGTCCTTTTAATTTCTTCTAATGTTGCCGGAAGATAAAGTTTGTATGGGGAGCCCATCAAAATGAGTTTTTCCTTTTCTCTTTTCCTCCTCCGGTTGTGTCTTTCTCTCAATGCATGGGGGTAGTACCCGGTTTTTCCCTTCGGTTAGTATCCGGTTTTGCCCCGCACGTACAGCTTTCATAAAAAATGCCGTCGTATGACTAAACAGAACGCTACAGACAATTATTTAGAATGATAATGAAGTTAATTAAATGTTGTACAAAGAGAGCTACATAGCTTTACTGTTGCAGAAACAGGAACGTAGTATAATCGGTCTGGTTTTGTTCGAAATTTTCTAGCAAAAAACCACTCAAACAGAATTTTCTTCACAGAAGCGAAAGAAGCAAGTCTTTCGCATTCTAATTTAATTGCCGCTGCTTCTTCATCAATGTGGAAGGTAGTTCCTCTCTTGTCCACGTGATTGTAGCGCTTAACAGATGCTAGAAGGGGGTACCTGGTTCGCTCCCGACTTCCCAGTTTTACCCCACTTTTCCCTATATATATATATATATATATATATATATATATATATATATATATATATATATATATATATATATATATATATATATATATATATAAAATTAAACAAACAGAATTACAAATATTAAACAAATTATAAATAACAAATGATGATAAAAAGGAAAAATGCAAACAGCTGTTAAGTAGGAATAGAAAAAAAAATGAATCCAGAGCTCATCAGCCGTGGAGGATTCATTAATTATGGTCAAAAGACCAAAATTTTAACTATAAACTAGAAGAGAATGCTTAAGCTCCAGTACATGTAATATAGAGTAACAATGGGCAAACGCACCACTTGCTAAGCTAAAAACAATAAACTAGAGCTCAAACCTAAAACTAAAAGCAGGGGGTTTCGCCTCTACTAATTAGGAAAACAAGTTCCGATAATTAGCCTTCCACGGGACAGTACCTGCCAATAACAAAATTGTCTTACCTTGAAATCCAAGTAAACATATCCTGTCCGTTGTTCAGCCTGATAAAAAAGCCTATCCATTCGTCAACAAAACATTAAAAATATAAAAACCATGTCCGGAAAACAGTCCAAAGACGTACCAGGTCGCCTGTTTCACACGTGTAAAAATTTTATCCACTACGGTGATTCATAAAAAAATGGTTTGTCACGGTTGTATCATACATTTACACAGTTAAACAGTTTCAAAAGAAGCGAAATGTTCATCGAAGGCTATACTTAAGCAGATGTTTTCAACTAGATTTTTAGGGAAGTTATTATGAAAAAGTAAGTTACTTACTTTAATCTTTTTTGTTTAGAACAACAATTTGGCCCCCCTTATCAGCGTTTGTAATGACTAAATCAGAGTTAGCACATACATCTCTTACGGTACGAGTTAAATTTTATAGCTTGTTGTTATGGAACTGTGAATTGAAGTTGATGTTGTTAGAAATGAGATGACGGATTGAATCCTTCTGTGTGGAAGTTAAAGTACTAAATTTTAAGGCCTTTTCGACCGGAGCAATTAAAAGAGGAAACGACGGTTTAGATGGAGCCGCAAAATTACTATTGAATTTTAAAGCATTAACTTGAACATAATTTAAGGAAACATCTGACGACAGCATTAACATTAACTTTTGGTAAGTTATAAGTTGTAAGATTAGAAGAAACTTTACATAAACTGGTTAACTTTTTATTAAGTACTGATTTGTGTTTGTTTGAATAAAACGCAGCTCTCTGCCAAGACCTCCTGTCAAAAAATTCAAAATGACCACTGGAATTAGTTACTGGCAGGAATTACAGTGTTTCCTGCCAGTGCAAATTGGCCTACATTGAGCAGACTAGACGATCCCTCAAATTCCGGATAAAAGAACACGAAAGTTACGTCAAAAAACAGGATATCAAACGCTCCTCTTTTGCTCAACATTGTTGGTCCTGCGGTCATAATTTAATTTTTTCTTCCGCCAAAGTTATTCACGAGTGTTCGTCCATTCATGATTTAGATTTTTGGGAGTCATATTACATATGGAAAAATGCTAATTTAATTGTCAATGATTTGTCTAGCACTCCCCCTTTTCCTAATGTTTGGAAGTTTGTTATTTGATTTATTTTTTGTCTGTGACGTTTTCTCCTGAGTGCAACGGTCCTCTGGAGTTCTGACGTAACCTCGACGTCATCGTTTCCGGTACTGCTCTCATATCTTTCACAACTCGTCTCTCATTCCATTCATTGTTCGCCTCGACTGTGTTTTAGTCGGGTGAACCTGTCTTCGTTTTTAATGCACTGATGATGGCACATGTATTTTAGAGTGCCGAAACAGCTGTTTGCAGGTTTTTTAACCTTTTTTTCATTCTCAATTTGTACTTTATATATG
The DNA here is from genome assembly GCF_026930045.1 of Uloborus diversus. Taxonomy (NCBI): domain Eukaryota; kingdom Metazoa; phylum Arthropoda; class Arachnida; order Araneae; family Uloboridae; genus Uloborus; species Uloborus diversus. The sequence continues at coordinate 44,871,417 of NC_072731.1, forward strand.
TTGTCCTATTTCATTCATTATTCAAATACGACACTGTTTTCCGTTGACTGTTCATCTTCTTCAATGAAAATTTCACCACAGAAAACGCACCACAGAAATACACATCATCAAATTTCTTTACTTCCTTCCCTTTATCGTTCTTTTTGCAGTCTTATGTTTTGTAGCAGAGATTTTTGATTTAGTCTTTTTGGTAGTGGTCTTTATAACAGTCTTCTAAGATGCTTTAGGTGAAACATCATCTTACTTATGGCAGTCTTTTTTGATTTTTCAAATTTTAATTTCTGATTGTCCTTTACTGGAGTACTCGTCAGCAGTGTAGATCTCTGTAGCTTTCGTTTAAGTGTTGTTGTTGGTCTAACAAGCTGAGGAATAGGTAATAAAACTGAAAGACTGTAGTAGTTCTTAGAACATCCAGGTTTGGATGAAGCGGCTGGAACATCATTGCCTTGGACTTATTCTGTCGTTTCAGATCACATGGGAGTATTAGGACAGTGTTCAATGGTAGCATTGGCTTGAGATCTTAAAATTGAAGTACTTTCAGGTTCGGATGAAGGGACTTGTCATGACCGGGAATAGTGAATATGGTATCCACTTTGCCCAATCAGCTTTGCCCTTCAGGAACATTTTTGAGGTTACTAAAAATTACTAAAGAACTAGAGCATCTAAATTCGTCGTCTACAGATAGTTGAAAGCTACATAACCGTACATCAAATCCTACTCATAACAAAGAACATGTCACAAATAGTATTAAAGTTATAAATGAAACACTAACCTCTGTAAACTAATATTGTTTTCCTCGAAACATACTTTGTTCGGTCACTGGCGTCGCGTGACGCGAACTCCTCTCGACGTGTTTGCCGTACACGTAGCGGCAACAAGCGACCGTAGCTGTGACAACGCAGCTGCCGACGAACTAATTATTTGGGAGTTATAGGCAAAATTCGCTTTGCCCGGGGTATCAACTTTAGCCGGGTTTCCCCTACTGTGAAAAAAATCAGGAATATTTACGTACAACTTCCCGTAACTCGAGGTATTGATAACACAAAGCTATTAGCCGGTCCCTTGGGACTTCCGATTTTTCGAGAGTCAACTGAATTTTTGTTAAATGTTTCACGTTATTTCTGTCCCAATATTATTCTTTTAATTTTTGGACGCATTATTCATGAAGTACAAACAAAACTGTGCCATTATACGAGAAGCTTTGTCATAGCTCAAGCTTGCTGTTTTTATTTCCAAGATTTGTTGATAATTACAGATAAAAATTATGGTTATCAAATAAAAGTTCTGTCATATTCTAGCTCTTATTTAAGAAACCTGTCGATTTGTCAAAATATGCATACTTTATGAAGAATTTAAAAAAGTTAATTTTTACCAAAAAATTTAAACAGTATTAGGATTGAAATAATGTAAAGCATCTAACAAAAATATGTAAACATTCCTGTTTTTTTTTTTGCAGTATTTTGCCATTTCGGTCCCAATTTACATCTCGGTGTAGTGGGAGAACAGTGTTAAAGCAACAATATATATATATTTTGAAGAAATTTTAATTGGGCGTGTTTTAAGATATTCAAGGTCAAAAGTCACAGTGACCTTGAAACTTCAATCTTTGGGGAAAAAGTCATGTCTTGTATCAATTTTTAGCTTAGCAATGGTTTTTGAATTTTTAATTTACTATCATTACGATAAAAGTTACATGTCACAACTTTCCGTTCATTTCTATTTTTTTTAAAGTTTTTAACAGCCGTGCATTTCGTATTTTTTTTTTTTTTTTTTTTTCAAGTGGAATCATAAAAATTGGCAGGATTACTCATCTTGTCTTATATGACCTCACACGAAATTTCATTAAAATCGAAAATGGTGAGGAGATCAAGAAGGTGACTGATGTGATATATGGAATTCCACGATGTAAAACATGTGAACATTCCTGGTTTTTTTTTCAGTACCTTGGCATTCCGATCCTAGTTTAAGTTTTGGTGTAGTGGAATAATAGTGTCAGAGCTGTAAAACATATTTTTTTGAAGAAATTCTACCGGGGCATCGTAAGAAAGTCATGTTTTATATCAATAGAAAGTTTTATTCTTTAGCTTTATAATGGTTTTTGAATTTTTATTCTACTCTATTTAGAAAAAAAGTTAGTCATTTGTATATCACAACTTTTCATTTTTTTGTACTTTCCAGTTTTTTAACAGCCCTGAATTTTGTAAAATTTTTAAAGTATTATTCTAAAAATTGGCAGGATTACTTATCTTGTCATATGTGTCACTCACACCAATATCGTTAAAATCGGAAATGGTGAGCTCAAAAACTTATTTTTTTAATTGATTTGACTCGGAATTGCCCTTAGTATTATTACTTTTAGTATTGTATTTAGGTGAAATATGTGACAAAGAACCACCTTGTGATCATAACTCAATTTTGATAAATAGTGCAGATATGACTTTTGTGCTTCACACGGCAGTATAACAGTCCGAAACATTAAAAAATATATATACATGTCTTTTTTTTTAATTCCCGAATTTCTCAAAAAATCCCTTAATATTTCACTCTTAAATAGAATTTTAAACACCGGCATATAGCCTAAACTATAGTTCATAATATAGCTGGCAAAGTAAAGAACATTATTTAATAAAATCAGGTTAATAGGTATACGATTAACACTTTTCAAGTTATGAGTTCTGTCGAAAGTGAAAATATCGAAAAAGAAAGAATTGCAGTAAACGCATTTAAAGGTCTCTGTTATGTTAAAAATTAAAAATTTTAGACAATTTTTGTGCTCACAGTGGATTTTCAAGTTAGAAACTTATAAATGTTGTGACTGTACTTGTCAATATGCTATCTTTATTTTCAAGCTTTTCTTTGGATTTTTAAATTCAAATTTCATTTGTTGCTAATCAACTTCGATGCACTTAATTTGTTATACGGTCATTTCTATTATCTTAAAAACAAAATGAGATATTTTTAGAGTCTTGAAAATCCGTTTTTTTTTCGAGTAAATAAAATACTTTTTTTTTTTGAAAAAATAGTCATTTAAGGTCAGACAGACCCCTATACCTACCTCCAAATCAACGTTTACCTATTAATGTTTGCATGCTCAAAATTAGTAAAAAATGAATATTTAAAGAATTGTATATACTGCTGACAAAACTTTGCGTTTTTTTTGCCTAATGCTATTAGTAATCATATTACAAAAAGTAAGTGTTCCATATAAGTATATCGTAAGATTCAGCTCCTAATACATCTATTATTTACGATTTAATATGTTACAATCTTTGTACAAACATGAGATTACTCATTAAAATAAGAAAAAATCATTTCATGCAAACATTTTAATCTATATTATGTTAGCAGCATAAAAATTAGTAAATTGACTTTGTTAGGAACACTCTGAGGGGTTAAAACATTGCAATAAGAATAGTGTAAGAATTAGAAACGATGTCTGTCAACTAATAAAACATTGATTTATTTTCTTTTAATCAGATTTAATAAAATCACATTTATTAGAACCAAACGAAGTGCGTTCCAATTTTATACATAAATGTATGTAAACTCAAAATTAAAGTACTCCCTAAAAACCTGAAGGTAAGTAAATACACTTAATCAAGTTGTTTATTGCAACCTGATTAAAACCTAAATTACGATAATAAAAAACAACTTACAGCTACGTACGATTAAAACTTCTTGTACATTGTACAATGTATTTAAAGGAGAATTTTAATGTATTATGTATTTTCCACGATTTATCGTAGACCTATTGAAACACAACTTTGCATGGAAATTATGTGTTACAGCTTTCCTAATGTTATATTTATAATGCTGTATTTTATTAAATACATTAATTGTTACTTCGACAAATTTTACTTAAAAAGTTAATTACTTTAATCTAAAACAGTGGGAAGAATTCGTGCCTCATCTGTAAGTTTTGACAGCTTATAAATATTTATGCCACTGAGAAACAGTTCACGAATTAAAGAAACAACAAGCTGCTTACAATTAAGACACAAGTTAAATTTACTTTAACGGAGCAAGGAATAGTCCACATTTCTAAGACTTCACACATTCCGCTAGGATTAGCTTATGACATTGCTCGTTGACTTAGGCGATGCTTGCAGGGCATTGTCATCACGTATTAATGACATTCATCTTCTGTCAAGTCCGCAATTGTCCAACAGACACGTCTTTCAAGAGATTCTGATGAGAATTGTAAGTACATTTCTATGAAGTATTTGAGATTAACAACTGTAAACGGCTCATGAATTGTACGCCTTGTAGTCGCATGTAGCCCAATTAAATTAGCGATTCCTTTGTTTAAACAAGAAGAAAGAAGGTTACTTTGTGAGGTTTAATGCAGTGTTGTAAAGTGGAAACTGATTAGAATTCACTAAAGATATGTGAATGGAATAACAATGGTATATAATGGACACTTAAAAACTGTTTAGTCTTTAAATACGCGTCTCAAATAAGGTCAAACAAGGGTTCCGGATACAATATAATGCAAATATATTGTACAATTGGCTCCAATGTTTGTACATTCAACAAATGATTCATTAAAGATGAGGAAAATATCATTCTATTTTAAAATTATTTTAGAAGTATGTTTATCAACAGTTTAAAAACAAAATTTCGAATTGGCAGCATTATGAAAAATGGCACTGCTAAAATAATATCAAACTACTATAAAAAAGAAAAATTATGTATTGTCAGTATAAAAACAGTTTAAATTTCATTTACTCATGACATAAACTCAAAAAAAAAAAAAAACTGATTTTTTTTTTCAATTGAAAGGAGATTTATCAATAGTCCGATTAGAAGCACTGATAAAAGTTTTTTTTTCTGTATTTTTTTTCGGTCATTCCTTCACGCATTTCTTATGCATATCTGTATCATATGCAGCACGGAATCATATTCTCCACCCAATCGTTTGGAGTTTCAATAAAAACATCGTTGTTCCAATCATGGCCTTATTTTACTATTATACTTTTCGAAGGTTATTGAATTACAGGAAAAAGTGATGATACACAAGGACGATTTTTTGAAATCGACAACTACATAAACTAAGTTTTCTACAACAAATTACATCATTTTCATACCAGTAAACTACAATGAAACAAAAATAAAACCTAAATTACGGTAAAATAAGGGAAGGTTGCCATCAATGAACCGGTTCTACCACTAGACTGCGAAGATATTTCCCGTACTAGAGTTTATGCAGACGTGTTATCAGTTTTAGTACCTTCCTTTGCCTGAAAACAGTCTACTGCAGAGTCATCAAGTAGTTAAAATTATTTCATTCCTCGGCCAGAAACTATTTCTTAGTTATAATATGCTTTGAATATCACTGATCAATTAAGCGTGTACATTGACTTAAAAGAGTGCCTTTTCAAGTACAATTGACCATACTTCATGTTTAATCATGATTTGTCACAGCAGTAACACCTATAAAAATACTCAAAATGACGCGGTTGCTATCATTAGACCACTAGGTGTTTTCCTGAATGGACCACTTGCCAAAGTGGTTCATCTCAAATAGTGTTGTAACTTCAGCTCAATTACCTTTGAAAATTGCTCAATTGTTTCAAAATAAATATGATAAGGAAAAAAATAATCTCACTAAAACTCTTATACCTTATTATAATTTCAAGTCAAAATTTTTATAAAATTGATCAAAAATGTGAAACATAATACAGTAAACTCCCGATTATCGGCGGTCAAATTATCCACTGGTCCTTTCACATTTGTTTCATTTTAAACTTATGATTGTGTTGTTGTTCCCTTTTAGATTTTACATATATTTTTAATATTCAATGTTAGTAGATGCAATGTAACAAGGTTTTTAGTTATAATTTAAATGAATGTGTGAGTGTCATTAATATTTTTTATGTATTGCATACACTAAGTATCGTTTTTTACCTATTATTCGGATAATCAGCGATTTTCGCTTATTCGCGCTTACCGTGCTACACTATTCCGGGGATAATCGAGAGTTTACCGTAGTTTCAAATGCTTTCATTTTTACAGAAAAATGAAAAAAAAAATGTAAAATATGGTCAGTGGACAAGTGAGAGCCTCTAACGTGCTACAGTAGCTTACAGAAACGGTGGCATGGACCGTAACGAAGCCTGCTAACAATATAGAGTCCTAAAAGCAACTTTAAACAGTCGGATGTAAAATAAAAACCTGTTTCTCGTTATCTTAGTCACTTATTAGAAATCTAGGAAATAAGTCTTCCGAAATAGGAATATGATTAGTGAATCATATTTTGAAACTAAAGAAGACGTTTTTGGAACTACTTTCGAAAAATTGGGGGAATTGGCCTTTCAAGAGGCTGAGAAAAATAACATGTTTCACAGATTTAATTAAGACAAAAAGTTTGTTATTACTATACTATCTGGTAGTTCGAGGCTTAAGCTACTGGTTTCAGTAATAATATGGTCAATAAGTTCTCTGACATTTTAGAGAGCAAGTACAATCTTGCGTCGAACAATAATTGTCAAAATCGATTTAACAAAATTCTCAACAGTTCAAAAGAGGTTGAAAAGATATTAGCTAAGAATTGTGTTGCAAAAGTTGGGAAAATATCAAGTGGTGAACGAGTGTTGATGACAACAGCTGTGTGTTATGTGAGTGCTGGGGCTTTTTTACGTTCATCTTGTCCGAAAATAAAATAATTTTAGAAAATATATATATTGTTCTTTAAATTATTGTTAATTTTAATGTTTATTGATCACCTGTTATAAATACTTGTAAGCTACGCATTGATTTTTTAATTTGAGAATGTGGTCCACCGATGAAAACTCAATGGTCCATCCATAGCAACATGCAGTCATGAATGGACCACATGCAAACATATTTATTTTTAATTTTCCTTCTTTATTGTGTATATTTATCATTAAACTTAAAATTATTATTGAAAGAGAAATATACTGAGAATTCGTTCCCATAAAAGCGTAAAGTTTGAGTTGGATTTCCTTTCTAAAATATTCGAAAATTTTTATGTGGTTCATTGACGGCAACATTCCTCAATTATCAGACAGTTTCAACATGATTTTTTTCTATAACTGTTTCTACCCTGTTGACAACAAACTACGTGTTGATATCACTTTATCATCATTTAAATTTTTTGACACCTATAAAATCACGATTTAGCAAAATTTCAGTATCGTACGTAGAAAAATGGAAATGAATGTGACCCTATTTGTTTCCCTGGTTTTATTTGGCGCACCCATTTACCCTAAACAAAATGCTTAGATTAAGACTGAAATCGTTAATAATAAGTTCAGCAGCTAACAGCTAAGAATAAACTTTTAAAACACATAAATTCAACAATAACGATCAAATCCCAAATACTAATAAACGCATACTATAGTTAAATGAATAAAAATAAGAAACCTAAATAATAAGAGCCGAAGGAAAAGTTAAATGAGTTGACTTTTTTGAAAATTAGTCAGCTTTGTTGCCTCAAAAACTTGTTTACGTGTTTTAATACACAGAACAACCGATATTTTTTAACGACTGAAAAAGTATGTAAGTAGAGGAAATCTTCTGCGGAAAAACAAGAGATCCCTAGAGATCTACTCTGTTCGGATTTAAACGAGGCAAAAAAAATTAACTTATATAATATCTACGCATGTTAAGAATTCATATTAATACAATCTGTCCCAAAAAGTGAAAACAACTATTTAAGTGCGCAGATTTGTCGGAAATTATAATTTTAAGTACAAGATACTATAGCACTGTGAAATATTTTACATCACAAGTAATAAATGTTTGTTACGAACAATTAGAAAGGCAATGACTTTCTATATGTTATAGGTCCTTCATCAAGAACTCAATATTGCAAGATTACGTTGAGGTACTTTTACCTTTATAAACTATAATGCTCAAAGTGGTTGGTTTGCCACTGTTAAGCCCCTCCAGCAACTGATGTCACCATTCTCTGAAATGGATATGGAAAGATATCAGAGAAGTGCCCGAAGCTTAAAATCTCTTCAGTGAAGAGGATTACAAATTAGTCATTTCGCCTGGATAGATGGATTTAGACAATCATTTCACATAAGCAGATAAAATGGGTGTGGAAGATGATTGGAAATCTATTGTTATCTAGAAAGTACTTCAATTTCCGTGTTTGAAAGGGATTTTATGCAAGCAGAATTGACTTTGCTTTTGTTTAAATGATATAGTCAGATTGAAATTTCAAACGCTTAAAACTCACACATAGTAGTGAAAAAGAACCTCATTGTACTTCTAACGTTTTTACTGACATTAAATACATTAAAATATGAACTTTTCATAAAATATTGCACTATTTATTCCTCACTGATCTAGCTGGTCTAGCGACTTAGGGCGCGCGTTTTTTCAGAAAAAAATAAGTATTTCTGCAGTCTTGAAACATGCACAAGTAGTGTAACTACTTTTTCGAGCAATCCTTAGACGATATTTTGTCAAACAATGCCTCGTTTTAGCTTAGAATATTCATTGAGCACTTGAACATGAACGCAAAAGTAAAACTTTTTTTAAACAAAAATTTGATTTTCTGGAATACGATTTTAAGACAGATTTAATCCCATAATTACAACAGAACTCCGGATACAAATTGCGGGAATGGTGAACATACATTTTTTAAAAATAGTATCCATTTTTTCGTTCACATTATTATTCTATATATATATATACCTGAAATTTCGTAAGACAATATTTTATTAATTATTTTGTACTTAAAACTGAAAGTCTCATAAAAAATAAAAAGAGATAAAAATCTAAATATTTGGACTATTGATTACCTTGAAGGGAACAATCGATGAGATTAATTTCAAAGAAATACAAAGAGGTGAGGGAAAACTTTTCTCAAATTTTGGATTACTTGACATGAAATAACCCTTTAGCGGAAAACGTATCAAGAATTTCTCCTATAAAATAATGTTTGACCTATATTTAAAATGGTATCAGAACAACGCTTACAATTCAGTCCGAATAATGAGGTCGTGAAAAGCACAGTGATGAAAGTGGCAAAGTTAGAAATTTGGATAAAACAAGCACACATAGTAGGGGAAGCTCTCCTCAGTCCTCAGTCTTGAGGCAAGAGATAGTACTCGTAGCCCTGGTAGGTGTTGCTGTACAGCATGATTTAGAAAAAAAAAGCAACGAAAGCTTACCTAGAATGTTATTTTTAAAATGATCACTTACATCCCTTGTCACTGCCTTAAATATCAAAATCATCATTTCCTTATCGGTAATTCAAGACCTACTAATCCACTAGGTAGAAAAAAATTTGCAAGGAACCATGAAGTAATTTACATGGTTGACTTTTTGAAATATACAATACCAAATGGTTCACAGGACTTGAAATAATAGTTTAGTTCAAATTATGCTGCCTCTCATATCATTCAAGATAAAATATTTTTTAAACTACAGTAACGTAAGTTTTATGTAGCAAAAACGAAGAAAAAGTAATTAAAAAAAGACTTCAAATTATGAAATAGTCGATAGATACTGTTGAAATATTTTAACGCTTGCACTACCTGCAAGGTTTATCAGGCCTTAATATCACGGCATTTCTGCACTCGTAATACGCTCGAAGGCGTGGTAATGTATTTAAGTGACACATTGCTGTATAAATGCATTTGTACTCGCAATTGGAACTGTCGTGTCTTTTAAATTGTTTAGGACTTCTTTATATAGCTGCTGGTAGTCTTGGGCAGTTTTATTTTTTGGCACAAAACGCTTTGTCTTGAAATTGTTTCACCTTCCATTGAATATTGTGACATTGTGTTGTTCTTTACCAAACTTTTTGAGAGAAATGTCTTTGATCGACGATAAACAATGCTGCTTTGGCTGTATTATAAGCATTCAAACATTCTTCTGCATTAATTGCTATATTTTGATCAATAACGCCTCAAATAACTATTTCAAATAGAACTTGAATAACTGTAGTTCTAGAATTAGTTTGTTTCAGTGTAAATAATTTCAGAATGTTTACTATGCGTTCCTTTTTTTCCATTTAATGTAAATAACAATATTTATGTAAAATAATTCATTTTTAAAGACAAACTTTGAAAAGATAATAATAATTCTTCTGTTGGAAACAATATGGTTGCACGATGGTGTAAATATTTGCATTTTTGTTGCTCATTTAATAAATAAACTGTATGTCTAATCATTAGAGAAAGAGAAATCGCAATTGTTTTGTATTCTTGTATGTTTGTTTATTTATCTGGTACCCGTAAGTTTTAAGATTGGCAAAGCTCCATAGAAACGTTTAGAAACATTTCTTTTCAATTCAATTCCACCATCTAAACCAGTATCTGAAAAATCAGTCTTATCTATTTTTTTTCAGCCCATGAACTGCTAAAAGATTGCGTCACAAAAGAAAATCAATCATTTAAAAGCTTTCCTGACTTTGATTCGTGGCAAAGTTAAAGCTGTTACTTTGATGTGCCTAACGAACAAATCCTCTGCAAAATCCCCCTAGCATGTAGGGAACTAGTAAGGGCAAAGAAAAAAGTGCATTGCTTGTAGCTCGGCTCCCCTTTTCTTTTTGAAACGCCACCTGTCGATCCTGGAAGATTTAGGACAGCAAAGACCAGTAAGGAAAAAATAAAGAATATAATTTAAAAAGCTCATTCGCCATTTTCTTTTCGAAGCACTTTTGCTTGAAACACCATCTTTGCTTTTATTGAAGCGGAAGTGACGACAGGCTTTGATGTCATCCCAATGTCTAACGAAATGACAGTTTGGAACATCACTTCCGGTTCATCGGTCACTGTCACTTGGATAGTCCTGTGAAGCATGACCTCCGAATTCTCAACCACATGACTTAGAAGGAACCAACTATGAAAAAAATGTTGACATAAATATTAGGGTTCTGGTTGGTTACTTTGTTTTTATATAACATAAATTGTTAAACTCTATCAATAATTCAGGATGCGAAAATTTCTGTTAATGTTTTTCAATATACTAAAGGCGCTTATATTGTTAGTTTTATCTAAACATGCGTATAAAAATTCTTCAACAATTGACAGTGTTTGTAAGAGTTTTCGGAAAATAACCTGTATATTTACTTACTTCTCATAATGTTTATTTGTTAATTCTTCTGTATTTTTATTTTACTTATTTATTCTTTTGTTAAAATAGATAACCGAAAAAAATCTACAAATTCTGTTTATAAATTGTCGTTTAACAAAATATTTTAAGGTATTAATTCGATGCACCAATCGATAAAGCTGTAGCGACTGTTTATTACATAGTTAGTATTTTATAAATAAAGGGAATACTTTAAAACAAACATCCTTGTGCTTATTACCAAAGCTTCAAACTATGTTTTTAGGCTAAGATGTTTTACTTTTATTTTTATTTTTTTTTTTTAAATTACTGATGCACAAGTATAGAAACACATAACATTCCTGTTCTTTCCAACTAACTTTATTTCCACCACAAAGTCTTCCTATGTTTGGAAGATTATAAGGTAAGTTTATGTATTTTTATCATTAACGAGAGTTTAGCACTGTTTAGGACTAAACATGTGGATGAATATCATTCAGAACTTTAATTTATTTGTCATCGTCGTATTGATGGCAAAAGAAAAAAAATGTAGAGGAAGTCCCAGCTAAAAAAAATCTGCAGAAAATCTTTTAAAAAAATCTGCAGAAAATTTAAGCATATTTGGAACATGCTTTCTAAAGAAAATCTGCAGATTTTATCTGTAGATTTTTTGCAGAAAGCGTGTTCCAAATATGCTCAAATTTTCTGCAGATTTTTTCTGCGGATTTTTTTCTGCAGATTTTGTAAAGAAAACATGTTTCAAATATACTTAAATATTCTGCAGAAAATCTGTAGATAAACTGCAAAAAATGTACCCAGCAAATTAAAAATAGTAGATAACAATTAATAACAAATGAAATTAATGCAATAAAAATCCGAAAACATTTTTAATTTTAAGTTTCGACATTTCTTTAATAAAAATGAGTAAATTCACTGCAGAGTGGTGTTTCATGTTCGTTTAACAAAACATATAATTAAAACTTGAACTACGCATCCAAAATGAAATTTTAAATTTTATTGAATTGAAGCTTATGCAAATTGAAATAATTAAACCAAATTTGTCACAAAAATACATCGCTATGATTGTAGAATTAGTATAAAGTTTCAAGACGAAATAATAAATAGAACAATTTGTAAAAATTAAAAATTTCGAAAAATTCCTCCAAATCGACCACGTGGTTTAAAGTAATTAAGTTAATTAGGCTGGTTATTATTGAGACATCGTAACACATTTTTTTTTATTAATAGATATTGACAACGTAAATGTTCGCTCAAAATTTTAAGTCAATCGGTGAAAAAGAAAAAATTTCAAAAATTAAAAACCTCCGATTAGGCATAACATTTCAAACTAACCCTAATATACTATACACTTATTAAATAAAAGTTAATTTAATCAAATAATAATTGGTGAATTTTAAAGTGTCTTACCTTTTTGTGAACCGAGGCATAAATCCAATATGTTTTCATGGGTTTCCAATGATGGAACTTAAAATTTCCCTAATTATTTGTTTCCGTGACGGAGCAAAAAAACAATACGCGTCACCTGGTCGAGGGGTAATCTACTCTCGTAGCCTTGTGCTTGTGGCACCCGAATTGCGGGACGGACCGAGGCCTCCGTGGACGGTAAGAGGCTTGGCGTTCGGTGCGTTTGTACTCGAACGGCGCGCCGTTCGAGAACATTATTTCAAGTCATATTTGTTCTTATTTAATTTCAATTTCCTGATTTTTCTCCAAGTGAGACAAATTTGACTTTGTTCTAATGAAAATGACATTTTTGAAAGCCCTTTCAAACCATGTAATAACTTGCGTTATTCAATATCGTTTTGTTTTCAAAAAAAAAAAAAAATGATGTATTGTAATTTCACTTTTATTTGATTTGAATCATGCACTTATATTAAAATTGATTTTCATGTCATATTATTTCTATAATACAATAAACAGACATTTTTTATTTGGTAAATGTTTCAAACGTGTTGAAATGCTTTTAAATTTCAATTTAAGTTATCAAAATATAAATCAAAGTTCTTGGGGGAAAAGTTTAAGTAATTTATTACTGATTTTAATAAGAGAAACAAAGAAATGTGCTTAATTTTCTAAAAACTGAAAAAAAATATAAAAAAATTTAAAGTGTGAAAAACTTTTATGCTGTAATAAAACTTTAAGAAATAACTTGAATTGAAATACAGATTTCTTTTTGGTGACCATAAAATATCTCCAAACGTGCGAACTATTTAGAGAAAACTGTAAGAGATTTTTTTGTGTAGATTTTCTGTAGATCTAATTGAAGAAAATTTGCAGATTTTTTTTAACCTTTAAAAAATCTGCAGAATATTAAAAGAAGACTAAAAAGAAAACTTTTTTGAGTGGATTTTCTGCAGATTATTTTGAAGACAAAAAGCAGATTTTGCTTGTCGTCTAAAAATCTGCAGACATCTTGAAAAATACTTCAAAAAAAATTTTTTCTGCAGATTTTCTGAAGATTATTTTTAGCTGGGGTGTATGTAACATGTTAAAAAAGCTACAATGAAACAAGAAAAAATTAACATCAAAATAAAAATAAAAATGAGAGATCAAAGTGACTATCCTTTCACTGATAGTGAGTTTTCTCTCCGAACTATTCTGTAAATCAGGTTTCATTACAAATGTAAGCTTCGAGCAGTGAAAATGACAATGACGTTGTATTAAGCCGTCTTTTCGTTGGCATCCATACCAAAACACTTTTAGGTATTTCTTTTTAAATCACGCAATAAAATTTGACTTCAAAAACATTTTTACAACATATTTCATAAAACCCATTTGGGATCATATGACTCATTGGTATAAAAAATATTAAAATTGTACTACATCAGTTTTTTTTTTTTTTTTTTTTTTTTTGCATTTCCCTAAATTTTAGCGTGTAACTATTGTATGTGTTTAAAATATAACATTTTTTAGAGATCATAACTCTATATTTTTTGTCTTCAACAAACTTTTTTTTTTGGATTAAATACTAAAAATGCATTTAAAACAAAATGTCGAAATATTATTCTGTCTTCTGTTTATGATTTCTCGAAGCAGTAAGATCCGATATTGTTATCAAATACACTTACTATCAATAAATTTATAGAATAAGGCCCAAGTTCTCCAGCAAGAGAATTTCCATTAATTTTCCTTTTAATGCATATAAAACCAATTACATATATTACAATTTACAAGACAGTTCACAAACAATGTAAATCATTCTCCTGTTCAATTAACACAATTCTTAACCCGAAACGTTAATCAGCAAAATTTGATCAGAAATGATCTCACCAGTGACAGTTTTGCATTATCCTTTAATGAATTCAAAGCATTGATTGGCCAGATTCAAATCACACGGTGTCCCTTATTGGTTTACGATAGCGGGATGCGTGTGTCATTGCAATTCTGGGAACCCAGCTTTGTCCAATGTTAATCAATTTTGAGTGAGTAAAGCGTTGTATTTGAGCTTAAGGAAATTAAGGAGGCTTGCACGCCTGGCATAACTTGAAATGTAGGAATTTGAAATTCGAAATTATCACACTAACGGAGTCATAATAGATAGAACAAGAAGTTCCGCAAAGTGATAGTGGAAAATCTCAGGAATATAATTAAAGTTCTCTCAGTATTTAACAAGCGGAAATTCTCTGAATACTAAGTTAACTTAAGTTAGTATATAATAAAAAAGAATTGAATCAATATGTTTAAAAGAACATTTCAATTGTCATACGTTTATATGAAAATGAAAATATGTAGCTTGAAAAAAATTAAATATAGTTTGAAGTTGGCTGCAAATAATTTATGAATATATACCATTATTTAACTGATAAAAACCATCTGATGAATGTAAATAAAGTTCTCTCTAAGTATTTAACAAGCGGAAATTATCTGAATACTAGTTAACTTACGCTAGTACATAAGAAATAAGAATTGAATAAATATTTTTAAAAAACCTCTTCAATTGTCACACGTTTATTTGAAAATGAAAAAAAGAAATAGCTTGAACATTTGTTTTGACAATAAAAGACACATAATCAAAATACTTATAATATATTTACAGTAATATGTAATATTACAACAACAATTCGCAAAAAAAAAATGCCGAGAGCAGCATACACGTGTTTCGGGTTCAAAAGGAATTCCGTTTTCATTGAAAAATAGTTCAGATAAGGGATGAAACGATATTCATCAAAAGCTTAAACTTTAAAAGCTTTTTCTTTTTTGCAGTGTGTCAGTTAACTATTAAGTACTAGATTTTTCTTTTCTACACAAGTTAATGTATTTCTTATTTTTACAGTAAGTCGTTAAAAAGTTTGATAATGTATACGGTATCGTAATAAAATTTGTTTTAAAATGAATGACCATAGTGAGGCACGTACATCATTAAACATATTAAACGTAGAAACTTTAGATTACCTAAATGGATATCAAAATGTTTTTTTTAAACAAATTAAAGTTTAATATGTTACTTTTAATGCGTAAATCAAGTCTGAATTGCAGTTTTTTGCGTCTTATATCAGAGAGGGATAGGTAATTTCCAATTAGAAAAATGGTCTATGCGTTTATAATGCTTGCAATAGTAGTATCTGATCTTCAGGTGGTGTGCCATATAAGACCTACGAAGATGATTCATGTGACCATTTCCATAAATCGAAAACTATTCTAAAAGAATAAAAAAAATAACTGACTTACTTTGGATCAAAAGAGGTAAAAGGAAAGTTTGGAGCAATACAGGGTAAACCGGGGCACGTTTATGCGGATTTTTTTCAATAAATTTTCTAATTTGTATGTCTTATTCTAGGAGATTTTAGGCACTGTGATTTTATGAAGCTTTTAAAGAAGTCAAAATTTGCATGTTCAGTCGTTACTTAGCTTGTGTTTTTAAATGTAAAAAATGTTTTTGAGTCCAAGTCTGTTGCGTAAGCAGGACAAATTTTCACATCGATCGAGGCACGTTTACACATATTAAAAATGATATCAAGGAGTAAGTGAAATAGATATTGAAGCAAATTTAAATCAGAAATTGGTTTCTAAAACACATATAAAAACTTCTTTTTAAAAAAAATATGTATGTGTAGTAATTATAACACTAGTTGTTGGTTGGATGTAGTCCCGTGATATTCAACTTAATTTGAAGTGCGGAGCTGGAATAAAAAAGTTTGTACTCCACTGATTTAAGCTTGATTTTTTAGGAACATTGTCCGAATTCAAAAACATATTTTATGGCCCTTTCTTTGCTATCCTAATGCTTTTCAAAGACATACCGTTGATGCTATTTCGATTTTTTCTTTGATTCGCATGTGGTTTTTGGAGCTATTTTCCATATCTAAAAATATATTTTTAATACAACTGTTGATGTTATTGGAAACTGTTACCATTACTCCATCGGGGATTTTTAGAAACATATTTGTTTTCTATTAGAGACTTTGCGGAAAGTTTCTTACTGTTTCTAAAGTAGAAATTTTAGGGACAATTATCTTCTTTGCTATTGAATTTTTTAGGGACTTGTCTTTATTCTAAGAAAAGTTTTCAACGGATCTGGTAGATTCTACTTGTAAATGATTGTAGTTAATCTAATTGTGGATTTTAGGGTTAACTATTCTAATGTTATCATTACTTTTTTTTTTTTCTTCTCCTCGGTTCAGTTGTTGTTGTTGCCGTGTCCATAACAAACTACTACGAAAAGATTGGTGCCATTGCCTCGAAAAGTTGGACTTCTTTATTTACAGATAAAGGAACGCATGTAAGATTTACAGAACATAGAGAAGAAATAACACCCGTGGCATTGGTTGGAATCGACCACATTAAAGGGCGCATATTTTAATCGAAATTTATTAAGAAAACAAATAAAATATGCGTCAAATGTTATTATTAATCCCTGCCATAATTGACTAAAAATCATTTTCAACACCAAAGTACATTTACTATATCATAAAAGTGCATTTGATATAGATGCTGTAGTGTTGAGCTAGGCCTAAGGATCTAAAGTGGTTGTGTACCACCCAGAGTCCGAGTCCACTCCACTTTCCACAGTAGATATGGAGAGGTTTACTAAGTTTGTGTCAGAACCATAATAACTCATCTATTACATCTATTAGAATAACGAATCAAAGGGATAAATTACTGACCGTGCACCAAAAGTGATGTAAATTATGTAGTGATGTAAATTATGTAGTTATGGGTTGTTTGCACCTGTGAATCTTCTACAAAATATTTGGAGTTTAATTCACCCATATATTCAATTGCTTAAAATATTAAAAATCAACTAAATGTTACAAAAAATACAGTGTATGAGACACTTCAAGACGTTTAATGCATGGATAAAACATTTCATTACAAATTATTGCTATCAGTAAGAACACATTATGCATTTAAGAGATACTCATCTATGTTTTTATTTCAAAAATATTATGAAAAGATCTTATCTCAAAATCAGTCACTGGTGCTACCAATATGGCAATTAGCCATTTTTCAACTCACATATTATTCCATTCCCAAAGGAGGGACTACTTGAACGTCGTCGGGAGACGACGTTCAAGTAACTAGTATTCGCCACAAAACAAAAAAAAAGTGTCGTTAAAAAAACCCTTAGGAAAGCTATGCACCAGCAGCTGGTCAATCATTTTCCAGCAAATCCTCCCATGTTCAATTAAAAAAAAAAAAAAAAAAAGGTTTCGTGCAACCCATTACGCTACAATTACAGTTAACCAGTAACCCGAAACAAAGGCAGTACTGCAAGCGGTTAAAAATTAGTGCACTACGGTTCGAAATTTCACAACACGACTAAGTTAACAAGCAGAGGAGGAGAGACAGATTGCCAAAGTATGCGATGCAACTTCAAATACAAATATTAATACAAATATGACGACCAGCAACAGGCTCTGGGCCCAACTAGGCTGGTCAATTAGTTAGTCCTCAATGAAGATCAATTGCCCTCTTGAAGCTATCCACCCCTTTGCTTATTACCGCCTCTTCCGGTAAGCTGTTCTAAGTGTCCACGACCCGCCTGAAGTAGTAGTTTTTCCGATTTCCAAATTAGCCTGAGATTTAAATAGCTTAAAACAATGATCCCTCGTCCTGCTTTCCGTGCAAAAATTTAATCCATTAACATATTTCATTTTGAGCAATTTAAATAACTGAATCATGTCCCTTCTGACTCTCCTTTGCTCCAGCTATACATAAAATGAATGAACTTTATCACTGAATAAATAAGTGAAATAAATGTACACACCTCATCCTGGTGACTAGCGTCAAACTCGTCTGTAGTAGAATATGCAAATGAAATGTTATCATGTTGGAACTTACAGTAAAAAATTAAGATATGGTAATTTGAATACCACAGATGCATTTAAAGATTTTAAACTCACTTGGCGATATAATAATAGTTAAGTACAATATTTTTTTTTTTTACAGTGTATAAAAATAGTGTGTTTATAATGTTTAATACATTCAAAAAATATAAGTAATCAAAGCAAATTAATGAGATATTTCGTAGTTTAAAATAATATATGTAAAAACGATTTTTATTATTTTCTGTTCAATATTACACGTCTGTTCATAATTCAATGTCTGTAATGTTTGTTTCATATCATTTTTTCCCAAAATGCTGGGCAATACAAAATACAAATGCAGCACAAAATGCTGAGTACATATTGTATTTTTATTTTCCTCTCAAAACTTTTCTTTGTGCCACATTATATTTACTGTTGCATTAGTTAGGTTTAACGCAATCTTGAGTAAAAGCGTCCTGTATTTAAAACACATTTTCAAGTAAGGATGCATGGTATATACTACTCTGTCTATTTTAACTGTGAGTTTGCAATTTTATTGTTATTTCAAACTCTGATATAGTTTTGAATCCCTAAATGCATTGTGCGTTCAGTTTTCTGAAATACAGAATTGAAATGTTCATTCTTATCCCTTGCTGAGTTTCAAATGCTGCAGAATGCAATTTTGGGCAGCTTTGTGCTCCATTGTATATGCATCTGCAAACTAAAATTCTCTTTTATTTAAATGTTTGTATCGAAACTTTAAGCAACATTCGACACACATATATACTTTAAAAGTACACGTTAGTTTTCCAATAAAATTCTCTGAAGTTTTACAACTCGAAGTTAGGAGGAAAAGGTGCTATTGTGCAGCATTTTTATTTCATGTCGGAAGTATAAAATGCGAATTGAAAAAATAATCCTTTTTTTTTTTTTTTTTTGATTCAATAAAAGAGTAAGTCATTAAACGCCCTCCCCCACCCGCATATTCTTACTCAATTCGATGATTGACCTATTCGAATCACGTGCTTCTGCTGATTGGTTTGCATCTTCATTCAAACCCGTACCACTATGTAGAATTCTTATCGATTTTGCGGTGCAGAAATCTTGAGGGAAATTACCGAAGCTCCCGGATGCTTCAAGATCCGACGATTTGTCCCGACCTTAATGATCGTATTTCGCGTTAGGCTATGACAGCTCTCAAGTCGAACTTGCTCCAGGGAAACAGTGATCCAAGTCAAATTAAATCTAGAGTAAAATGGGAACTTTGACCGTCCCATCTAAATGTGTCAGCTCACGCAGTGGCGTGAAAGGGACGTTTAAGATTAACGTGATTCAAAGATAAGGCATCCAAATTGTCCTCACGAAAGTGGAAAACAGTTTCTTTTGGAAGTGCAATGTGACTTTTATAGTTTTGAATGAAGAACAGTTTTATTTATACCACTATCAGTATTCGGCAGATAAGTCACACTAAGCGTGCAAGTGAGACATAATCTTAATGCCAGATTTAAATTGACTGATACATCAAGTAAAAGACGAGCTCAGAAAACTGACTTATACGAAATGTTTATCAATGGATATGGTATCAACTACATTTCGCTGTTTTCAGAAACTGACTTTTTCAAACATGTACAGATATTGCAAACCACAACGATTATTATTATTGTTTATTTTAATATTAAGGCATTTCATTAAAAAAAATGTATGACCACAAATCTGAAAATACCAGTCAATTCACAACAAAAATCGCATCGCTTTTTAGGGTGTAATTGACAAACTACAGAGTCGTATTGGAGTAACTCTGTTATTAAAACGAGTCCAATGCTTTTCTATAAATTTCAAAAACGTATTTTGTTTGTATGTAAAGAAAATTCAAATCAACAAAGAAAATGCAAAACTAGCCATTATAAGTGCTAAAACATGAATAACTAATCGATATTTACTGGAAATATTAAATGTAATGGAGAAAACAAGGGCTTAAGATTTTAAGGCAGTTGGAAAACATAACGATAATGCGAAATAACTACCAAAAACAGCAATCTCTGGCAATTATAATAGCGCTGATCTAACTGGGCATAAAACGAACCAGATTTCAATGGCTGTACAAATACCACAGTCTATGCAACTCCCACAATCGTCACAAATCCTCATTCGATGAACTTTTAATCGTACACCGTTAAACCGTATTGGTGAATGAATGCCGCCAAAGAGTGATACTAATACAAATACATATACAAATGATAGATATAAAGAGATACATATTGTAATGCTGTATACAAAACCAAAATCAGTCTGAAAACTTTGTGAGTTTGTCCCTCTCTCCTGGTGTGACCAGCACTATTAGATGCATCCCTGTCAAATATGCAACATCAAAGCCGTTTTCACTTTTAGTAAACCCATTTTCTTTTCTGTGTAGTCTGCCTCAGTTCTGGAATCAAGCTACCTGACCTGGTTTGATGGATACTTTAACCACATGCGCAAAAAATATGTATGCGTATCCAGTAATTAATAGTGCATTTGAGGCTCCATATCATACCGTCCTGATTCGCTCGATTCCCTATTCTGGTGACTGTTATTAGGATATCTCTTGTAGCACAAATATAGACTGAACTGAATATTGCACTTACGCTTTCAGTCAATATGAAAGTTTTTATGAATGTAATCATGTGACCGATAGCTTTACCTTAGACTATTTACGTGGGATCATTAAATGCTTTATTTAAACTCAGGAGTAGCATTTTATATACCCTTTTGGTAACCATAGAATAATGCGATATTCTACGAAACGACATACAGTTTTGTTTATAAAACAGTTATTAATAATAACGACAAGTAAAATTTAATAAAAAACATGTAATCATAAAATTAACAAAAATCCACGTTTGAAACTCATATATATATTTTTTTAATTTGAGAATTTTAAGCTTTTTTTAAGCTCAAGTCAATTTTCAAACTGAATTTGGGGTGGGGGGCGTATAACTCGTACTATATTGATCTCGAATGTTCACTGAAAACTTATTACTTACTTAACATTGCGTTAAAAAAATGCTATCCTCAAATATACAGTAATTACCTCTGTAAAATGTAACGTATTGTTTAATAAAACGCAAAAAATTGGTTTTGACAGTCGATTAAAAGAAAAATCAAGTATATTTTTTTCTTTTGCAGAAAAAAAAAACGTTTTCAACAAAATATTAACATTTCCCTTTCTGTTTTAATGCAAACAATCTGGCTTCGATTTTCAAGCTTTGCATGTACAATTTCTCGTTACCACATGATTCCGTTTATCTTCACAATTGTAAATAAAACTAAAAACAAATTTTGTATTCTATTTGAAATTTTACCCGGGAAACTTGTTTAAACTGGCATTATTATGGACTGAAACATATACATTATATTGTACATTTATTTTTTTTATAAAACCTCTTTTTTTTTAAAGCTAGTGAGATTGCTTACTTTAGGAATTAATAGCAGAACTTTGACATTGTCATAACATCATACGGTTGCATATTAAGATTAAACTTGAAGTTTAACATTTAGACATTGTCGTAGAGTGAATTATCTATATTTGCCTTGATAAATAAGATGTATTTTACAGCAATAAAAGCCTAAAAAAGATATTGCTTTCAATAATAGATTACGGCTCCATTACTTTAGGTGATAGCACTTCAAAATAATAGCTGGCATCTTCACAGAAAAGGAAATTGAGCTTTGAAAAAATTTCCCCTTTAAAAGAAAAAGGTTAAAAAATCCGTTAATAGCACTTTCAAATAAAAGACTGTCTCTATTTTTCCATCTACTCTATTACCGGTAGACTCCTGGTGTGTCTCGTCTGCTTCAATGTTCCGTAAATGTAGGTGATATAATACGTTAAGAACCTCATCATCACTCAATAACGTCGATGAAAGGAGGAGGGGAAAAAATCTAAATCTCAGGAAAAACTCGTCGGAAAAGTTCATCTGAAACTCGGTTTTTTAAGCACATTTCAGATGGAAATTGCTTCAAAGTAAATGCGCTATTCTTGATCTTCCGAACTCAATAAAAATAACAACTGGGGATCCGTATGAAGTAAATACGAAGAAAAGGGATAAAGTGCAATTTATGAGTTGAATTTTTGACAGTTCATAACGGAATATTTCATAACAAAAAGGAAGAAATAATTCAAATTAGTTTTTCTAACATATATATATATATATATATATATATATATATATATATATATATATATATATATATATATATATATATATATATATATATATATATATATATATATATATATACATATATGAAGTAAAAATAAAATCGTGCCACGCAGCATCGTACATTTTGTGACAGCTATTCTTAAGCAAAGGTTATGTTAGAAAACTTAAATTTCGTAAAAGAAAAAAAAAAAAAAACATACATCTACGGAGAGAAAGAGACTTAAAATTACAGACGAAGTATTACTTGATGCACAACGTGAAAATAGTTTCATGGGCAACCGATCCCTTCTAGTACGCGCCCAAGTGTCCAAAAAGCTCAAGTAAACGGCTTAGCGCATGCGCGCAGGTAACTTTTTCCGTAGCCTAATAGAATGCAAACGGCGTTACATAACCGTAGGATACGCTTTTACCTGTTTGCTTTAACTTTGACGTGTTCAATTGTGTTCAGTGGCTGCCGCCACGAATTAGTACATTTGGTCATACTACATCTTTGCTTAGAGTGTCACATAATGTGCTATTGATTGTCATATGAATTATTTATTTTATTTCTAAAAAAATTTTGCTATCACATTTGGATGCATGAAGGAAACTATTTTTGACAAACATTCAAAAAGCTGACATTTATAAAACTAAGTTATTTAATTAAATTTTATATGTTCAAGAATTTCAAATTTTCCTATTTTCACTGTCTATTTGTAATGATTTTTGATAATTGAGAAAAGCATTGAATGTCTCTGTAGCAACATTTAGCTGTAGTGGAGACGAGGTTCAGTTGATGCAAGGTTAAATGAGCACAGGGCTTTCATAATTGATTTCTTATGTGCCCAAAATTGAGTGTCCAGAACTAAGAGGTAGCAATCGACTTTTTCTGGTTTGACTTAGGTGTGCGTGAAAATATGTTTTGCTTCGTCTGAGAGGAGTTCGTAGATAACTGTATTTTGTGTTCTAAAGAAAATTTATATATATATATATATATATATATATATATATATATATATATATATATATATATATATATATATATATATATATATATATATATATATATATATATATATATATATATATATATATATATATATATATATATATATATATATATATATATATATATATATATATATATATATATTTTTTTTTTTTTTTAATTTTTTTTTCAAAGTTTGAATTGACGTAATAGCGTTGTTTTGGTCAAGATCCTTCTCGCTTGGATCAAGTTTCCGTTGGGAATAACTTTGCACACAAGTTTAACAGTGCGTTTTCCAGAAATAGATTTTACTTTAAACATTTTAACGATTGTACTTCGGAAGAAATAGCAGTACTTTATTGAATTAAATGTACATGAGATTGACGTTTATTTTCTAACTCGGGTTAATGCTCAAACATTTTAAAATTCATAAAAACTTCTCATTGTTACTTATAATGATTTATTAAATTGTGGATAATTAAATAAATTGTTAACCACGTTGGGTAGATGATCAGCAGCATGATGAATTCTAATTATTGCCATGGCCACTAAATTCACCAATTTTAAATACTATAATGCACATTTGGGATTTCATGGAAAGGCAGCTCAGAGCTGAAATACCAGCTTCTCAAGATATCTCAACTTTGCGTGACCGCTGAATTAACATTTGGTATAATCTATCTCCATACGTCTACCAAGAGCTTGTGGCATTCACGCCAAGGCGAGTCGCAGCTGTTTTGCAGGTCAAAGGCGGCACAACACGTTATTGGCTGGGTGATCATAATGTTTTGACTCATCAGTCTATTTATACTTGGTATTTAATAGTTGAATGTCAATGTTTAGGCATTATTCTAACGGCTATGGTGACAAGTTTCAGGTGATGCGGCGGTGATTCACATAGTGATAACTTCATATATGCTTGGAGTCTTTGGGTTTGACTGAAAAATAAAGAGGTATCCCTAAGTTGGCAGCATTTTTGGCGACTTAGTTTTGCACCAAATGTGGTAAGAAATTGCTAAGTGTCACCTAGTTTCGCGACGTTTTGAACTTTATGTGTCACCACTGTTATGTAACCATAATCTAGGTCACGTGTCATATGTAATGATGTCGTTCACTCAACAGACAGTCAGAGGTGACCTTTGGACGCACATTACAAACAGACAGACATACGGACAGATTTTAAAAGTACCGGGGCACATTTACAAGGATTTGTTTTAATGAATTTTCTAATTTTTTTTGTTTGAAGTTAGGAAATTTTAGACATTGTGGTTTTATAAAGTAGCAAATGAAGTCAAAATGTGTGTATTCATTTGTTGCTCAGTTTCTGTTTTTAACCGGAAAAAAATGTTTTTTTGAGTCCAAGTCAGTTGCGTAAACTTGCCCCGAACACGGGGTAAGTTTACGCAACTGACATCGCATCGAGTGGGGCACGTTTACGCATAATAAAGATGATACCAAGGAGTAAGTGATATAGATATTTAACTAGATTTAAATCTTTAATGTCTTTTAAAACACTTTGAAAACATGAAAATCACAAAAAAAAATAATGAAAGAACATTTTGTAGGCTAAACTAAAATCATTGGGCTTATTGCTAATTAAAAACAGAAACTAGTTTGCCATCTACTTCATCATTGTAAGATTTTACTAACAAAAATAAAGTATTTCTTTTCGCATACTTGTCATGAGACTGCGTTTTGACATCTAAGACATTGAACCCGGTATAGTCCTTTTTTTGATTAGTTGTGTGCTTTCAAACAATGGATGCAAGCACAGTTTTCTACTTTGTAAACAGAAGTAAACAGAATCGTTCATTCATTTCCTTTTTACAGAGTGTACTAACTTTTTTCCCTGTCGCAGGTTTTGGTTTCATACTTTTTTCTTTGCTGCCTTATATTTATGTTTCAATAGAAAAGTTTTTTTTTTTTTTTTTTTTGTTCTGCGCATTTTGTTTTTTTCTTTGTAGCTTCTAACTGCTCCCGTCTGAGGGCTTCTTTAATCGGAGTATCAGTTAGAAAAAAAAGTGGATGCACACAATCCATTCCTGGTTCTAAACACTATATGATTGTAAGCTATAAGATGCAAATCTTTTACTTAATTAAAAATGAATGGTGATTTTCGAAATTAAATAACGTGAAAACGCTAAAGGTGTGAGACAGTACAGAGTGAAAAAAAAAGCGTCCGGGGTCTGTTTAGAAGTAAGTACACACAGTAATAACGTGAGTAAATGTGCCCCGATAAAAATGCGCAAACGTGCCCTGTCGACAAGTTTGTATTGGATTTTAACGTGCAACAAAATTTAATTGCTTTTTGGTTTATATAAATACAATTCTCAAAGAAAAAAAAAAGGATAAAATTCTGCTATTTTTTATATATTTATTTGTTTTTAACAAAGTGTTATTAATTCACAATAAGCTTCAAAACTTTAACACAAAACTTACTCTGCTCGGTAGAAAACCGATTTTTCTACATGCATGCTACACCGGAGCTCGACTGATGCTCAGAAACTTATGAGAATATTTGCTACGGAGTAGCATCAATCTGGTATAACTGTTGGCTCTTCATTTATAGCTCGTTTTGAAAAAAAAAGGCACTTCTTAAAGGTGCCTCGGTCTACCCTATAGGTTTTAGTTTTTGTTGAGTTTCGAAAGTGGTCAATTACTGGCGGACACAGGTCAATTTCTAGAGGAAAGTGGTTAATTACTGGATACATCTCTTTTTTTTATTCAAATTATTTCAAATATTATTTAAATAAAATTATTTTCCATTGAAAATAATTTGAAAAATATTAACTAAAACTGAAAAATAATTAGTTCTAGTAAATCTTCATAAATTTATTGACAAATATTTTTTTTTTCATGTGAAATTAAGAAGTATTAATTGCTGACACTTCTACTAAATTATCGACTGTCAGCGATTTACGCAACATTATCAGAAATATATGTAACTTTGAAACTCAACTATTACAAACAGTAAAACCACTTTCTAATGGACACGTCTTACAACTATAATCTGTTATTTTTAGATAATATTCTAAATGTCAAACTTTTAAATTTTTTATTTGAATTTTAATTAAGTAATAAGTAATATATTGTTAAAAAATAGTAATTTTAAAAAATGATTATTTTTTCAATTCAGACATTTCTCTTTTAAAGTTTTTACTATAGCCTGGGCTGAACTCAAATAAGTTTAAGTTGTAAATCCTTATGCTCAATGTATTTATGTTCACCTCAATATTTACAGCATGTTTAAAATATAAAAAAAAGGCTGAACTAGTATACTTAAGCTAAATAAAAGTGTAATATATAATAACACAAATATAAATTATTACCTTCCTAGCAAAGGAGAGGCAAACTATCTCCCCTCCAACTCCTTACTATAAATAATTCCAAATTGCTACTTACGAAGAGTTTGAAAAGTAAAGTTTGAAACTGGCGTAATTTCTATTAATATTCCACCCTTAATTAAAACCATCCTATAAAATTCATGCCACCAAGGACCTGTTTACATTTACAACCTGTATATATATGATACTGCCCTTTTATTCCCAGTTCATATTTTTACTAGAAAAAGCGCAATAACCATGAATTACTATTAATGGCCGCCGTCTGTAAACTACATAAAAATATCTTGATATCGTAGTTGAATATCGATACTTAAACGTACGATAAATAGCCGGCTTATCGTGTTTCTTTTAGATTTTTATCATATCAGTTTCGCATGTAGTCGTAACATTTTTACTGCACATAAATTACGAACGAAACGTTTTCTGATTCTTTTTTTCAACTAGGGCGCAACCCTCCAAAGATTTTATGGATCGTTAGGTATGGATATTGAGCGGTGTATCTCTGATGGAAAGGAAAAAAAAAATTATTCATCGGAAACATTTTCAGAGTTCCATATGCTTGCAAAAACGAGTATCATTTTCGAATGATAAAAAATGTGTAATTCGCGGCCGCAGTTTGTTTGTTTCATTTCTTAAGTGAACGAGAAACTAACTTTTAAGGAACAAAAATTTAAACTTACTAAAATGTACAATAGATTAATTATAAAAATATTATTTAATTATGAAAATAATAGTCATATTTTTTAATTATATTTTTAATTGCATACATATTTTTCAATTAGAAAAATGTTAGTTATATTCATTAAATTATATTTTGTATATATGAATAATATTTATTTATAAATAAACTAGTTAAATTATTTAAATTACATTTTTGATTGTATACATATTATTTTTGGAAAACTAGATATCGTACTTAAATGATGCTGTTAAATTATTTAACTATTTTTTTAATGAAAAAAATAGGTATAATAATTAGATTATTTTCAAAGTATTGTATTTTTGCTGACCTCTTGGCTTATAAACAGATTTTTAATGTATTTTTTTATTTTCTGTGTTGTTTTACCTACATGAAAATCATAGCTTTTGTAAGGTATATAATTATAGATTAAATGTGCTAAACATGAAAGTATGCAAACAAAGACAATAATATAAGTATAACATTGCTAACTTATACAGTGCCATCTCATTTATTCTACAAGACCTTCATTTTCGCAACCATTGCTCCTAGATTCATCCTTTAAACTACAACAAATGGTCAAGATAAGATACAGATTTAAAATAGAGCAAAAATAAGGAAAAAAAAGAAATTTATTATTTATATATTTTTTAAAGAGCTCCGTGTCGCTTACATTGCATTTAGCGAAATAATAAGCACGGAAAATAACTCTAACACAAACCATTTCATATTAGCACTATGAACAATATTTATTGAGTACGAAACGCATTATTTTGTGCCTTAGTACATATAGTAATTTTTAGCATTATTTCAAAACAACATAGTGAATATACATTAGATTTTAGAGGTCATAGATTCAATTATCATTTCTGCAAAGTTTCAAATGTTTAGCGTTATTACTTTCTATGCTAGAGCTGTTGGCGCAAGTAACAACTTTAAAAATTTGGTTATGAGAAAATCAAGACAAAATAAATCAATTTCAGTTATAAGCAGTACTTTTCACTTAATTAAATTTCTTTTAGTTTTCAAAATAATTCATCTATCAAAAAAAAAAAAAAAAAGCGAATGTATACAAAATAATCTTGGCGCTCTCTACATTTCTCACAGTTTCAAAGTTGACTCTTTCAAAAATTACAAGTGTTTGTCTTTCATAATCATCTTTATAAAATGAACAATAAAGCGAACCTAGATTACGGTTCAACAAAATTAAATTCATAGCGTTGTTTCTGAGAAGTAGTTAATTTCGTCCCGTCCTTTAACAGTGTAATAAAAACCATTTTAACTATTTTTAGTATGACTTTTACTTACATTTTGTTTCTCCACTTCCGTATTTCTAATACATTTTTTTCATCTACTTTTGCTTTGATGGACATACAATCAGGGAAATTGTCCACTACTAAGTAAAGAAATCAAACTCATAAGACCTAAAAACAACGCTACGTGAGAAACTCGGACAAAACCATTTAGAAAGAGATATGTGGAAAAAAAAATCATACAACAGCTAGCAGCAAGCTGTGAGCTTAAAATGACATACCGTTATGAACTTAACTTGGGCGAAAAAACGACCTGTGAACTTTTTAAGTAATCGACAATACAATTTAAAGTGTATCAACAATTTTCACATTAAAAAATACTATGATGCAATGAAGTGAATGATCAAATCTGAAATGACTAGATACAAACAACATACTTCAACAAGGCCATAAGCAAAAGCGGGGGAAACCCTCTACACTGGACATTAGGGTTCAGTGAAAAAAATCAAAATCTGAAAAACACTAATTAATAGTGCGAAAAAGTTGCCTTTTGTAGAGGTATTGAGTGATGCAAAAAATTTTCGACTGCAAAAAAATATCTTGAGGTGTTGCTCGTGCATTGAACTTGACCATTATTGCATAAAAACTGGAAAACGTTACAATAATTTCATCAAAAATCAAAATTTGATGTTATATCACTTAGGAGTAGACTTTTTGTGTAGGTTACAAACCGCGTAAGATCATTTTAATAATAAACTGTGTTTTAAAGTTCCACATATGCTTTGAATTTGACCAATATAGTGTCAAAATTGCCCAACATCGAAAGACTCCGTGTTTTAATAAAAAGGATCAGAAGTGTTTATTTGTAAAATAGTGCTCTTAAGATTAATTAATCCTTACACACATACTGAACAAATAAATATTCAAAGCATTTTTTGCATAGGAAAAGAAAAAGTTAATTTTCACTCAGCGTATAACTTTGGTGCAAATTGTAAAATTTACAAGTGACACGGAACGTAAGTTAAGTATAAAAATTTCAAAAATAAATACGTAGCTTGCAACAGCCCATGTAAATCACACCACACAAAAAAAATCATGATTTTTGAATCCTCAAACTGTAACTACGTTCCATACAATAACGCATATTTTGGCTTGCGAGTACTATTATCTTGACTCGTGACAATGTTCGATCTTAGTGAAGATTTCTGGATTCTAATCTGGCTCAAAGAAATTCATCTATATTGGTTAGACGATAAACTGTGGTTGACCGTTCTTTGTTTAGTTTTGCGCATCGTCTGTGTACTTTATTAAAACTTGAGGTTTTGGAAATCGTATATTTCAGTAGGTATGCCATCAAGCACCATTTCTTTCAAGTTTTTGTCGGGTTTCGTAAAGTTTTGTATGGGGATCCGTGTCTTTCCACTTCCTTCTATCAAAGAACACATTGCATCTCAGCATTGAAATTGAAATCTGGAATTGTAAATTTTCGTTATCCAATCGGATTCCCCAAACTTGCCATCGTACGAGTACCAAGTATTCTGACGATGTTTGGATGATCATAGATACTGTTGTTCTGCACACCAGTTACTTTGAGAATCTAAAAAATATACTGGAGATTTCAGATGATCATCCTCAGAAAACTTGTTTTGCGACGGATTACGACGACCAGTTCGATTAAATTCATTTATTCGAGTCAGATTAGAATCCAGAATAAATAATCTGCAATATCTAACACTACGATCGAAAATGATGAGAAGTTGAACAGTTTAACTCGCAAGTCAAACTATGTTTTATTGTAATCAATATAGCTACAGTTCGAGGGCTCAAAATCCGTTAAAACTTATTTAACAACTTCTTTTGTTTCGAAGTGTGACTTATGTGAGCTGTTGCAAGATACATTTATTTTTAATTTTTTTATACTTCACATTTGTTTTTTATCATAGGTAAATTTTACATTTTGAGCCAATGTTATGGCCTTAGAACAGAATTAACATTTTTTTTTACCAGATAACAAATGCTTTTATTACTTATTTTTCCGTATATATGTAAGAATTCATTGGTACGAAAGCAAACTCTTACTAATGTAGTAACTTCTAATAATTTTTCTCAAAGCACGGAACATCACGATTTTATTCATTTTCGACGCATTATTGGTCAACATCAAAGCAGATATGGAACTTTAAAATATAATTTATTATTAAAATGATTTTATGCTGTGTGTAATCCACACAAAAAGCCAACACTGAAACGATATAAGACATCTTTTGCTGGCGAAATCTTTTTGCATGACAAAATATATCTACAAAAGGCAATTTTTCTGCACTATTACTTATCGTTTATCAGATTTTGATTTTTTTCACTCAACCCTACTGGACATCAGTATCGTATACTATGAGAGGAACTGATATAGCTCATAAGTACAACTTATTCTTTAGTGCATTATATGCAAATTATATGCAAATTAATTGTTTTTTGTCTGTTAGAATGTCTCCTTCAACTGTCGGTATTTACGAGGTTAAAAAATTTATTAGTGAAAATATTTTGGTCCGTTCTCTCGGTGAAATTACTTACATCCATTTAAAGATTCCAGTTCCAGTTCCAGTCCAATTATTTAATCGGTCCAGTTTACTTAGCAGAAGCATTAATGAAAATTGGTTGTAAACAGCACCTGTTTTACTTCTAGTCAAAACACAAGCTAGTTAATCCAAATAAATAAAAACTGTAAAAAACAATTCAGAAGCGTTTCTGGTAGTTAATAGGCAGCTTAGGTGCCCAATTTCTGCCAGTAACATATCTTGCAAAAACCAGGAAACTTTCCGCTAAAATTTAATAATTTTCCTGAAATTATCCCGAAAAACTTAGAAATCTTCCCGTTTAAAGCCAGTTGTGAATCTAGAACTTTGGAATAATCTTAGTTGGGATAGTACAACAGCTTGGCACCTTTCTGTTTTTGCAAGATGGCAGTTATAAAAGCAATAATGCAACCATGGCCACAGCTAAGCCAGGATTTCAAGTACCAAAGCATTTCACTTGCAATTTTTTCAAAGCTACGTCGTCTAAGGACTTATTCGCTCCCTTTGGGAGCTTAATCAGTCTGGACGAACCATTATGAATCTGAATTCGATATATCATATAAATACTTCCAGTTACTCTTTAAATTGGAGCTAAAAAAAATTTTCCAAAAGAGAGAAGTCTGCATTCGTGCAACTTGTAGCAATTCAGAAAACTTTTTGACACTGATACTTGATATTTCCAGGAAGTCGATAAAAACCATTAAAATCTCGAAACGTTGCACGGAAATACTCAGTAACGTTTCGGAATTTTTTTACAGTGAATTTACCTTCTAAAAAAAGTCCTTTGCCTACAAAAAAAAAGTTTAAGAAATATCGTATTCAATTAGATTCTTCATTCATTTTGTCACAACATAAATCAGTCCCTTAACGCCAATAAACCCAATTTAAGAGTAAACAGACAATAAAATATGTATGTTTTTACTAGGTTTGATAACCCATCAAAACATGTCGTTTTCTGTTTCTTAAAGGAAAAAAAAAAACTTTTTCATTTTTACTTCAGCGACAACAAATGTGTCACAGCTGGTTACCTAATAGTCCATTACTTCTAATTAGGAAATGAAGAAATGTATTCCAAGGGGGTAAAAAACAGCAACGTATTTGTCTGCGAAAGTGCTGTAAACATTAAATGTAGTTTAGTACTGTTTCTAAATATAATAACGATGCAATTGTTGTTTCAGTAAATGTCTTGTAAGCTTAGTTTTGAAATAAATAAGATTTAACTAATCGGAAAAGATATACATTTAAATAAATTCTTAGTTATCATTTAAATGAAAAATAGTAGCCCTTTAATTAATATTTATATCTAATGTTTTCAAAAAATGAAGAAAAAAAAACAGTTTAAAAATAAATCAAGATGTTCCGTCGAGAACTAAAAGAGCCTATTTTCCCGGGTCCCAATATCGGCTTTCTTGTATATGATCAATATTCTCGAAATTATATAAAATTGCAAATAAATTAAAACATAACTTTTTAACATTTACGCTGATTTCTAGAAATAAAATAATATATCATCTTAATAAATAGATGCGCAAGAAAAAAAAAATAAGTAAATAAAAATAAATAAATAAAAATGGACATAAAAAGTAGTAGCGCCTTTAAAACAAAGTATAAATAACACTAATATATTTTTTCCATTAAACTCATCTTTAATTGCTTTCAAAAAAATATAATAATAAGTTTATTAAAATAAACAAATCATATCATAAATAAAACCATTTCTTTTTCCCCAGTTTCCAAACGAAAAATAAAAAATGAACAAATGCACTTTAAAAAATAATATATAAAACAGTAAAATGTCAACTTTAAGAAATAAACAAATTAAAAAAAAACCAAAAAAAAAATAATTTAAAAAAATTGTTTGCGCATACATTTATGTTAAAACATAAATGACTCCGAATTACTCCACCAAAAACTGAATGCATAAATTATAACTTTATAGTAAGAATAAGAACAAATCATGTCAACAATAATTTTTTCACAGTAAAAACCAAAGGTTAGGAATCAAGAGTTGGATTCGGGAGTCGAAGGTTTTTAATTTAAAGACTCGAAGCCGGGATCAGCCATTTACCCTCCAAATCCGCAACTCTGCCAAGATTCGAAGACTTCAAATTTGCAAGAGTCGGAGTCAGTCATTTCACCTCCGTTTCTTATTTTTTTCCAAAACAGGTTGTCAGAGTCGGAGCTGAGCGTCGTGGTCCGATTAATTTTCGGGTACAGGAGTCAGATTTGGAGTCGACTGCCCTAAAATTCTAAGGGTCGAAGTCAAGAATTGGTCATCAAGAACTATTTCTAACAAAATATGTTAGAAATAAATTCGCCATGAAGTTCAAAGTCTATATTGACCTTTAATTTCGCCGCCGGCGCTAGTATTAAAGGATTTGAACTGTTCAAAATTGAATGGAAATTTGTTCAAATAAAAAATATTTTCTATACATGGGAGGCTCGTTTTCAAAAACTTTTCCCTGCAAAGTTTGTTTGAAGCAAATTCACCTATAAATTCGGGATTTTTATTTACCTTGAATTTTGCCGTAGTCACTAATGTTAAGTTTTTTTTTGAACTGTTCAAAATTTAGCGAATTTTCTTTTCAATCAAAAAGTTAAATATGGGAATAAGATGCTGTTGCCGAGATCTTCCAAAAAAACCCCTCAAATCGAACTACTCACTCAAGTTATTAGGTGGGACAGACAAACAGATAGACATCACGGGTTGCGGGAGCGTCCCACCGCCAAGAGAACCAAACGTCAGCAGCCAACAAAAGCAAATCCACCGCTAAGAAAGACGAAAGAAAATAAAAGCGACCAAGAACAGTTAACGCGACAGATCAAGTTGGGGTTTTTCACACCTCTGTATCTCAACCCCATGAAGACCCCCGGTGTTGATTTTTGGTATTCTCTAGTGGCCCCTGACGACGTAAACCAAAACACAATCCCCTGGACCATCAGGGGGAGGAGGAAATTAAGTTAGAAAATTGCTGTTCAAAAATGTTTTCGCTTTCTTTGACAGGGCTACAGCCCAGGCGAAAAGACGAATAAAGCTGAAATTTTGCACACACATTCCTTGTGCCATATTGATGTGCCTTTTGTGCCGTTTGACCCTCCTCCCACTCTCCCTTGTTTTTACCCCTCAATTCGTACCTTCTCGGGATTCTTTAGCAGCCCCCAGGGGATATGGTAATGATTTTTTTATACATATTCTTGGGGGGTATTGAGGACATATACAAAAATTCAAATCCCACAGACATCATGGGCCGGAGTAATTAAAGTTTGAAAATCACTAATTTCCCCTAAATTCATGTGAACTTACTCTCAGCTTATAGGATTTGTTAATCTCAGACTGCAATTGCAAGGCTAGAACCGATCTAAGATCTAACAATTATGCAAAAGTTGTCTTTGGAAATGAAATTCAGTCGAGACTAATAAAACAGATCCAACAGTTGCAATTAAACGTTAAATCGCGGATATGACAAATTGGGCACAGCGACTGCGCATGCGAGCGGACTTAGCTCATTGGGCTTTCTATTTTAAGATTATATGCTGTTTGTTTATATTTAAACAGAGAAACATTAATGAATGAGATTAGAATACAGCCCCCCCCCCCCCCATTTTAACCAATACGAATTTTCTTTTCTTCCTAATTTCAGTTTTGATATATACCTGTACGCATATGAAGATGATACATCTAATTTTATAATTGGAAGCGAAAAATAGCACTTATTTATTGGTTTGCTTATTTTCTAAATCAATGTCTTTTTCACAAACATAACACATCATGAATTGAAATACAGTCGACTCTCGCTACAACGCGATTCGACTTACGCGAAATGGCTATAACGCGAATTTTTCAATAGCAACGAATTTTAGAGCTGATACGAATTTCTCGCTCGTAACACGAAAATATTTGGAAAGGAATCGTGGTCTTAGGTGTCGGCTTAAATATTGAATGCTAAATATTGGTTTCGTGAATGTACTTTCACCCTTTTTGCATCATTAACTGCGCAAGTTCCCATACCACACTAGTCTAAACATTGCATTGTTATTGCGCATAAATATTTATAATAACAACTCCATCTTTTTCATTTATTTATTTCTTTTTTTTAAATTCTAAATATGAAAGGTGATGGAATATTGTAGCACCTAGGAACGATGCTTTGTCTAAAGTTTGTTAAGATGGAAAGAAAAAGCGAAAGCTTGAGGCAATTTAAGAAAAGATAAAGATCTTTGATACGCTTGAAAAAAGTGGACCTAAGGTAGCACGTCAATTATGTATGAGTGAATCTTCCATGTGTACAATTGAAAGTCAAGAAAAGGCACCCCATATTTCAGACCTTAGTTTTAATATAAAGCTCGCAGTGTAGAGTCTAAGTGTCATTGATTTTGAGCATTGTAACAATAATTTATGTTGAATAATGCAGATTTTTTTAAATACAGTAAAAATTCAGCTTTTTATGTAAGAAACGGTAACGTATAGTTCAAAAGTAGTCTAAAATAGCGTGAGGATAGTTTAAAAATGTCTAAAATAATAGGCTATGTTAATAAAAAAATCGTACATATATTGTTCTCTACAACGCAAAATTTCGACTTACGCGGGAGTTCTTGGGGACGCATCCCTCGCGTAAGTCGGGATTCGTCCTGTATATGGAATATGTGTGTAGATATCCGTGATTTGCAGTAATTTCTTAACAGACAAAATTTTTGCAATTAATTTAAGTAAGACTTTTGAAATGAGCTAAGTTCACGCTCATACGCAGTCGCTGTAGCAAATTTGTGATATCCGCGATTTGTTTGTAGAGTACAGTTGCATACATCTTCTGACACATTCAAATTAAAAATATTTAAAGACTTGGAGTTATTTTTTATTTTGATTGGTCATAAGATACGTTAGTTTGTATTTTTAGTGAACTTTTAAACAAAACGAGGTATTAAACAGGACAAATGATTCCATCAAAAGAAAGGTAAATCACCCAACTATTAAAATTATCCCATAAAACGTAAAATAATCCTCGATTTAAGAAAAGAAGTCATTAAATAAAAACTGAAAAGCAAGATTAATATAGCCCGCAAGGGGCCATTCATTAATTACGTAAGAATGATTTCGGCAATTTTTGACACCCCTCCCCCCATGTAAGGGTACGTAAGATTTTTCCATCCCTCGCCCCCCTTTCTTACGTAAGATTCCATTTCGTTTTTCAAAATAATAAAATAAGGAATCTTACATCACTGGAATCGTTATTAAATTCACTATTTTTTAAATTAAACCTTTTCGTGTAAAGAAATATTTACTAAGACGTGGGAATTTAGACTGAATGTTTTTTCGACATTTTTTGTTTATGATGCGATACTAATTAAGAATAAAACATGCCAGCGCGATTCTTTTATTATATTTTACACTAATCATTCTTTGTGAAACAAAGAAAAATCAGCTCATCTTAATACGTTTTTTACCTTTCAGACGCAAATGAAATGTCGTCCCTGCGAAACCACTAGATCGCGCGATTTCTAATATAAACTATAGACTTGGAAAATATTGCGTAAGAATATGGTTGACCCCCCCCCCCCAAGTAAGGGTAAGTAGAGATTTTCTCAACCCCCTGCCCCCTCGAGACCCTTACGTAATTAATGAATGGCCCCCAAGTTATAAAACATTAAAATAATAACTTCGTGAAAATGTTGAATAATCCGTCAAATAAAGAAGCTGTAATAGAATTTATTGCGATGTTGTAAAATACTTGAAAGCAATGTGATTTAAAATATTGTATTTTATTATCCAAGCAGTTTTTTTTTGTAACAAAGAGGCTACAAGGATTGCAATAAATTTTAAACGGCCCAATTCTCACCAAACGAACATAGAATCTTACTGGTCAGAAAATAACATGACGTAAAATTAAGCTTGCCATTATTGTTCCTTAAAAACACAAAACAACGTTGTTTCAATTGAATATGTATGACTTGAAATCCTCAATTCTAAAAATACAGACAAAGTAATAATATCAATGCAAAAAGATGTTATGAAACTCCTCCCCACAAAAAAGAAAGCCTTCATCCTAAACCAAAAAAACCCTCAGCCCTAAAAAAGTCATGATATCTAGTTTGCCCGCCAAGTATCTGTCAAACTATCATCCTCAATGTGCTCCTCTTTCATCACACCTACTACCGTTAGAACCTCCTCCCACCTCAACTCCTCAGAAATATGGATAAATCCTTCAAATTGCTTATCTTGTTTGGCGGGAAGCTTTTCTAATTGAGATGGTTGCTTGGTCAGCAAAAAGCTTACCGCCAAACAGACAGACCAACAGACATTTTCCCCCATCTAAATACCCTCATTTACAATTTTAAAATATTCTAAATTTATTTAATTATTTTATTTATTTTTTTTTTACTTTTTTTCGAGATATTTTTAAGATGTATTAAGATTCCTTTCATGTTTTTTCTCTTATTTCTCCGACATTTACTGGGAAAGTAGCTGAAGAAAAAAAGATAAAATAGTTCGACAGAATATCATTTTTTTCCATATTTTTCATAATTTACAAACAAATATTACCACTATTGATGAAACGGAGAAGTATTTGCTAAAAGTTTTTTTCCCAAATGCTTTGAATGAGAAATAGAAAATATGTTTCACTGGAACAAGAGATAAAATTTGTGGATTAAGTAATGAAACACTTAAATTTGTAAAATATCAAATTAATTATAATCCCTTATTAATGGCATTTCATTTTTGAAAAAAATGTGTTTTTTCCCCTTAAAATATCAATTACTTCTTTCGTTTTTAAATGTTTATGCTTTTAACAATATCTTTAAAGAAGTATACGTCTAGTCTAAACAGATAACTAAAGTAAAATTTGATTTGTCGTTTTAAAGAATGAATTTTCAGTACTTTTGTCAAACAATTGCATATGTGTATTTTTCACTTATTTTAGTACCTGAAACATTGCTGTATTTTTATGTAATGATGTATCATTTTAGTTTTACGTAATATATGACATACGTGTATTTCCGCAGCAGCTATTTGCATAAAGCTTTAAAATTATCGTGTTTTATCTGCATTTGGCAGGTAAACTGGCTGAGAAAGTAGAACTGGTAGTTCTACTGATAGTTAATTGTACAAAAAAGTTAGTGCTAATTTAATCCAATTAAACTATTATTGTAAAATAGTGGTAAACAAGTAAATAAACTAGTTTATTTTTAAAAAAAATATGTTTTCGCGAAGCTAATATATATTTAAACGATAAATTTGCAACCGATTTCCTAAAATACTCTTATCTTTTGATAGAAAATGTAATAATTTGTAAAATTTTATAAATGTTGTCGTATGTTTTCACTTTTTATTTTGATTATTATGAAGTAAAGGTCGTTAGGATTGTTTTTTTTACATAGATTTTAAGAGCGTTTTATTTATAAAATATTATAGTATGTTACATAGATATATTATATGGTTTCCGGTTTTTTTCTTTTCTTCCACATGATATAATTCGTAATAAATTTTATTTAAGTGTACTACTTTATAGTAAAACAAAACTTGTGGATTCCTTTAATGAGTCAACGCTGAAATTGATATTCAAAAAGAATATTTCTTGAAACGAGCATAACAATAATATACGCTTTTTTATTTGCTGATTGAAGACAATAGATTTTCTTCTTAAAACATTAGAGAAGAAATACATTACACCAAAACGAGTTTGAGCTAGAGCTTTAAGTTTTATGCTGATATAAATCTTCAAAAGCAGCAATAAAGCATACCAACAATCTCAATTACTTCAGTTATTACTCAGACTAATGCATAAGCTTTGTCTCTAGAGAATGGGAATTGCAAATTTCTGCATATAATGACTGGAAACAATGCTTTATTCCTGAATGAAGTATTTTATTTTAATTTTTGATGTCAGATATTTAAAAGTTAGGTTGAAAATGTTAAAAAAGATACAGTTATGCTTAGCAACATAATTCGACTCAGAAAACATTATTTTTCTTAACGATATTTATGATGAAATTTTTTTTAAATATTTTTCCATCCTTAATATTCTTGCTTTTGCAAGACGTTTGACTTGAAAAGCAACTAAGATAGTGGAACATCTGAAAAAAGAAAAAAAAGTTTTAGTTTTAGTTCCAATTATTTATTATGAATATAAATTTTATTTAAAGATATATCGCTGAAGTAACTTTATATTTTGATCATTCTTTGCTATGCGTTAAATGGTACTTTAATCTAATAATAATGATAATAACAATATTGTTACTATTATTATTATTATAAATTGAATTTACAATATTGATGCATCACATCCATGATTTGTCTTATGCTCCAAATGTGTAATGCATAATTAAATATAGCCAAAAATATGTTGCTATTTCCAATATATATATATATATATATATATATATATATATATATATATATATATATATATATATATATATATATATATATATATATATATATATATATATATATATATATATATATATATATATATATATATATATATATATATATATATATATATATATATATATATATATATATATATATATATATATATATATATATAGAAATAATGCGTGCAACAGTTCCTAAAAACACCATTAAAATAACCTTTTAAAAAAACATTGCTTTTATCTTCTTAAAATACACAAAATTAAATCTAATCAAGTGCTTTCATCCCTCTAAAACCTTGAAAATATGTTTTCCGAAAAAATATTTGCAATGATTTTTAAACACATGTTAAAGAATTAATGGGAAAACTGCACTTTAAATTGGTTTAAAAATGAGCTACCTGTTAGGATGGTATGAAACTTCCGAACGTACGGCGCTTCAAAAGTCGTCTTGTATCATCAATGCGTTACTACACTTTTTTTGCTTCTACAATGATATTCTTAAAGTCAAAAGCGTCTTAAAAAAGCCTACCGAAATTCGACCTTTTTTGAACGCTTTTTTAACAAAAGTTTAAAAGTCAAATATTGCCTCTAGGTATTATTACCCATTCTTAAAATTTTCAATTTATTAGAGATTAAATTTCATTCATTTCATTTCAAAGAGCTATAATTTTAATTTCGATATTACTCCTGCCTTAAATGACAGAACAAAAAATATCAAAAGCACAAAGTATATACCAATAAAACACTACCTATACACTTGTCAAAATCATTTCTATTCTTTAGAAAGTTTAAAATTTCAATGTCTACGATAACTAACATTATGCGAGACTTTATATCAACTCTTGTCAAATAAGTTAAGTAAAATTGTCCCCAAAAATATTCTGGAAATTTTTAGAAAAGACATAACAAGAATTTCACTTATATTGTCTCCTAAACAACAATACTGGCAAAAAGTGTGTGCCCCCCCACACACACTCATTGCTGAACGTTTATTAAAAAAAATCGAAAATGTGTTTGAACAAGAAGTAAAATACAAGTACTAATTTTTTCTCCTACATTTTCCAAAGTATCGTCAGTTTTAATTTCTTCGTTACGAACGTTACGCCATGAATGTCACTTGGCATGCTTATTAATACAATTTTTTGGCGATAAACCTAATTGAAATCACGTACATATTTTCTGAAACTGCTGATTATGGAATTACTGCTAAACGCGTCGTCTCGAATTTAAACGTCCACTTAGAAGAGTTTCAATCTTAATACAAGGTATGAGAAAGCATGTCCTAAAAAAAAAAATCATTAACGATAGCACGATTTTTTTTTCGCCCAAACATTGCAGGTTCTGATTATATTCTGAATTTTTGTTTTCAAGAAATAGCAAGAGAGTTATTAATAAAAATTTAAATACCCTATCTCGTAGACTAAGAATTGACGCAAATCAGAGATGACTGAATCAAACTGAAATTAATTAAAGCGTAAGTGTTTTCCCAAGGACTTTGGAGTCAAGTAATCCCTTCGGAAGTAATTAGCTCCCGACTCCTTTGCCTAGACCCCTTGCTGGACTCTGGTTCTAAGTCCTGTACCCCAAAATGAGTCCAACTCCGACTCTGACTCGGCAGCCTTAGCGGGAATTCAGACTCGGCGGCTCTGACTCTAGGAATTCTAAATTTTCGACTCTTCTACTCCTCAATCAGCTTGATTCCAAAACCGCAGTCGTGGTTTTTACTGTGAAATAAGGATTGTTGAGATGACTTGTATTTTTATTCATTCTGAATTTTTTTTTTCTTGTTGGTAACCGAAAATGAAGCTTAAAATTAGAAAAAAATGCTGCTTGACACTGGAAATGCATTCGTAGTTATTTAGTTTGAATGGAAAACAAGAAATGTTCTGACGGTGTTATTGTTTTAAAAAATATTTACTTCAGATAACTATTTATAATTTTGTATTTATTTGTATTGTATTTTGTATTTTTTCTATAAGTATAAATATTAAGGTCGGCCGAAAAAACCGAGTTTTTTCAGAGCACTTAGCCTCAGTGCGGAAAATTTGTGGCTCCCTAACATTAATTACTCTGCAAAATTTCCTGACTCTGAGTTAATGCTTCTCCTCTGTCAAGAGACCTTGAATTTTTGAGGTTTTTAGAAAAACATCAACTAAAAAGAAAATTTACAAAATATTTTGAATTCCGTCGAAATTTAAGCCTTAGTGTAGTAGTTTTTTAAGTTCCTTACACAAAATAATGCGAAAAATTTCAAGCCTGTAAGTTATTTTTTTCTGCTCTGGCAAGTGGCCTGAATTTTTGAATGTTTTACATAAAAATCCTTAAATGCAAGTGACACATTACAAAGTAGCTACGTACCTAATACCATGTAATACTTTAAGTTTATAATCACAACAACGGCATAAGACCACCCCATGAACCGGATCCTTCCTTTAAGGGGTTTGGGTAAAGAGGGTCATTGCCCCCCAAACCTCCTTACTTTGAAAAAACTAACGTTTTTACATGTAAGTGGGCGTGATTTTGTAGTTTTCGATAATATTTTATTGAGTTCACGCCCTTTATCCCGCCTCCCTGGAAAAACCAAAATAACGGGCTTGTCTTGATCTGGAATAGGCTTTATTTCGTTATTTATACGAGAAAAAGTATAAGGAAGTTGCGTGGTTTAAACATTTGTTAGAAGTTGTCTGGTATATCTGATGCATGTTTAAAAACATTTTCAATTCACTAGATTAAAAGTTGGAATCTCTCAACAATTAGAGCGAAGCTTCGCAGACCACTCCAATGGACTGTTTTCCTTATACATCTTAAGGAACTCTGATATCGGCATATATTCCAGTTTGTTGATGATTCAACGTCAGGCTCCAAATTTTACTCCTGAAAAATTAGAAAAAGTTTGGGCGACTTTGAAAAGCATCCCATAGTTGGTTTTAAGCCTTTAGATTGCAAGTTGACCCGACGATATTGAGTAAAGACCAACAATATTTATTTTTAATATCACATGCCGTAAAATAAGGCGTATACTCTCCTTATATCGCTATCCGAGATCTGGGTGCTCCAAATGTCTCACTGTCTGAAAACGGTCCAACAAAATATCGAGATTGTACAGTTTAACTATAAAACCGCCAACTAAGTTTTAAATCTTGGTCAAGTTTATTAATGTATATACTCCATCCTGGTTTAGAATAAAAACCAACTATTCTATTAGAGACGGAGCTAAGCATGCGTGGGAATTATTTTTGCATCATAACATTTGCCAAAAAGGTATCAAAGTAACTGATTCCGTCAATTGCTCGAAAAGGTACATTTTGTAGTTTTACTAATGCATAATTCACAAGCTTTATAAGTATTTTTTTTTAATTTTTCCTCAATGAATAGAAATCTATATACTAAATGCCGTTCTAATTTTTTGCATATTTCGCAGAGTTTTTGCAACAGTATAAAAACAGTAGTTTTTTACCGAACTTATTCTAACATGCAATTAGATTATATAATTAAAAACCTTGTAAATTTTGAATATCCACACAATTCAACAGCCACACACACACGTTTTTTTAAGAAAAAATACCATTGACCTCTAACCAGAGAAGAGGAAATTAACCCAAAAATAGGAAACGTTGCATGATAATTTGTGTTAAGAGTTTGGAAAATTAAAGACACTCTCTTAATTTCGAATTTTTCCAGGAATGAATGGGGTGGGAGGGGAGATAATGGGTATGAACTCGATGAAATTTTATCGGAAAACCACAAAACCACGTCCACTTTTATGTAAAAGCGTTAGTTTTTAAAATTAAGGGGGGATTGACTCCCTCCCCCCTAAAAATTTTAATGACGGACCTGGTTCAAGATCTGGACTGATGCCGCTGATGCGTTTAAATTTCAAAGCATTGCAGTATATTAGGTATGAAGCTTCTTTGTAATGTATCACTCGTATTTATGGAATTTTATGTAAAACTCTCAAAATTGAGGCCTCTTTCCGGAGCAGGGAAAAAAAGTAACTCACAGGCTTGAAATTTTACGCAGTATTTTGCGTTAAGAACTTAAAAAACTACCGCACTAACGCTTAAAACTCAGGAGAATCAAAAGTATTTTGTAAATTTTCTTTTTATTAGCTGATTTTCTAAAAATCTCAAAAATTCAAGGTCACTTGACAGAGCAAACGACATTAACTCAGAGTCATGAAATTTTGCCCAGTAATTAATTTTAAGGAGTCACAAATTTTCCGCGCTAATGCTAAGTGTGCAGAAAAAAATTATTTAATTTTCGGCAACAGGGAGAAATCAAATTCGAGTCATTTTTTGCTTTTTATTTTTTTAAACCAGAACTACACTGTGCTGTAGCATCTATTCTTCTTGAATTTTTAACTGCATCAGTTGCGTGCTTGGCACTTCAATTTTGGCCTTCAAAGCCTCCTGATCTGCCACACTACAGTATTTTTCAAATTCGGTTTGTGAAACTCGGTTTGTTTACTTCCCACCACTTCCTACTAATTTAATGGTCTCATGCAACATTATCACAGCGGCAGTGACTCGGTGACAGAAGTCACATTTTCGTTTAATCCAGAATTCTGTGTAGAAAGAGAAATTAATTTTTTCTGATTTTTTTTTTTTTTTTTTTTTTTTGTGTTTAAAACCTCTTTTAAATGATGGAAATTAAAATCTCATTTATATCATACCAAAAAGTATATTTTAAATCTCAACGGAGGCTTTTTAAATTTATATTCAGAAACTCTGATGAGTGAATATTTTAATTTTTAATGCATTTCAAAGAAATGAAAAAGAAAAAAAAGAAAACTTGAGAAGACGGGAATAAAAAAAAAGAGTTTATTGTAGTAATGTCCATTTTACTGCTTTAATATTCAAAATTATCTGTTTAATATGCATAGCTTCTGCTTAACCTTATTTCAGACACAGATTCGCCAGTTACAATACTGGGGTATGATAACAATGTCTCTTTTTCTGCCCAACGTGGAGAAATAATAGGAGGTCGTTAATTCACGCTTTTGCTCTCCGGCATTCTTCCACGTCCGCATCTTTTGAAGTTCGGATTGTGAACCAAAAGGGAATGAGGGAGTGAAACTCTCCCTCGTTCTCTCTCTTTCGCGGGCTGTTCCACCCTCACCTCAACCCCTAGTGCAACATTATCGAGCTAGGCGGCAGCGGCAGGCAGCAGTACTATCAGAGACTGCGCGGTAGGAGGGGGGAAAGAACTCTTTACTCCCGCCAATCCAGAGACCCACCCCCCGATTTGCCCGCCACCGAGGAACGGCAGCAGACT
Source organism: Uloborus diversus (assembly GCF_026930045.1). NCBI lineage: Eukaryota > Metazoa > Arthropoda > Arachnida > Araneae > Uloboridae > Uloborus > Uloborus diversus. The sequence goes on from NC_072731.1 coordinate 44,916,384, forward strand.
TGCGCCGCATCTGCAGTGGTGCTCTGTTCTTTTGCTCCTACTCGTCCGTCTCTGTTTTCCTGTTGAAATCGAAACAGGATAAATCTGAAGTGAGGGACGAAAAAGAAGAAACGGGGAAAAAATCGGTTACTTTGAGCGGATTGGATTTGCTGTTTATTTTCCGGAATTCACATTTTACTTTCCGGCAATGCTCCCAAACGACCTAAGGCCTGGACTGGCACGGATTAAAAAGTGCAGGCTTTTTTAAAAATAAAAACACTTTACAATCGTTTGGACAACTTCTGCGGGTGTGATTGTTTAACTTCTGGTTTGTAGAAAAATATTGTGTTTGAAGTATTCTTTGCAATAAGACGTTCAACAGCGCGTGCGATTGATGTAACACAGGAATCGTCTGCGTGAAAAAGTTTTAATTGACACAGATTCGCAATGCACACGCTGAAGATTCTACGGGATAGTACGCATAAAGGACTCTTGGTGAATCCGAGTGTTATATTTTGGATCGCTCTTGGACTTGCTATCAACGCTACTCCTATTGTTGTCGCCAAAACTACGGAAAAAGGTTCGTACTTATTACGTCGTTTATTTATTTCTTACACATAAAAATTCCAATTAGTTAATAATAAAATAAAATTGTGTTGGGGACATAAATTATTTAGCTAAGAATGCTCAAATGATGTGTGCATATTATTTTAAAGTATTTTGTTTGCAGAATATTGAAATAATACATCTTCGCTACTAAAACGCAAATTAACTTCCAAAACTTGAAAAAAGAAAATTGTCATTTCTTAATGTTTAGAACATTTCTTAATGTTTATGTTTTTTTCTAAAATCCTTGTCTCATGATATGTTAAATATTTTTAAAAAGCAAAACCTATTAAATTTACCATTAAAGTACACGTGCATTATTTGTGAGCATTAGAAATATATGTTCAAGAATCAAAAACTAAAATACTGATACTAAGCATTTTAAAATGCACCATGTAAAAAAAGAAGTTTGTAATTTTTTCTCTTTGTAGTTCTAATTAGCATGATTGCAAACAATTTCTCATCCATGTGTAAAAAAACATAATAACAGTGTAATAAAAGAGTATTTTTATTTTAGAAACCCCAATTAAATCTCAACGCTTTAAATGATGGTGACTTGTATATTGCCTAAATTCTCACGCATAAAATATGATTCCGATTTAAATTGAAATTAAATAGCATATACCTTTAAGTTAAGTATAGATATGACAAGGACTCTTGCAGTAGTTTTTTATTAGTAAATATGTATTTTGTGAAGTTTAGGTGACTTATTTCCAAAGTTTTATTGCAATTGTGTTTACAAATACGTTAAGCTGGAAAAAATTCCTGTGTGTGTATTTCCTATATTTTTCCCTCAATATTCTTAGAGGATTTTCATTTCCTTTTTCTTGAAATAAATTAGAAAAATGCGTAATCTATTATTTTTAAAACTAGAGAAACATAATATTTAGTAGCGAAAAATCCCCTTTGTCAGTTTTGAATGATTCAGTTTTGATATTAAAATATTTATTTGAACGAAAAATTAAAAATCAGTTAAACATTAGGTGAAACAAGTATTCATCAATTTTTTTCCCTTGATAGCACGAAACTTGTCTTAATTCAACAAAATATGTTTCTCTTGTCCCATAATAAAGTAAAAAAGAACTTGAAAGAGAGAGATTTAAAATGAGAGATTTTCTTTGACCTCGGGTTCTTTAAACCAGAGGTCAATGTCTTAATGTCAAAAAAAAATCGGAATGCAAGTTTTAACTCTAAACTAGGACTGTTTCGATCTCAAAATGTTCAAAACTGAGTAAGTTTATCCATTATTATGACAAAATGAGCATGTATTGTTTTTAATTCATCTACAATTCGTACTTGTATTATTTCATTTAAATAGAACTAATACACTCAGTAAATTAAATGCTTTTCACTGCTTGTATTTATTATAATATTAAAAAGCAGTACACATTTAGCAATATTAAAGTTAAAAGTAATAGATATGTAAATTTTGAGTCTAAGCTGCAATTTCTTTCTTATCTCAAAATGTGCAAACATCGTAGCATTGATTAGTATCAAGATTAAACTAATAGTGCCTTTAATGCGTGTTTGTGTCATTTTACTTCATTTGTTCTACACGTAATGAATATAAGCCAAAATAATGCACAACATATAATGCTAACAAGCATTAAACATTTAACAGTTTAACATGCTATTGGTTTTACTCAATGAATTATTTTTATAACTGGACGCCTTTGTATTAAAGTTACATAAAAAATAAATGCACATTTTGACTGAAAACTAGAATTTTTTTTCTCTCTTTTTCAAAGTGTGCAAAAATGCGTAAATTTGGTCATCATTCAGATTAAATCAACGTTTAGTGCCCTTAATGCATATTTGTTTCATTTCATTGCATTCTTTTTATGCACTCAATTTATTTGACTCGCTTTGAGGATATTGTCATCAATCATATCTATTAACTATTTTTAGGTAACTGGGCAATTTTAATTATTTTTCAATAGTTATTTAATTGAAGTAATTTGCAAAAAATTTAACTGAAACTTTTTTTTTTTGTAAATTAGGTCATATGTAACGCAGCTTCCCTTAACGTAGTGTTAAATATATATATATATATATATATATATATATATATATATATATATATATATATATATATATATATATATATATATATATATATATATATATATATATATATATATATGTAAAAGCTCCAACAAGGATACATCTTATGGCGCATTACATATATGTAATTTTGAAGTTTTTTTAATGTTCAAATTTTCTATACATAATCGAAGCTTTCGTAACATGTTGGCTTGATCATTAGAACACGTATCTAAAGTTAGAAATTGGAGTTGAGGTTCTGGCTAATTTTTCACTCTTCATTACGGAGAAAATTGCATACTTTAAGTAGTATAGCCCTAACTTTATCTGCCAGCAATTTCAGTGGTGATTACAGTTTTAAACTATCTTAACCGCAGGGCCTCCGAGAGCCAAGCGGGTCCCTTGTCAGTGTATTCGCCAAGTCCCTTCCACTCATAAAACAAAATAAATGTATGCTTCTCCAATCCTGAGCTGGGTCCTCACAACGGCCGGGCCCATAGTTTCCGACTAGGCTAACATGACTTCTCGTCGCCCTGCTTAATCATCCATTTTTCGTTATTACTTTTTACGCTATGAATGCATTGTGGCTACTCTTCATTTTTACGAATAGAACCGTAATTTTCATCACAAGAGGGGGAACATGTTTATCATACTCTCTCTCTCTCTCTTTTATTTTCTATAAGATCACTGCCACTTAATTGCTGCTAAACGTATTATTTAGTCATCATAATTAGAAAAAGTAATTACTACACTCCTACGAAAACCAGATTTTCATACCTGCATTGCTTTTTTATTGAAATAGCAATGGAATCAGTTGAAGACACTTTTCGTATAGCAAATATTTTAGATGCAAAATTAGTTTTTCAAGTTGATTATTTGGGATGAATGAGCCTGGATCTATCTATAATTATCTAACTTCTTCTGCAGAAAATTTTGAGCCGCTAAACTGACATTTAAGGATCTTGGAGCGGAGGAGTTGGTGTGGTAAAACTGCTGAAAAATAGTCGTGGAAACTATTTAGTCGTTTCAACTGAAACAAAATCAGCGTGTTCAGCGTTTCGATGGGTTCAAAAACATATTTGCTTTGGAAAAGAAAAACATAGTATTTGGCACAGCAGCAAAATCACAACACTTTAACAGTTTAAAATGCTAAAACCGTGTAAATACTTCTCTCGAATGATTTCCAAACCGAATGTTAAACATTTCAAATAGAAATACAATTAAACCAGCAACATTTGCCATAAAAAAAGCCTAAAAACTTCAAACTCAAACCCAAAATGTAGCCTTTGGCTCGGGTAATATTGATTGATTATTAAAGTCATGCCATTTTCTTTGCAATGGATTTTTTTCGTGCAAAAAAATAAAACATACTTATATCTTGAGGGTTCACATACGATATGAAACAAATTTACTATCAAAGAAAAATATCATTTTCATTTAATCACTTGGACGGCTAACTGAAAGTGTGTATCTGTAAGATTACCATCCTGAAAATTGACTTATATATGTGCTAATATTAGTGACACAAAATTTTCATCTTCAATGTTTGGACTTTTTGAAATAACTGGACATAAAGCGTGAATGTTTTATCCGTGTCATAAAAAATAAAATTATTAGTTAGTTATTATTATAATATTAAAACAATATATATGATTAAAATATACTAAATCAGTTGTACCACACAGTTTATTATATAAAAGTTTCAAATATAATTTATGTTGAATAATGTAATCGAAGAAAAAGCGAACCCTGACCGAATATCATCCAAACATTGTTTACCGAGGCACACAACGTGTGACATTCATTCTTTTGCACAAATAAAAATCAACTATTACTTTTGTTATTAACCTAAAAACTAATGAAAAATACTAGTAATACAATTCTAATTATGAATTTAACCAACATTTTTTCCCATTTCATCTGCTATTCAAATTACTCGAAAAAATATGGAAACCATAAAATCGCACATATACATTAAAAAAAAAAAAGGATCGGGTAAACGTTCCAGTTCCTGTTGATCATATTAGCTTCTAGGTGTCTTCTCGTCAGCGCCTTAAGGTTCGAATAAATTACAGAAATAATAGAAATATACGGTTAATCAATTTTACCATCGCCTGCGTTTGTACAGCTTTATTCTTTGATGCATGGGTTTGCTCACACATTTTACATATTTGTTAGCATCAATTATTAAACACATCATTAGACTTTATACTATTGTGTTATCCTCACATATATGATAGCAAATTCTTTGATCGAGTAACACTGACGTCACCAACAATGAAACTTGCGCCATGGCATAATAATTTGATAATGTTTGACATGCTGGAAAATGCTTTATTTTGACAAGCCTGAACTGGATCCGGTATGTTAACTGTTTTACTGACAAAACAATTAAAGAGAATGAAGAAATTAAAAAGTAGTTAACAATGAACGCTATCTACTGGAGTTTAGTGTTAATCCACTGAAGTTAAGGTTAACATTTCAAGTATAAAATATCATCAAATGGGTAAATTGCTTTGATCAAATGTAGAAACAACTTTCATCCGTCTTACCATATACCAGGCAAGTTTCTAGTTATGTTTATATTAATCATACTTAATGTACATTGTTATATTCATATTTTAGTCTCTAGTTTTCTTCGTTCTCTAAAACAACGAGGAAACTTGTATCAAACTTGATAGACATTCAAAAATATTTTTCTTATGCAATTGAAAACCGAACATATAAATATATTAACTTTTAATACTATGTCTTGAAAAACTCATTCTAAGTACTAATTTTTATATGATATGAGACTGTAGTTGATTTCTCTGAAGCAAATGAAAAGTCATGGCAAAAGAACATTTAAAACACTTGTCAACTCTTTTACTCACTAACAGGTATATCTCTAGTACGCAATAAGTAATTTATTCATATTTTCTACCTTCAATATTTGCTGAATGACGACTTATTAAATGTATAGTCAATCTCTAACAATAATTAAAAACCTAGATCGACAATTGTGACGTCATAATGATGTGATCGTAAATGAATAATTGTTTCAGTAAAGAAATAAACATTAAAAAAAAATATTGCCTTTACTAGTCATTTGTAATAGCATACGTTCTAATACTAGTACTATAGTGCCTAGAAAGAGTAGTGTGCCGATCGACGGGGAAAAAGTGAAGTCAGATCTGAGGAAAAACCAGATGGCGCTGCGCTCGAGTAGTACGTTATGCTCCTCAATCAGACTCGTTTTAAATCAGCCATTGCATGCTGATTTCGCAGTTTAAAAGCCCCGTTTTTCGGATTGAACTTATTTCAGCGCAAGAGACAAATTCTGTAACAAATGCTATTTGTTACATGGGTGTTCATTTATTATTTTGCATATAAAATTATCTTATGCTAATTTATCTTCAATGAAAATAGTTGACTATAAGGGGCCATTCATTAAATACGTAAGGATCCCGAGGGGGAGGGGAGTTGGAAAAACCTCTACGTACCCTTATTTGGGGAGGAGGGATCAAACTCATTCTTACGTAATATTTTCCAAGTCGGTATTTCACATTAGAAATTGCGCGGCACAAGTGATTTGGCAGAGATTATGTTCCATTTCCGTCTGGAAGGTAAGAAACGTATTAGGATACGATGTTTTTTTATTTGTTTTACAAAGAATTTATAGTGTAAAATATAATAAAAGAGTCGCATTGTTTATGGCATGTTTTATTTGTAATTGATATTACATCAAAAAGAAATGTCGAAAAAACATTCAGTTTAGATTCTAACTTTTCAGTAACTATTTCTTCACGCAAAAGGTTTAATTTAATAATGTGAATTTAATAACGATTCCAGTGATGTAACGATTTTGTTATTTTATCATTTTGAAAAAAAGAAATGGAATTTCACGTAGGAATAAGGGGGGGGGGGGAGGTGAATGCAAACGAGGAAATCGTCTGTGAGAAATTGATACCTTCAACCCCTCGCCAAGTGTTTAAATTTGCTACTTTTCTTAAAATTTTGGGAGACTTAAATACCTTTTATCTCGATAACGAGGGACGATAACAATAAAAATTATCAATTTTGTACAGGATTTTAAAAGGCTGTAATTCAAGAAAAAAAACTTTTTTTTAAATATAACTTACGTCCTCGTTGATTCCGTTTGTCCGAAAGTCTTATGGTCGGTCGCTAACAGTTACCAGGCGTAGCGTTGCTGGAGATTTCCAACCTATTCTCCAGACCTATAAACTGTAGAGGTGGTGCTACCATATACCGCGCCCAAGTCGGGCTCTTTCTCATTTAGGGGCCTCATTGACTCAGGAGTCGCTCCTTTCTGCTTTAAACTCATCCTGGCTACATGAATGGGGCTTGAGTCTTTCAAGTGGCATTAAAAACAACAACAAACTGCGCCCTAAGTCATCTCGATTGATAATACATTTGCCTTAAAATATAAGTATCAAATTTTCAGTCAATTGTGTAAAATTTTGTTTTGAAAACATCCTTTTATTGTCAATATTATTTTCCACATAATTTTCATTATATACAAAAACTACAATATTTGGAGATTTTTTAAATTTCATACAAACCCAATATTCGTTAGGCAAATTAATATGAACAATTTCATTTATAATAGATTTATACGTGGTTATTTCAGTTTCATCTGCGGAAAGATCAAGTTTTATTTTTTTCAAACAGGGAACATTTTTCTTAACTGTATAATTCCTGATGAACCTTTTCTTTGGTAATTTTTTAGTAAAGTATGTTGGCAGATTTGGGAAAATTGTCGGAATTGCCTCATATTTCAAAAAAGTTTTCCCCCGAGAAATCAAAACTTCCTCACCATTTATAATATGCTTAAAATGCGTTTCAATAAAATGTTTTTCGAAATGCAGAGCACAAATTGAGCTATATTTATCAAAAATTTTATCTAACCTGGGAATTAACGAGTTCCACTTCAGTTTTTCTTCATCTGCTGGAGCTTTAAAAAGCGTAACTTTTTCCTTGCATGTTTTGTACTCACTTTTGCACCCTGATACGAAACAAGATGAAGCTTTATTTCTTCCAATGTTCAACTTTGATGCCTCCATTAAAAGCTTTAAACGCTGTTTCATGAAATATTCACGAAATAAAGGTAAAAAAGAGAAACGCGGAACTAAATTGTAACAAAATTCCGCGTCTACTAATGTAAACATCGCGAAATTGAACGTGCACCTCGACCGCACTGCCATCTAGCGGTTTTCATACAATTTGTCTTCAAGAATCTCGGGGGAAAAAAGCGCCGGTCGGCACACTACTCTTTCTAGGCACTATACTAGTACTAAACATAACAGGAAATCTTCCTTCTAAAAAAATGATAGTTTAGGTCTTGTTATTACATCAGGTCAACTTCTCTCGTTATAAATGTCCCAAAACAACTTTTTATAGTATATTTGGAAATTTTAGATACGTATCTCATTTGAAAAAGTATGAGCGTCTTGTGAGGGTTTCTAGTTCCACATCATGCAACAGATTTTTACATCTGTAGTGAAACTTTAAAGGTTCACAGAGGGTAACCGATAAATATTACATAATAATATCAAAAAAAAAAAAAATGTCAAAAGCTTGTTTTTTTTACATCAATACCGGGCCATTTCGTAGTGACTAACGTAACATTCGCAGCTGATTTTCAAACTCTTTTTATTTACACCGGGAGTAAAAATAAATGTATTTTCGTTTAATATGCATATTTAAAACGTACAAGGTGACTATTTTTCATTTCTACCAAGAATTTGAAGCAAAAGAAGCTGGCGGGTGTATTTTCGCCAAAAAAGGCATTGTGACTAACGTAACATTTTTGCAACCCTGAGAAACAAATGCTATGTTACGAGGCAAATTTTTCTGAAACTTACGCTGGCATTTAAAATTGGCCGATATATTTGTAAGAGGTAAACAATCTATTTTTAAAAATGTACTACAGATTTATTTCAGATGAATCTTTTTCGGCCATTAATTGTACTTTTACGAAAAACTGTGTGTGACTAACGTAACGTGACTAACGTAACCATCGAATAACAAGCAATGAATGCATATAAAAAACTTTGTGATTAATCTCTTGCTCTTATATTACTTTTACAATTTTAAGGAACCTTCTTTGTGTAGGATTATGGTTCTTTCTTTACTTTTTTTCCATATTAATGCAAGAAATTGAATGGAAGTATTCAGTTCAATTAACTCAATTAAAATGTGAGAAAAAATAAACAAATTAAAAAAAACTGATTTTACTAACATCATTTTGGGCGGATTAAATCCTAAATATCTGAATTAAAAAAAATTAACTTTATGCAAGTTGACAGTTTCACCGAATTCTAGTATTCTGCCGATATACTAATTATCGTCATAAACTCCGTGGTACTTTTCAATGGCATATCATTTTTTTAAGATTTAGTGATTCATCGAACGAATAGTGTTGTGCATCCTTTTGAATTAAAATGTAATATCGAAAAAAAAAATATTTGAACGTTTTTGCAAGATGCATTGTAATTCCAGATATCACCGCAAATATTTGAATTTCTAAATGATCATTCTAGAATTTTCTGAAATATATGGCAGCAGCGCTTTTTGTCACTGTATCATGTAACATCTTCAAAGGTTTTCCAACGAGCAGCCATTACTTCATTTTAATAATAGGTGGAGAGGTATTTCCTAAAAAATAGAGACGTTCTTCTTTGTTAAGACTGTATTTCTATTACCTTAATTCTTAAGCTTGGATTCTTGTGTTGAATGCACATTCAGCAGAGTGCTCATTTTGCATTATTCACCTTTTTTCTTTTTCAATAATTCTTTAAATTGGAAGTATATTTTTAAAAACCTTTAAAAAAGTATTTTTCTAAGTAAACAGAAGGTCTACAATATAATATTACTGGTATTTTTCACCCGTTGTATTTTTAATCAATATAGAAAGCCTACATATTCAAAATTGTTCATGAAAATGTACATTGAACTAAATAAGTTTTAAATATTGGTAGTCATTTTAAAAATGTTACGTTAGTCACATGCAAACTGTTACGTTAGTCACAGCTTAAATTTTACGTTAGTCACACACATTATTTTATATCTACTGATACTAAAATAAATATTTTGCACTTTTAAGTAGATGTGACACAGATGTAAGAAAATAAAAAATGATGTTTGGTTCAATCATCTAGTTTAGTTTTTAAGCAGAAAATAGCACATTTTCGTGACTAACGTAATGTAAATATTTTCAGTGAAATAACCAAACTAAATAAAATACTTATCTTATGATGTATGCAAGACGAGCAGTCAATTTCATTGGGCCAACATCTAATCATTTGGAATAAAAATAGTTCTTTTAAAAATTTGCAAAAATTTTTACATTACACAATAAAACGTAGACGTATGTTTTTTGCACATGCTAAGCCTTTTCTACAACCTCGCACGTTTAGAGCCAGAAGAAAAACACCGAATGAAATTTTGCAAACCGTTACTAGATTACATTTTCTGTAAATATGACGATAAAGTTTTTTTAATTATTTTTGACTAAGTTGCAAAAGTCCAATTTAGGAATCTATGCGCCTATATTGAACCATGTGCTTCCTAAATTGGACCGTAACAGTAAATGATACAATAACTTGAATTTTAACTGTACAGCCTTTTTACGGGATTTACAATAGAATTTCCTTTGCTTTGGGGTAACGTGAGGGTGTTGATGAACCCACTGATGGCATTTCATACATTAAATGATGCTTTGCTCTTCATCTCTAACTCAAATATTGCAACAGCAGTCGTTTTGTGCGGTTTTTTGCACCTTCTTTTGCATTTTTTTTTCTGTTCTCTGCTCTTTTTTCTCTGGCGATGAAATTAGATCGTTGGCCGAAGTAGATTTCCGTCTCACGCCTTCCATTTTTTGTGCAACGGTAATATGTGCGCTGCATTTGGATAAAACACTGTGAAATGACCATTACGTAAAACTATTACGTAAAAAAAATATTTTACAAAAAAAAAAAAAAAACTACCAGAACCTTCTTCCAAGTATTAAAATGAGTATGAATACTAAACCTCTTTACTACTTGTAGAGTAATTAAGAAAACATCGTGTCGTTTAAATGAACAACATCTTCAGATTTAAGTTTCTTATTTTACTTCTTTTTTCTATTTTTTCTCTCAAATTCTAAATAATTGGCTTGTATTGCAGTAAAAAAACTAGATCTAAACACTTTATTCTATAAGAAAATATTTACATCTGGAATAAAGTACTAAGTCTGAATTACAATCAGAGTCTGATCATGAAGTAAAATTCAGTGTTAGTTTCACTTTAACATCAAGACAATTCTTATTTTAAGCATCGATTGTTATTAATTCCTTTTCGATCATAGGTAAGACATTTCTGACAATTTCAGTGAATTTTCAGACTTTTGTTTTCTAATAAAAAGTTATAGTTAAAATCCTTTTAAAATGTTTAACTTTTTTCTTAAGTATCGTATTTTTTTTTAGTAATTAATATAGTTTTGTATACGTAACTCGCACACATCAAGAATGAGCTATCTAGCATGGTAATCTAAATTTTACCCATTCTATGTGATATTATTTTCTTTAAAATTATCTACTGTGAGGTACAGTTACGTTTTTACAAAATGGTAATGAACGATCAGGAATGCATTGTGAGATTTATTTGAAACGTATTCATGCATACCTTCTGAAATACCTAGAATCACTTATTTCCAAATGAAAAAAATCCCCCGTTTGGAAATTTAATTAAAATGCATTATTAGTATTCTTATCTACACTAATTTCTCGATAAATATGTATTTAATGAGAACACACACAAATCTCATATAACATTTGATTGAAATTGTGTGCACTGCTGATAAGTAGATGCAAGATATGTTTCTGGAACATGTGAAGTAGTTGAAAAAATATTAAATGAAATCAAAAATCCCGACAGCGTAAAAACCATTAAAAAAAAAAAAAAACTAAAAAGAAAAACATTGAAACTTAGTAGTTTAGAATGTTATCAAATACTACTGAATAACTACTACTTAAAACAATTTTAAAATCTACTCACGCATAAGACAAATGATAAATTCAAAAGCAAAATAGAAGGATCAACAGTCGGGGCCCATTTAATTTTGACCAATCAAGGAATCCCGTAATATTTTTCAGTTTTTCCTGGAATTAGATGTCTTACTGTTCCTCTGACGCGACGGTATGACATCATTCAGATATGAATATTAGTTGGCTAAACCCCATCTTCAGACTTAAAACATATAACACCTCGCCGATTCTCAATCGTCAAATTTAGCAATTTAAATGCATTGGTGTCTTTAAATGCGCAATTACTTCAATGGAAATAAACACAAAACTGCTTGCTGATCTGCTGCGGCATACGCAGAAGATCAAGACTACTGCAAAATACGCACGAATTGCGAAGATACTGCAAAATACGCGCATGAGAACTAAGCTAAAATCTACATCCACACTTCCCAATGTCGTCCTTCATTATCCCCAAGCGGCATTCAAGTTTCTACCTGTTTCATTACAACAACTTTTGATACCTTTTCATTTACACATCACTTATCTCCAAACCAATTTAGAACATCATACAATAATGTCACAATGAAAGTTAAAATCAATTATTGAGGCATCTGGTATGACAGTAATGTACGCTACCTACGTTACTAAAATATTCCGGTTTTCAAATTCAGTTAAAGATGTCACACGCAAAAATCGAGAGAAACTGAATTTCTACTGTAAAACTATATAAATAATTGCGCTGAATTATATTTTTAAAGACTTTATCTTATATGTTTACTTATATACATAATTTGTTAAGAAAAATTCAAGAACAGCAGATGTTACTTCCAAAAAATTGCTTATTTATTAGGGTATAGATTAGTTTTAATACGCAGCACTGTCTGTGTTTTGAAGAATTATCTTTCTGTTCCTTTTTTAGCAAATGAAATTGAAATAATACTGAAATAGTTCAACATATGAATGTGAAAAAAGTATATGAAATTAAATATTTAGTCTTCCAGCGAAAAAAATCTAAACATTGATATTGCTTCATAAACAAGATGTTTTGAGATGAGCTATCATATAGAAAAACCTAACACAGTTTAGTAAATCATTGGTTCAGAACTAATTAACACAATTAAAAACAGTGTTTGAAGTTTTGACTGAACCCTGAAAATTATATAATGTAATAAATTTGGAAATATTATTTTAACACAGTCAATGATATAATAGTGTCTTCAATCTGAAAGAATAAGTAATGGGTACTTTATGGTCCTTTTTGTTTTACTTCATCGTTTTTCCAAAATGGAAGCTCCATCGGATGGCTCCCCAGAGAACAATCAAATATTTTAGCTTGGTTAGAGATTCAGAAGATGATAAGAAAACAATGAGAAATGCAAAAATAACAGAAAAGATGAAAATATGGTCCAACTCACATAAAATTTTATGCGAATACATATATTCCCGATACGTTATGCCTATCCATCATTAATATTGCTTTTTGAAGTATGTTTCTCTTAAAATACTTTCCCGAGTGTGAGCATCAATGAATCGTATACCAGGAAATATATATTTGACAGTGCAGTATATGACAGTTATTTTCCAGGAACTACGTAGACAATAGGTGAAAATGATTGTTCCAATAAAAATAAGAATTCATAAAAGTATATGCCTATTTTAAGGCAAAACAAATCCTGATTCTTATTGAAATAATTTGAAGAAAAAGAAATACATATCAATACATTTTTTTTTTTTTTTTGCCTAAAACTTCAATCAGTGTTATGAACTATTATTTTGCTATTTAATTTATCTAAATGTTATAATTTATAAATCTTAGTGTTTATTACTGAATTGAAGTACAATTTCAAAAAGAATTTGTGATGCCATTGTTTTACGTTGTGCAGAACTCTTGAATTTTAAAATTTGATTCAGATCACCTTTATACTTCTCATATTTATAATAGCCAAAATCATTGATCGAGTAACGCTCTGACGTCACCAACAGTGAAACTCCCGATAAAATGGATGTACTTAAGTCTGTCAATTCCTACCTTAGTACGAAACCATAAGTCATAAATGACCAGCGTGAGGGCATTATTTCATTAATGGACCACCTAAGATCGATGATTTTATTTTTAAAATTGTACTATCCCTGAAAACTAAAAGATGGTCCCATTTACGCTTATAAGCATGATGTTTGACTTTCCATCTCATTGGTGGTCAGACAGTATGAATAGATTTCTATTCTGCATTTTTTAACAACGGGGAAAAAAAACTATATATTTTCTGAACAGTTTTATAAGAGCACGAGTAAAAAATTTCGTATGTAGTAAAAAACACTTTTACTCTCTCCTGAAAAAAAAATGAAAATGTTACTTCCGTAAGTGTGGCTTTAAAGTACAGATATGAATTGGAACACGTCAAATTTGAAAGCCAATTCCTCTGTGAAAAAGGCAATTTACCCCCGTTATACCATTGCGAGATATATTCTAGTATAAGTATAAGAACATTTTGATATGGTTTCCATAACTATAAATTAAAATAAGTTAATTCCTCACGTTTTTGTACTAAATTTAGTTCTTTTTTAATGTTACCAAGCTACACGTTTATTATCAGCAACCTACAATGCTACTTTATTAAGTACTAGTGGTACCCGCACGGCTTTGACCGTAATAGAAAAATTGAGAGGTATTTTGGTTCGCCTGTATATTTACAAATAATGTATGGTGAATTTTCTCGCCAATTGGCTTGTATCCATGTTACGGTTCCATGTTATGGTAATTTCGTATCTCGCCAATTGGCTTGTGCCCATGTTACGGTTCCACGTTATGATAATTTCGTAATTTATTTGTCCATCTTATGATAGTTTTGTTCTTAAAATTGGAATAGAAAAAGAACCACATCGAATTTTCGAAACATCGCTTCGAGAGGCACACCCCCATGCTACAAACTAACTTTGTGCCAAATTTCATTTAAGGCCGAACGGTCTAGGAGCTATTAGCGTCACAGAGATCCAGGCATCCTGACATCCTACAGACATCCAGACATCCTCCGGACATCCAGACATCCAGACTTTCAGCTTTATTATTAGTAAAGATTATGTGTTCGCGAACATTTCTATTAATAGACGTTTATCCTTCTTTTATATTTCTTTTTTTTTTTTTTTGCACTTACTAATATCGCTCCTTATAGATTAAAAGTTATTGTTTTCTATTGCCTTTAAGAAGATTTAATTTATTGAAATAAAAACAAATATTCTATATACATAATTAGTTATTATCGTTTTAGTATTTTCCTATCTGGATTAATACGCGCTAATGAATTGCATCGTCTGAAACAAAATAAAATACTTCCCTTAAAATTTACTTTATTGTCATTCCCGCTCTAATGTAATCTCTATTTTAATTACTTTTTAATTCAGCTTAAAATGTTTCACATATAAAAACAATATATAAAAATAAATAAAATAACTAAGCACACATTTATATGGCTCAGATATTTTCCATATCTAAAACATTTTAATTTAACAAAAGGCCAACAAAATTAGAAAGAAGAAGGAAAAACAGAATAACATTTTTCTTTAAAATGTTTAGATTGCTTTTTTTTTTCCTTTAAGAGCTTTGTTTCTAAATAGCTATTCCTCTAGAAACGTAGTTTTTATATTAATACACTTCAAGTTTCTTTGATAAAAAAAGCTAAGCATAAGAAAAGGAATCTAAGAGATTCAGTAATAGAAAAAAAATCTCGATTTCAGATTTAGTATAATGTTAAAGGATTTTTTCTCCTTTTACTCGAACACTCGTTCAAAAACTCTTGAACGTTTAATTTTAATGGAAAATGTAAAATACGTACGATGTGGAAATTGCGAATTCGACACTTTGGATATTTGTAAACAAATGCATTATCCCTTGCAGCTTTTCTTCGTTTTGTTAAGTAATATTTCCTGAACTTTTATCGGTAAATGTAGTTTTTTTTTCGATTAACATATAAATGGATTACATCTTTATCTTTAGATTAATTATACATCAAATTAGTTCATTAATCTCATCATCATATAGTTATTTCGTTTCAGTCTTAATATCTTCATATTAACTACTGACAATTTATATTTCCGATGCTTTAAAAATGAGATTTTTACTTACAATGACGCAGTGGTTATGCGTGAAATAAAACGAAAAAAAAAAAAAACAAGTACGAGCCTCAGCAATATTGATAGACGTATTTACAAAAAATATGGTATAGCTTTCCCATTATTAAATATAATATATTGACCTATTATGCTAAACTTTTCTTCTAACTTTGTAATAACATCAGACATTTAAAGCATAACAAAATACTTAACTATGTCTCTCCTCCCCATCTTTAGTGTTATAATGTAATATCACTATTATTTTACAACAGTAATTACATAATCATAAATGCATTATTACACAATTTTGTTCACGACATCAAGTTATATTAAGAAGTTACAGTATTGATCACGATTGCTGATTAGCAAAACATTGAATAAGAACAGTAAACTCTTACAATAAAATCCCTTTAAAGTTTAACTTCAGTTGATAAGTCAATGTGAACAAACATCATATGTGAGACAAACGTTAAAGACCGTATAAAGCTTGTATTTTTTTGAGTAGTAGTGTACAGAACTTGCTATTTAATGACTTATCTCATCTTATCATTCTTAAATAAATTTACTCAAATAAACAGTAGGGTAGACCGGGGCACGTTTACGTGGATTTTATTCAATGAATTTTCTAAATTTTATGTTTTAAATTAGGAAAATTTAGACACTGCGGTTTTATGAAGCAGTTAATTAAGTAAAAATTAGTATATTCAATTGTTGCTCAGTGTGTGTTTTTAACCGTTAAATTTTTTTTAAATCCAAGTCGGTTGCGTGAACTTACCCCGGACACGGGGCACGTTTACGCAGATTTATTTTGACACCTAACGTGCTTCTGTTAAGGTTTTGAATATAATGTCTTTCCATCGTTAAAATAAAGCAAATTTATTACCGACTGGAATAGTGTATCAAGTAAAAGCTAAACGGGCATCAAGACATCACTACATGATTGTAGGCAATAAGATACGAATTTGTAACTCAATTAAATGATGATTTTCAAAACTAAATTGCCTGAAAATTCTAAAAATTTCTCAGACAGTTCGGAGCGAAGTAAGCGTCAGGGCACGTTTAGAAGTAAAACGCAGTAAAAACGTGCGTAAAGGTGCTCCGATGTCAATGCGTAAACTTACCCCGTCACCAAGTTTAGAACTCTTTTCAATGTACAAAAAAATTTAATAACATTTAAGTTCATACAAATATAATTCTGAAAAAAGGATAAAATTCTGCAATTTTTTATACATTTGTTCTTTTTTAACTAAGTATTTTTTATTCACAATAAGCGTCAAAACGTTCAACTCAAAAATGACTCGATTGGATAGAAAACAGATAATTCTTTCTGCATGCTAGATCGAAGCTCGACTGATGCTCAAAAACTTGTGATGATATTTGCTAGGGAGCAACATCAATTTGTTATGTCAGTTGGCTCTCCAATTATAATTCGTTTTGAAAAAAGGGCACTGCGTAAGCGAGCCCCATGCGTTAACGGGTTCCGTCTACCCTAAACGTATTTATCCTAATACGAAAAATAAAAACCAACTAGCTGCATCGCCCAGCTTTGCTTGGTCTTCCTCGAAAATAAAAGTTATGTCGAGTGACGTGAGTTCAACACTCTGACTTGAACAAAAAAAAAATGGTAAAATTTTGCGGCAGATTGCGGAAAAATAACCAAAAAGTCAACATTTTAAATCCCCCACTACAGGAAAAGCCTTTAACAAAAAGAAGAAATTTTGCTTGCTCATATTCGAGAAAAAAATGACAACAAATCTTTCGCGTCTCAATAATTTACTTCACGCTGTAAATTTTAATAAAAACATTGCTGCGGAAAGTTGAGATGAAGCAATGAATAATAATTTTAATGGAGAAAACCTTTGAAAAATAGGAATTTTATGTCGAAATCTAAGTGTCCCAACTGATAGTTTTTAATTGATATATCCGCTAATTAGTATCAGAGGATTATGTTAAATAGCCAAACATGAAGATGGGAAGATTAGGAATCCATCGATACCCGGTTCGATGGTCAGTTTCTGTCGTTTGGGAGAAGAAACTTGGACATACATACATAGTTGCGTACATAGTTACATAAATAGTTGCATAAATACGTAAATACGTTCAGTGTTTAATTATATAAGATAAAGAAATGAAGGATTTATATGCAGCCAAAAAATAGTATTACTGACTTGGAAATGTTCTGGAACGCATACGCAAGCCCATCAGAATGTAATGCAAGATTTTTTGAAAACCGTATTTAGCTTTATATGTGACATTTTTTCCAACAAAATAATCACAAGAAATACAATTATAGTAATACAATAATAGTATTTCATTTGAAACAAGCAGAAAAGAGAGAAAATTTCAAAATATGCTTGTTTTTTACCTTGAAACGTTGACTGTCAAATTCAACTTTTTGAAATTGTATAATTAATCCAATGGAGATTAATCACACGTTCTTATATTGGGTTAAAGTTGTAAATTCTATAGATAAAATATAAATAAAAATAATGTCATAAAAAATCTTATAAATCGTCATTCAAATTTAATGGTGCGTAAACGCACCATTGGCCGAATGTATGCACAATAAGCAAAAATTTAAAACCTTGTTTTTATACAAAAAATCGTACGTTTCTTTTTTTTTCTTTTCTTTTCGTTTTTTTTTGCAAATTTTTATTATTTTATTCAAATTTGTCTAACAGATGTGTAATACTAGATTTCTCTCTCTCTCTCTCTTTTTTTTCAAAAAAATATGCTAATGACAATAATAGTCGCGATTTCCAATTTTCCGCAATCGATTTGAAAATATTTTTAGGCATACTAATTCTTTCTGTATACCATTCTCTTCCCCAAGTAGATATGTACTGGTCTTTAGATGATAAAGGACTGTCAATGATTCGGAAAAGCACGAGTCGAATCAGATTTAAAAACTCAAAACAAAATATCCATTTATCCGATAACTCTTCTCTTAATAAAACAGATAAGTTTACTAAATTACGCCCATTTTTCCTACATATAAAAAAGTATCTACAATTTGGAATCTTTTCTCAAAATTTGTCAATTGACGAAGAGATGGTGCCTTATTTTGGAAGGCATTCATGAAAAATGTTCATAAAGGGAAAGCCAATAAGGTTTGGATTCAAACTTTGGTGTTTGTGGTCATCAGACGGATACCTTTTCCAATTCATTCGGTATGGAGGTGCTGAGACTAGTAGTAATCAACAAAAAAAAAAAAAATGCCATTAGGAACAGTGTTGTTATGAAATTACTTTTCGTTGTTCCAAAACCTGAAATGCTCAAAATATATTTTGATAACTTTTTTTCTTCCTACAGTTTATTCGAAATTTTGAAAGAAAAGGTTTTTTTTTTTGCATCTGGAACAGCTCGCAAAAATTGCATTGCTGAATGTGTATTGGATGACTCCAAAAATATGGAGAAAAAAAAAACTCGGGGTTCGTATGATTTTGCATTCAACAAGGATGTGAAGACATTGACTATCAAATAGAAAGACTGCTGTAGCAACGATTGTTACCAATCATGGGACCAATTTGCCAAAGTAAATGCCAAACGTATAGCCGCAGTGAACGAAAGGAAATTTCTATTTCACAAACGAACTTTATTTTGGAATACAAAAAGTATATGGGAAGCGTTGACCTGCATGACAATGCTATAGCAAATTACCAGATCATAATTTAAAGCAAAATGGTGGTGGCCATTATTTACAAATATTATTGATAGTGTGATACTGAATTCATGGAAGCTACATAGAATTGCTAATAACACAAAAATGCCACTTACAGACTTTAGGTCATACATAGCGATTGCCTTATTAAAAGCTGAATTCAAAGACAATCTATTTGGTGAAAATACGGTACAATAACATACAAACAAGGGTCGTCCATCATCCACAGCTCTACCGAAAGAAATATGGACTGGTAGAATCGCATATGCCATAAATGAACAGGAAAAAAAAAGCCCGCAGACGATGTAAAGTGCGCAAAAACCGCACGATTTATTTGTGCCTCAAATGTACAGTCCATTTACATCCAAAATGCTTCGAAAATCTTCTTTTAAAAATGTAAAAAATCGACTAAGAATAATATTGTTCCACTGAAATATTTGTTCATTGATTTGGCCAATTTTATTTTTTTAATTAAATATCATTTTTTATGCAAGAAACTTTTTTTTGTGTCTTAATAGATGTATTTTAAACCCAATTTTGAGAAAATAATACCAAATTTTATAAAATTTCGATGTTCGGCTTGAAATGGGTTAAGGTAACAGGAAATGCTGAAACTAACCGTATTGGAAAATGTGGCCGAAAAAGATCAACATCGGCTCGTGATGACAAAAATTTAAGTCAAATGAGTGTTATGAATCCTCGATTAACTAGTTTTGATCTGTCCAAGTCCATGGTGACAGCTTGTGTTGACATTACACATCCAACAGTGAGATACAGGCTTTTAAAACGTGGTCCGAAAGCACGTCGACTATACAAGAAGCAGCTTCTCACGCCTTACTTGAAGAACAAAAGGTTAGAATGGGCACGGAAATATAAAACATGGACTGAGAAATACTTAGAAAAAGTTTTATTTTATGAAGAAACACACTTTGTGGTTCAGGGATTCAGGATCCACGTTCGTGAGAAGGAGCACAGGAGAACCTGTCCGTCCACACCACATTAATCAAGCACTCAAGTATCCGCTCAAAAGGAAGTTTTGGGGTTGTTTCTGCGTTTCAGGGACAGAATACCTTGTTCCAGTAGATGTAATGATGAATGGTACAAGTTACAAACCAATATTGACCGCAAAAGGTGCTTCCAACCATGTCTGAACTTAAGTTGAACGAAGATGGCGTTTTTCAACAAGACGGCGCGAGATGTCTCACATCGAAGCAAATTGTCAATTTCAGCTCTAAAAACAAATTTACTCTTCTGTATTGGCCCAGAAACTCACCCGACTTAAATCCGATTGAAATTTTGAGCGATATCGTTAAAAAAAATTTCATAAGTTTGACAGTACTACGATGGAAAAGCTAATTTTGTCTGTTATTGTCATATGGTATTAAGACGTTGGAATTAAAATCATATGTGCCAGTCTCGTGGAGGTTATATTAATCATTAGTTTCAAATGTGTTTATGTAAAACTAGAATAAAACTGATATTTTTGAAATATAAAGGAATTTCCCAATTAATTGCCACAATACTGTATTTTCTTTTAGTAACAAAGTAACGTTGAAGCAAATTTGATCAATAAGCAGTTGATACCAAGTGACGAACTTTCTAAGCTGTTTACGAACAATTTATAGCATATAAATATAAAGTAATGCTTCTGCTTTAAAAAAACTGAAATTTCTGAGGATACATTTCTTGTGAAAGTTAACTAACATATATTGTTGGCATTATATTGTTTTAGAATTTCTGAACTCATTTAATCTGCTGCATTCATTTAATCCAACACATCCAAACACGTAAATTAAACGTCTCTGCAAGTAAATATTATCACCAACGAAATATCAAATAAATCATTCTCCTATTGAATTTTAGGAAAATGAACCATTCAAAAACCTAGAACAATGATATAAATATAGGGGAAGGTTGCTGTCAATGAACCACATAACAGTTTTCGATTTTTTTAGAAAGGAAATCCAACTTTCACGTTAATTATAGGAACAATTTCTCAGTATATTTCTCTTTTAATAATAATATCCACTTTCATGATAAATATACACAATAAAGAATGAAAATTAAAAATAAATATTTTAGCATGTGGTCCAGTCATGGCTACCTGCTACTATAGGTGGATCATAGAGTTTCTATCGATGAACCACTTTCTCAAATTAAAAAATCGCTGCGTAACGAAAATAAAAGGTGATCAATAAACACTATAAATAACAATAAGTTATGGAAAAATAGATTTATTTTCTAAAATGTTTTATTTTCGGATAAAAGGAACATAAAAAATAAAAAAAAAACAGCACTCACACAGTTTTATCAAATCGATTTTGAAAATTTTCGTTTGACACAAGATTGTACTTGCTCTCTAAAATGTCTGAAAACAATTTTGACCATTTTATTACTGAAAACAGAAGATTAAGTCTCAAACTACCAGAAAATATAGTACCAACAGAGTTTTTGTCTTAATTAAATCTAAAGGACATGTTATCTTTCTCAGCCTCTTGAAAGGTCAATTCTTCAATTTTTCAGAAGTAATTCCAAAAACTTCTTCTCTAGTTTTAAAATATGATTCACTAATCATATTCCTTTTTCGGAGGGTTTATCTTTTAAATTTTCAGTAAGACTAAGGTAACAACACCCCGGTTTTTATCTTCCATGCGACTGTTCAAAGTTGATTTCAAAACTCCATACCACCATTGCTGTAAGCTACTGTACTAATTGTTGCATTTTTTTTTTTTTTTTTTTGGAACAGCAAAAGTATTTAAAACTCTATTATGTTTTAATTTTTTAATCAATTTTGTAAAAAAATCACCTTGGAATTAAAATAAAGTGTAAGAGTTTTCATGAATTACTGACATTATTTTTTCATTGTCATATTTATTTTAAAACAATTGAGCAATTTTTAAACGTAATTAAGCTGAAGTTTCAGCATTATTTAAGATTTTCCATGACTGAAACACTTTGTCAGGTGGTCTATTCATAGAAAAAAATGGACAAATGATCTAGTGATCCAATGATAGCAACTGCGTCATTTTGAATATTCTTATAGGTATTACTGCTGGGAAAAATCATGATGAAACATGAAGTATGGGGAATCGTACTTGAAAAGGTCTCTCAAGTCCTTTAAGTCAATGTTCACGCTTAGATGATGAGTGATATTCAAATCATGTTATAACTAAATGAAAATATCAATAATTAGTAAGATAATAGAAGAAATATTTTCTGACTGATTAACAATATGATTAAATAATTTTACCTACTTGACAACTCTGCAGTAGATTGTTTTCAGACAAAGGAAGGCACTAAAACTGATAACGCGTCTGCACAAACTCTGGTACGGGAAATATTTTTGCAGTCCAGTCATGGAACCGGTTCATTGACGGCAACTTTCCCTTATTTCTAAAATATGAAATGATACGTTGTAATATAATAATTAAATATATCATGGTAAAAGAAAAAGGAAAGCATTATATAAGACTACGAGCGAAAGAGCGCTGCATTACGTACTCTAAAACGTAAGTTTAATAAGAAAAGTTATAAATCATCTCTAGTAGGTTACTGTAAGATAATTCGACTAGTACTTGCATATTGAAGAACAATTAGATATATAGCATATATACAGGGTGATTATAATTAAAGTTCCACTTTCAAAACGCTGTAAAAATAAAACCACTGGTTAGAATGACCTCAAATTTCAACGGAATATTATTGAAGAAGGAGGAAATCGTATGACAAAAGAAAAATAAATATTTGGAATTTTTAGCAAAGGATGGCGCTGCAAGTGTCAGAATATGTAAATCAAAACACCTGTCATGCGCCCGACTCATTGAAGTTGTCATAAAAACGCCAAATACACGTTTTTTTCCTCATTTCGCATCTGAGAAGTTCACTATGACTGTCTCAATGAAGGACCTGGCCGTCCCGATCACCTGATCTTAACCCGTGTGACTTCTGGATATGGGACTATCTGAAAGCTGTTATGTTCGGTGCTCCGATTGCAAACTTTGCTGAGCTGAAGGCGTGCATTACGCAACACATTCTAAACGTGACCCCGAAAACATTTCAATCAGTCGTAGAACATGCTGTTTCTCGACGACTTGTTACAGAAAACGGGGTACATTATATTGAACATCTTTTGCGCCAGTCTCACGAAAATTAAAGACCGATTTGATCGACGTGGTATATGACCTTTCCGTGTTGGATGAGCTTACTTAACTAACAGTATCACACCAATACTCTCGTGCACGCTGACTTGTACGGTGTTTTAACGTATAGTTTACACCTTAGGTAATATTTTTTGGTTTATTTGTCATTTGGTAGTCGATCACTATTAAATATGATGCTTACAGCGCCATCTATTGCTAAAAATTCCAACTATTTATTTTTCTTCTGTCATCAAGTTCCCCCTATCTTTCATAATATTCCGTTGAAGTTTGACGTCATTCTGACCAGTGGTTCTATTTTTATAGCGTTTTGAAAGTGGAACTTTAATTATAATCACCCTGTATATAAACTGCCATTAAAAACTGTAGCATTTGACTGGAGACACGTATATTTCTAAGAGTTTAATTTATGGGATTGTTTAGCAGGAATTTGCTATTACCCATTTGTCTAAGAAAAAAACTTTTGAAAACCTTTTTAAAAAATTTTACTACAAAATCTTAATAGTCGTGTGCTTATTCGGTAGCTATATAACTATGTAACAGGAACGCAGCACACTTTTCAAAAATGTATATTAGAAAGGTTTAAAAACATAATGACGCTCTTGCAACATCGATTGAAAAGAAATCAATAACATTTGGCAATTACCTGAAAATTCATATACGCATAAAATTATTTTTTACCAATCGAAAAATGTTTATTTTTCTAATATTATTCGACTAGCAATTAACATTATATGTAACGACTGTACACATACTGTTTTTGATATGTTATTTGATGCAGACGTTTTTCATCAGTTTCTTTCACTTGAAGTGAATGTTTCTTCTAATCTAGTTACGAACTGCTTTTTGGTATAAATATTTAAACCTTAGAGTAACATATTGTGCTATAAAAAAAGCTATGTTACGTTAAATTTGATGTACTTTCCAATGGCAGTAATTATTTTTTATCATGTAAGACATGCCAAGAAACAGCTTAAGTTTCTAACAAAATATTCAATCAATAATAGTTTGTACAATGTGATAAAAAGTCGTCATGTATTAATTATACACTTAAAAAGTGGGAAGATAAAATGTCATTTTCGAGTTCTTATTCCAAAAACTCGGGAAAGAGAAGTATATGACACGAATTTATCAGAACTTATTACCGACTTATAACAAATGGATTGCAATTCAGAAAATATATGGCAAGTTTTCCGGACAATAAATCATGCATTATAGGAGCTTTAAGGCATATATTATGGAAAGTTCCTTGGCCCAAAGAGTTCGGCACTTTGCCAAGCTCTGGTCAAGAGAAATTAGTTTGGTCCACTATCCAGGATTTATCTCGAGCATATATCTCTAGATGATAAAGGTTCAAATAGTTTTATAAAAATATATGTAAAACATAGGATACGTTTTACGTCGTTATCAATTTATCCTTATGTTTCATTCGCGTTTTTTTCTTTTTTATTTATAGTTAAACGGATAGTTTATTATTTAATTTAAACATACCTATATACCTTTTCCAAACATTTAAAACTTAAAAAGGCATTATTTATACAAACTACAAAAGTCCTTTTGAAATCAACTTGCTTAGAAATATGCATTCAATTATTTTGGCAGACACTCATTAAAAAACTTCCAGTGTTTAATTTCATCTAGTACATTACATGGCAAAACATTAAATGTCTAATATGTGATTTTTATATAAACACTACAAATTCGTAATAAACGTTAAAATTACGTTTGGAATACCTTAATTTCAAAAAAAGTGTTAACATGACCATAATGTGCATTAAAAGGTCTTTCGAATGTACTTCGTCAAAAAAGAAGCGTCCTGATATATGTTTCGAATCCTTTCAAAAAAGCGTCCACTCAGGATAGTTTATTTCCATGTTCAAAGAACGTCCAATGCCAGGCACCTGACCTGGCACTTCAGATATCTGAAACTAACATCAAAAACGGTTACAAAAATCAACGTTTATGAAAATAAAATAGTGTTCTATAAATACACAAAAAGTGCTGTAAAGTGTTGAAGAGGGGGAACAAGTGTCCGTAATTTATTTTTCTT
This sequence comes from Uloborus diversus, assembly GCF_026930045.1. NCBI lineage: Eukaryota > Metazoa > Arthropoda > Arachnida > Araneae > Uloboridae > Uloborus > Uloborus diversus. The sequence goes on from NC_072731.1 coordinate 44,941,992, forward strand.
CCAAAAATTGCTTGAATATTAGCAGTGTATATAGCATGTATTTGTAACAATATTAAATACTAATAATGATCCCATATAATCTGGTAAACCGAGAACAAGTGAAATGTATGTTTCTTGTACAGCTTGTTTTCTCAACCATGAGGACATATGAAGCAGTGAGAAACAAAGGGATGCAAGTGGACTCTTTTAAGTTTCGAGTAAAACGCGTTTAAGGGGAGTCAGTACCCCCTATACATTCAATGTTAGTTTGCACAGACTCATGTACCTTTTTCTGAAAATCTATTAAAGATACAATTAAGAAATTTTCTTCTGTATCTAAAGTAGACTCTTTTCTCTATACTGAAGTAACATTTTGCAGAAAGAAAGCTAAGTTCTTTTTAAAAAAACTCTAATGTGTAAGTCACCATATTTTTTTCAAATATATCCCATTTTGTATCACGAAATCAGCTCTAAGAAAACAATTACTTCAGTATATGCAATTAGATGTATTGAAGAGGTGGTAAAAATTTCAAAGCCTTACATAATTTTGTTTCTGAGAAAAAGGAAGATTTAGTTTCAAAAATACTATTTCTAGATATTGCAATTTAAAGGGGAAAAATCATACATCTTCAAAACAGGTTTATATATTTTTAAAGCTCATTTTAAATTACTTCTAATATGAGCACGATCAAGAAGTTTGCATCGTTAAAAAGATATTAAAATAGAGTTTCAAAGTATATAAAAATCAAAAACATGGATTTTCAAAAGTATTTAGGGTGCTGACTCCCCTTAAAAATCAGATCCTAGGTAGACTTCCATTGAATTTTTTTTCCAAATCATGCTGCACAGCAGTACCTACCAGGGATACTAGTACAATCTCTTACTCAAAGACAGAGGAGAGGTTCACCTGCCATTTGTAGGGGTTATCTCCAAATTTTTAATTTTGCCACTTGCATCTTTTTGCTTCTCACTACCTCATATAATAGTTGAGCAAATAAAGAAGGAACAAATATATGCTTGACCTTTAAGTAGAGACTTCTTTTGAATTATTCAATAAGGATTTTTTTTTTATTAATTGATGCGTGCGTAAAAACGCCATACTTAATTCAAAAGTATCATATGTCACGACAACTTTAATGCATCATTTATTTCTTGATAAAAATAAATATATCCATTTTTGGGAAAAAGAGGCTTTTAGTCTTTTGCCATTTAAAATGTATGTATTATGGAAAATGTAAAAAGTGAACAACAACTCATAAAGTTTTTTTTTCTCTTAGGTTAGGAAAAATAGTATTTTTATTGTAAATATTTTTGTGGTATTTTTCATAATTTATTTTGTGCCTTAACTGCAATGATGGTTTCTAAATTAAACAAACGTCAGTCTTTTTCAAAAGTTATCCATTACTATAGTGAGTAATATCTAAACAGTTGTTTAAATTCTACAAAGGGTAGCTATACAAATGTATTTTACTCCTGAATACTACAAAATATGTACAGGAAAAGTAACTAACTTAACACTCTATCTCTCAAAACGTGGCTAAAATTATGTATGTGTAATATATGTAGTGTGACCAATTTCCTAAAAACTTATTGGAAAAGAAATGAAAAATTTCATGTTTATTTCTACGAATATACATTTTGTAAATGTATAATTTTAGGCAGTAAGAATTATTTTAGTGTTTTCGAAAGCAATATTTTCAACAATTGTAAAAAAATACAACTGTAAATCTTAAATTTAGTAACAAAAAATTTGTCCGCCTTTTGCACCGTAAATGCGATTTGGCTAACATCGAAGTACGAAAAAAGAGTTGTATTTGTTCCAAGAAGGAAACAAGGATAGAATTTCGTTTAGCTGAAGATTAAAGAAAATCATATGGTCATAGTCTTGAGAGAAGCAATTAGTCTGGAAAACTCTTAAATTTTCATGTTCCTGAGTGGGCGTTTTAAGCCACCAATGAGCCTTTTTACTTCCTTTTACATAAAAGGAAGTATTGTATTCGCGAAAAAAATATAACTCAAGAATCTGCCTTAATTTCCATTTTACTCACCCCCGAATGAATGTTTAGTTAATTTTTTGGCCCGAAAACACAGGCATAGGTACCTAGGAATATGTGGACATCCAAAACATCTATTTTGACGATCCGCGAGAAAATTACCACCAGTTTTCTCGTGACGTCTGTATGAGCATATGTATATGCGTATGTACGTACGCATGTATGTATATATGTACGTATGCATGTACGTATCTCGCATAGCTCAAAAACGACTTGCCATAGAAAGTTTGAACTTGGTATGTAAACTCCTAGTGGGGTCTAGTTGTGTACCTCCCCTTTTATTTATATTTGGATGTTTCAAAAAGAGATACTTTACACCTTTTGGGGGAAAACCAGTGTCAATTTAAATGCAAACTCAAGTGGTATTATAATTTGGCGAACACTTGGCAATAAGTCGCCAAGCTTAAGGTCGCCAACTTTCGCAAAAAAAAATATGTTTTCGACTGTGGTTTCAATTTGACGCTATTGGCGATACTTGGAAAGTTAACCATTGAATCACGTTAAAATTGCAGTTATTTGGGAAATTAATCTCTGTAAAACGTTTTTTTACTTCGGCTCACGACAGATTAGGGGGTGAAATATTTATAGTGCATCCTTCCTTACTCTAAGGTACTATTATAATTAAATTGGCGTAAAAGGAAGTCATGCGAGGCAAACATCAGCTCGTTTTAAATATTTTAATCACAATTTAAAATTGGAAATTGAACCTTGGATCATCAGTTTGAAAGATATTTGTATGCTTTAAACAATCTAAAAAACACTGCTAATTGGTTTCGCTTCGTTTTGTGAAAAAACGTATTTGTTTAGTAACGATATTTTTTAAAATCATTATTGCTCCAACTTTTGTTAATTATTTATCTGAAAAAGAGTAGGAGCAAGAGCGTATATTGATTTATAGATTTAAAAAGATAATAAGCTCCCCCGCCCCATTTATTAATTATAATGTATTCTTCAGTTGCATTGGCTTATTCAGAGGTTTAATCGCTCATAAATTTCAATAACGAAATATTCTTGGGATAAAATGATGTGCATTTAAAGCTGAATGTAAAGATTTTAATAAAAATATTGTAAAATAATTGTTCAGATGACGTGACATTGTTGATTTTGCATTTCAAGGTTAGACATATGAAACGCATAATTCTAATTTCATTTTCGTAATGCACTTTACAGTATGGCAAGCACAGTACCTTTTTGACCATTGCTAAATTACTTAACTTTTCGAGTGTTTAAATTCTAATAAACACTTTTAAAAATTTTTTTTAACTATGCTTTCCGAATGTTCAGGGTCAAAAAATACGTTTTTTTAATACTAATATCTGAATATTGCTAGTTCACTAACCTTAATCTTAAAGCATTCTTTTTAGAGCATTTTTAGAAGTGAACTATCTTTTTTATGTTAAAAAAGTACTTATTAATCTCCTATTTTAATTTTTACCAGTATCTGAAACGTACTGTTTTGGTTTCATTGTGCAGAGGGATGTATAAAATATTGAACCTACACCGAAGTCCAACGTATTCTGATACATAAGCTGTATTAGCGTTTGCGCTCAATCATGAATGTAGGGAAAAGCCCTTTTGATGGTTGGCTTTTGGAGTACGATTAGTTTTGAATAAATGAGTATGCCCGCAGATGGATTAGCAGCAAAACTATATGAAGCTATGTGATTGAGATGAATGTTTTGGCAGAACTCCTTCTGATATTATAGTCTCAATCTCCAGTAAGCTGTCCAAAAAACTGTCTTGTCAACTGTAAAAATTTATCAGAACAATAAATAATTTGAAGCTTGCAGAAATTATAATTATAATAATAAAAACTGAAGAAGAGTCTCGTTTACTTGTTAGTGAATCAAAATCCCCATATATAAAATAGCCAATGATCGAGTAACGCACCTGACGTCATCAACAATAGAGCTCGCGACACGGCATGATAATTTGATAATACGTTTTGTTAATGTTTAAAATGCAGGGAAAAGCTTCATTGTGACAAGCTTGAACTTGATCCGATAACGTAACTGTTTTACTAGTAATACTGTGTCAGTTTAGGGGAATGAATAAACGAAAAAATGATCAACAATGAACGCTATCTACTGGAGTTTAAGACTAATCCACTAGAGTTAGGCTTAAAATTTTAACTATTAAAATTGTACCAAACAGGCAAACGCTTCGTTCGACTGTAGGAGCAGTTTTCACCCCCCATATCTTGACGGGCGATTTTCTAGTCATCATATACATATTAGCAAATGATCGAGTAACGTTACGAACGTCATCAACAATGAAACTCGCTCAACGGCATGATACTTTGATAATGTTTTTGTAATGTTTGACATGCAGAGAAATGCTTTATTTTTACGAGGCTGAACTGGATCCGGATTTTTAACTGTTTCCTGGTAAGTCTGTCATTTTAGGAGAATGAAGAAACGAAAAAGATGGAAATGGAAGCTATCTACAGGAGTTTTGGGTTAATCCACTGGATTAGGGTGAAAATTTCAAGTATCAAAATATCACCTAACAGGCAATTGCTTCGTTCAAATGTTGAAGCAATTTTTACCCGTCGTACCTTGCCGGGCAATTTTTTAGCAACTAATAATAACCATTGAGCAGAGTATACGGCCTTTATAAAACATCTTGATCGGTATGGTAAAACATGTATGAAAACAAAACGCAAATAAGGGATTTGTGAGATTAAACTGTAGTGATGTAAATTGTAGTTTAAGCGATTTTAGCGTTCAGTTGTAGTTTCTGTGATAATGGTAATATAACATTTTGTACAATATTAAACAAATCTGTGGTGGTAGGACAAAAAGTGATTTTCATTACTTTTATGTTGAATGTTAACTTTCCTTACGCCTTTCAAAATCAAGAGTACACGAAATTTCAAATTGAAACCTTAAGTACTGATATACGTATCAAATATAATGTTTATGCTGGGAGAAGGGATCGTTTTTTAAATTTTGTGTAACTATTTTGTTTCATTCATAGTTGAAATTAACGTAATGTAATCCGGTATGAATGAGTGCATTTAGTTTAAAAAAACCTTCAAATCACACGCAGAATAAAACTGTTGTGAACTATACGGAAAACTTCTTTTCCGAACTGGAATATATTACATTTGGTTAAAATATTTCCACACAGGTTTTGTTGAAACAGTAAATACTTCACCAGATCTTACTAGCATTTGTAGAAAATCAAATGACATTTTTTTTCAATATCTTAAATCTGATTTTCATAGATACTGTTCTTTATTTGTCCATGGTAGTACTATTCTACATACATAATACATATAATGTTTTTTTTTGTCCACATTAATATTATGCTGTAAAATACATGTTCAAAAAATGGAAACTAGATGCAAGAAATATTTTGGGTACTATTGTAAAATATACCATTAAAAAAAAGAGAGGGTATAAATATTGTGTGGAAATATGTTCAAATCTAAGGGATATTCTCTGGGGATTGGACGCTCTTTTTAATATCTTTCTGTTCCATGTAGTAGTTATGTTACGTTTTTTCAAAAATAGAATAACGTGTAGTTTCAGTACGGAAACTTGAACTTTTAACAGTGTTTATTATAAACAAATCTTGCAAACAATTTTTATGCGGAAGGGGGTGGTTCGTTTTATCAAAAGTTTATGATGGTACAGTCAATCTTGCTTTATTGAGCAGCCAATTTCCCACAAAAAATATTCTGTTAAGCGGGATATTCCATTAAACGGGATGACAACTTACAGCGGTTTGGTACAATGAAATGTATTGCACTAAGCCTGATATTTTTAGCCATTATTATAATAAGCGGGTTCGACTGTAATTACATTATTTAATTTCAAATTAAAATTTACAGTAAATAATTCAATTTAGTTGAGTACATTTAGTGTAAAAGGGTTACAAAACACGGGCAGGATAAAAATATTGTGAACTATAGAAGACCAAAAACTGCTTAGAAAATAGGAATAGTATCATTGCAAGAGATGATGCAATTAATAACTGTCTAGTACATGAGCTTTCATTAGTGAAATACAACAAGCTACTGGAAGCACAGCTCATAAAAGATAAATATGAATTACGTATACCTGCCATCACGGTTCACCACATTGTGATTAATATCGGTGATTAATTGATCAACGGAACAAAAGTCACGTTTTTTGTGAAACCCTATAAGAATAGAATTTTGCATTATTACATTTATGAGACGATATCTATCTATCAATGCCATTTTTTCTCAAGGTTCTGATAAATATTTCGTGTGTCATTGCTGAAGATTACAGAATACACGAATAGTTCAACGATTTCTTGTTTGAGAAAATATTAACAATGGAATAAGTATTAGTTTTAAAGTAAAACTATTTTGGTATATTTTTAAAAGGAAAAAATGTTTTTTGATGGTAAATAAGTGTTAACTAAATGATACATTTACGTAAATGTAATGTAATGGAAAAACGTTACTATAGTTCTATTTAACATGTAGTATTAAACGTTTTACATATTTTTAAAAATGTTTTCCATCTACATTTTTACGATTTTACTAGAGAGTAAAATAGTTTACAAAGTTTATTACAATCCCGTGTTGTTAGGATACATCATACTGAGCAATATAAAAAAAAAATAAATCAAAAGAAAGAGAGTATCATCCAGAAAAATATGTTTTGCAGATGATTTAAGTTTTTTCTTCCGTGTACTGATACCGATTCCTGTTGGATGATTCATAATTGATTTGAAAAATAATTTTCTAACTAACAAATAAAAACGCCAATAAGTGCAAGTGCCCTTACTAATAGAATGAGAACGATACTTTTTTACAGTAAAACTCCCAGGCCACTTTTGAAACCTATTGTGAGCTTATTCAAAACAACCTATTGTGCGCTTATTCAACCATTTTCGTGCATTGATCATATGCGGCCCGCTTAAATAGAGCAACATGTCTTTCAAGCTGTGACTATTTATTTAAGTTTATTTATACAGTATTAATTTATGCAGTCAACATTTTAAACCTTTTATTTTTAACTAAATTACCTGTTTTTTTATTTATCAATATATTAGTTATAGCAATGTTTAAATTATTTTTTTTTACATTTTGCATTGTATTATTTTGCTTAAATTATTATAATGCATACATAAAAATATACAATCTTTTAATAAATACAATTACATAAATACAATTTATAAGACAAACGTTTTTATCTAATTGATGAAAAATTGCAAACACATTTTACAAAACTACATTGTCTTTAAAGAATTATCAAAAAAATAACGTATCTGAAGGTTTTTCCTCAAACGGTATTATTACTCTTGAGTTATGGATGACACGCTTAAGTTTTAAATTTATTTAGTCACCAAAATCTAATATTGAAATATTGTTAAAGGAACAAAAAATTCAGTGCTCTTACCTTGTGTTTAAAGTTGTACTTTTGTGTTTTGAAAGCAAATCAATCCTATTTACAATTTTTTTATGCATTTAATGCACTTTCAGATTTTTCACTTGACTGTTCCTTTTTGTATTAAACAACAATTTTCATTTAAAAAGCAATAAATTGCATCTTATTAAAATAAGATAAAGCTGTTTCAGCTCTAAAAATGATCCTTTTGTTCAAATGTATCACGCATATAATCAAACATTTTATTCCTGTAGAGTGAATTTAACTAAGAAAAGGAACTTAGAGTATTTAATATAATGAGATAAGAAAATGTTTTTTTTTAAATAATATTTCTTTAATATTTCATTCTAAAGTGAGTTTGATTACGAATGAAATGAACCGTTTGGAATTTATATGTTTAATGGATCAAGGGAAAAACTAATGTGCAAGAAGAAAATACGTAAGCTTGAATTTTAACCGTCGATAAATTGTTTCTAGGCTTGCATGTCACTTTTCATCACTCAGTTTGATCGCCAAGTTGCTAGCATTCATGGAGAAACCGGAATTGCTACTGTCCAATACGCTATAGCATAATACGATACTCAAGAGTGAATATGATACTATTAGCAAATGGAAAACCTATTAAAGTTATCTGATTAAAGTCAGAATTTTGTTTTTAGACTGTTGATTTTTTCTTAAACAATCTTTTTACCTAGAACTAAACGTTAAATTAGATGGTTTTCATTGCCTTGTGCGCAAAGTTTAAATGACTTACAAACATGCTATGGCTTATTCTCGAACGTTACATAGACTCTAGTAGCTTAAACTATATTATACGCGTTAAATTTTATGTTTTTCCGCATTTACAGTTAAGGAAGACAGTTCTTTTTTCAATTTACGTACATATATATATATATATATATATATATATATATATATATATATATATATATATATATATATATTTCCTTTTACACAAGAGAGGCTTTTTTTTTTTTGGAAATTAGTACTAAAGATCAACAGGTTTGTTCCAACATGGTCTACAACATTAAGTAATTGAAGCACTATTGATCGAAAGGTATAAAATCTTGATGTTTATGCAAAGTTTGTTTTGTTCAGTTCTCGAATTGAACTTCTTGTACCTTTCTCACATTATGACTATTTCATGTTAGTAGACGTAATAGTGAACATTTATATTCAATATTTGTAGTTAAAGTAACTAGCTTGTAAAATTGCATAAGAAAATTATAACAAAACGTTAGGGGAAGGCGGCCCAAAGCGGGTAGGTTTTCGAAGAACGCTCGAAAATTGTAGTTTTTGAATTTTTATTGCAACCATTTCGGTTTTGTTTCCTAGCAGGGTTCTATAAATTCTAAACAAAAGGTTATTTTGTATTATTTCAAACCCAATATTTATTTTTTATCAATTTTTACAAACATTTAAAAAACCCACTTTGCCCTACCAGGGAGCCCAAAGCGGGTAAGCGTAACTAATTGTGATTTGGTACACTTGCCAATCAAATACGAAATTATAAATGATTAAAATGGTTGACTAGCTACCTGTCATCATATAAAATATGTACTTATCCAATTTAAAGCCAGCACAGTTGTTTATAAACCAAAAAGAAATAACTGATTAAATTAATAGACTTATTAATTGCCATCCTAAAAAATAACTTTGTAAAGTTATACTTATCTTATTGAAATAGAAAATATAAGTTATCACACGAGTCAACAAATTATAAATAAATATGTGATTAAATCCTATACCGGATTTGCCCGACCCGCTTTGCCCTAAAGCACGTTTTTTCTTCAAATAATTCAATAATTATATTTCAATAATTAGGACCTTAAATGTAAAGAAGAAACAAACGAAATGACTCTCGTAGTTTGTAGGTGGATGGTGTCTGAATAATGTAATATTATTGATAATTGAAAAAATAAGCTGGTCTTCCACTGATCACAAATTACTTCACATTTTTTTTAGAAATGTATCGTTTTTTTTATTTTAAGCCTGGTCGCGCCATGCCGCTTCACTGCTGCTTCGTTGGGACTGATAAAACTCAGGGGTGCTCATTTAAACACGACATACGTATGCATCACCGCTGACCGCATTAACTGAATAAGTTCTAAACTCTAAACTAATGATAATTTCTAAACCTGCTATCTCAACCACAAACACTCTATAGGGTCTATTGGGGAAAGTGGTCAAAGGGGTAAATTAGTCAAAAATCAAAAAAAGAGCTATATATTCAAAATAAACGAAAGAATGACAGTAATTTGTTTTAAGTTTTTATAGATCGAAACTATAGGGGAAGATTGCCGTCGATGAACCACATAAGAGTTATCGATTTCTTTTAAAGGAAATCCTACTCAAATGTCATGTTAATTATAGGAACAATTTCTCAGTATATTTCTCTTTTAAAAATAATAATTACTTTCCTGCGAAATATATACGATAAAGAATAAAAATTAAAAATAAATATTTTAGCATGTGGTCCATTAATGGTTACCGATTGCTTTGGATGGACCATCGAGTTTCCATGGATGGACCACATTCTCAAATTAAAAAAAATCAATGCGTAACTTGCAAATATTTATAACAGGTGATCAATAAACACTACAAATAACAATAAGTTATAAAAAAATAGATTCATTTTCTAAAATTATTTAGAATTTTATTTTCTCATAAGATGAACATAAATAAACACTAGCGCTCACACAACACACAGCTGTTGTCATTACAATTCGTTCACCTCTTGATATTTTCCCTACCTGTGCAACTGTTCTTAGCTAATGTCTTTTCAAACTCTTTTGAACTGTTGAGATTTTTGTTACATCGATTTTGAAAATTTTTGTTCGACACAAGATTGTACTTGCTCTCTAAAATGTCACAGAACATTTTTGACCATTTTATTACTGAAACCAGAAGCTTACGTCTCAAACTACCAGAGACTATAGTATTAACAGACTTTTTGTTTTAATTAAATCTCTGGAACATGTTATTTTTCTCAGCCTCTTGAAAGGTCAATTCCCCCTTTTTTTTGGAAGTAATTCCAAAAACTTCGTCTCAACTTTCAAAAAATGATTCACTAATCGTATTCCTATTTCGGAGGACTTATTTCCTAAATTTTTAATAAGTGACTAAAGTAACAACAAACCGGTTTTTATCTTCCATGCTACTGTTTAAAGTTGCTTTCAGGACCCTATATTGTCGGCAGACTTCGTTAAGGTCCATGCCACCATTTCTGTAAGCTACTGCAGCACATTACATGCTCTCACTCGTCAACTGGCCATGTTTTAGTAGTTATTGCATTTTTTTGGAACAGCAAAAGTATTTGAAATTGTATTATTACTTGTTAAATTTTTAATCAATTTTATTAAAAAAAATTGTCTTGAAATTATAACAAAGTATAAGAGATTTCATGAATTACTGAGAGTTTTATTTTTCATTGTCATATGTGTTTTAAAACAATTGATCAATTTTAAAAGGTAACTAAACTGAAGTTACAACAATATTTGAAATTTTCCATGAATGAACCACTTTGTCAGGTGGTCCATTCGTGGAAACACCTACCGTTCCAATGATAGAAACTGCGTCATTTTGAATATTCTTATAGGTGTTGCTGCTGTGACGAATCATGATGAAACATGAAGTATGGGGAATTGTACTTGAGAAAGCACTCTCTTAAGTCAATGTTCACGTTTAACTGAGCAGTGATATTCAAAGCCTGACTAAATAAAAATCTTAATAATTTGTAAGGTAATGGTAGAAATATTTTCTGATGGATTAAAATTATGATCAAATAATTTTAGCTACTTAACTACACTACAGTAGACTCTTTTCAGACAAAGGAAGGTACTAAAATTAATTACTCGTCAGCACAAACTTTGGTACAGGAAATATCTTCGTGATCTAGTCATGGAACCGGTTCATTGAAGGCAACCGTCCCCTATTCTGAATTAAGAATTTTGGAACTGGCAGCATTTTACTGCGCGAAAAAATTATTTTGAGTGCGCATAAAACACTTGAAAATCTGAAAGCCTCTTTAACTCCTTTGTGAAATCTTGCTTATTAAAATTTTTAGCGGATTGTTTGTACAGGCAGTTTTATCGATGTCTCTAGAACACGTCTGCATAAACAGCTAAGGTGGATTCATTTTATAAAATATTTTAGAATAACTTAAGTAAGAAGAGGTAAAATAATCATAGGTTAAGCTTAACGTCTATCCTTCATGGAAGACAATTTAATCTTCACTTATAAAGCAGATGCCAATTAAATATTGAGTTTTCTAACCATTTACATTTTTTAAGGTTTAAAAAAATGTAAACACAACTGAGTTTATATTATTAATATAACATATCGATTGATTTTAAGCAAGATTGTAATCCTATAATATTTTTTAAAAATATATAGAATTTTTTTTCTGCAACCACAGCTTTCAATTTATTCTAGTACAATAATTTATGCCACTCCCTTCCCCATTTCAAAAAAAAATCATCTGTTAAATATCAGGAAATAGTAGAAAGAATAAGAAGTATTTCACATACATTGCATAAATAGATAAAACTAGATCGTTATTTTCAATTTTGTTTTTTAATAAAGTAATATTTTTCGGAACTTTTTTTAAGTGTAATATTTTATCATTATGCAATTTAGACAATTTAGACAATATTCCGAAGCTATCTTTAATATACGTATTCCTAAAGAAATAAAACATTCAAATTATCACACCTTTCCTGATGGTGTTGATGAAATCTAGGAGTGAAATGCGATTAACATTCTTAGTTAACCAACTTTTGACTATTGAAATACGTAAAAAAATATTTAAATAAAGTTCATTTTTTAAAAAGAACTGGGTTTATTGAGGAATAAAAAAATCAAAGCGATTTATGATGGTTATAAATCAGTTTTTATAACAATACTTAAATCATTTTTTTCCCGAAAATTCAGTGCAGCGTGTTCTTTGTTAATGTAATGAAAAATAGTGACAAAATTGAAGTTTTATAAGAAATTCCTATATCTATTATTTTTTTAAGTTGAAAAGCCTGCATTTTATGATTACTGTACCCCACCAGACCCAGATCGGTCACTTTTTTCAATGTATGAAATTTTTGGAAAAAGTGATTAAGTAAGAAAAATGAAATTTTATTAAAAATCACTGACGGTTAAATATATACATAGAGCTTATATTAGAGTTTAAAGCGATGACAACAAGCATAGACATGTCAACATAAAAACCAAAATTTAAAAAAAAAAACAGGTTGTTAAGTATAAATATTTTCAAGGTATGAGATATGTCGTTTGTGGACATTTCAAAAACAATACCTTTTCAGAAAACTCATTAACTATTTCTCTTATGAGAGTATAAACTGTTTAGAGTTTTCGTGATGGAAGTTCTCCAGATTAGAGCCTAATGCATTGTTTGACTATACTTGCCATCATGCTAACTTTATTTTTAAGATTTTCTTTTTCCCTAATCTTTTTTTTAGAAAAAAATAAGGATTCCCTAGTCTTCATTTCTAATAACCGTAGAAGCTAAAATCAAACGAAACAAAGTAATTTGTTTAAAAAAATAATGATAATTAAAAAATTATTTTTCAAAGCAAAAAAAAAAAAAAAAAATCGAATTTCTAGGGAAGGCAAAATGCGAATTAAATGTTACTTATCTAGAAAAAACAGATTTTGAACAAAAGAATCGTCTTATCCATCGCAAGGTTGGGAAAGAGATTTCAAAAAAGAGCTAAGTATTTTTTTTCTTTCTTTTCAAAATAATTTCTTATTTTATCATGCTCCAGTGAAGTGCGACATCTTTGGAGTTCTGATGATGTTTCTAACTTCCTAACTAACTAGCCTAATTTCGAAATCAGTTAATTAGGGAGCAATTTACGAAGATACGGTTATTATGCATTCAAGGTTCCAGATGAAATTTCAGACATTTTATACAGCAGCTTTTTTTTACGCAATGTCATGCTAATTATGCTTGAGTAATTAAGAATAATTAAAGAAAATTACGGGGTTTTCACCTAAGAATAAGTTGAAACAAAACAAAATAAAAATCACCTGTTTTTTTTTTTTTTTTTTTTTTGCATTTTACATTTTTTTCACTTAACCATTATGCCTGCAATGTAAAAAATGTGATAAAAGAGTAAAACAGCTGTATAAAACATGATTCAAATGATACGAATTTCATTAGCTCTCACGGGACCATATATATATATATATATATATATATATATATATATATATATATATATATATATATATATATATATATATATATATATATATATTCGCAACCGTCCATTTAGTCCTAGATGCATACGTCCGATTGCAAAAATTTTCAAAATCAGATGCTGAGTTATGACGTTAAATGCATGCAGCAAAAATAAAAATGAATAAAAAAAATACAAAATTTAACTTTTTATAGTGGCCGTAGGTCCTCTAACTTATATTTAGAAAAATAATATGCACTTAAATTTATAACTGACACACAAAAAAGGTATTTATATTTTTCATCGCTATTCAAAAATTCATGCAAATGTTATGCCGTGCACAAAAACACACTGCAAACCTAGAACAATTTTAAAAACCACACTCTGCACATATATAATTTTAAACAATTGATAACTGCTATATTTTCTCCAAAAAGGTGTTATTGACGGCGAGTGTAAAGTGTCGTAAAGTCAGAAAACGCTGCGTTTCATATGTCGGTGAATATTGATCGTACTAATTCAAAACTTTTTGTGTTGTAAATGTTTTTCAATGGTGATTATTTCCCTAAACATGAGTTAAGGGGACCTGGAGCCAGTATAAAAGATAAAATTTGATACTTTTTTGCTCAGTTTTATTTTTACTTCAAATTTTCAATACCCTAGCTCTGCATCTGATTTTGAACATTTTTGCTCTTGGAAGTATGCATCTAGGATTAACGGTTGCGAAAATAGAGGTATATATATATATATATATATATATATATATATATATATATATATATATATATATATATATATATATATATATATATATATATATATATATATATATATATATATATATATATATATATATATATACCTCTATTATAATAAGTCAATATTTGTAGGAAAGCCATTGCTTTTTCATTTACCAAACCTAATCGTCTAAATAAATCAAAATTAGTTTAAATGCGATTTATTTTTTATTTTTCATTCAAAATTGTAATGAACTAAAATAAAGGTAGCTCTCACTTGAAATGAATACATTCATGTAACATAAGGTTTTAGGTGAAAACAAAATCTAATAACTCATTATACGAATTACATAATGAACTCCTGCATTATACGTATTACATGAGTTTTCAGAAGTAAATCAACTAGTAAACGCACACACACATACACACACTACCACATATGAAAAAAAAAGAAAATTGCAGATTTTAATTAACTTCTTACAAAAGAATGCAGACTCTCCCAGTTTCGAGCATGTTCAAAAACTATTATGAAAAATTTTATATTTATTTCCTGCGTTAAATGTGTTTTTTACTCGTAAAGTTAATTAAACTTTCGCAAGAACTTCATTGTTATTTAATATTTCATTCATAAACGGTCTGTTAATGAGTTAAGTTTTGTCCATTTTTCTTCACATCATTTTTTTCCCTTGAAGTGCAAAATTCAAAGTAAATACCCAAAATATACTACAATTTTCATAAGCGTTTTTTCTCAAGAAAAGTAATTAAAAATGTGCAAAATTTAGTAAGAAGTTCTCTGTAATTTCTTGACATTACAAACATTCAAATTAATAAAATATAATTTGCTCGATGAAGAAGTGCGAAGAATGTACTATATTATTTATTTCAATTGTGCTTTCAATAAGCATGAAACAAACTAAACATAATTAAAACACGTTTCTAATGTTAAAACATCATTTCCTATACATAAAATACAAGATTCCTTATATACGTTTTATTGCATATTTAGCATAACAGCAAAAAATTTCAGATGAATTTCAAGAGAAAAATTAACGTTATGAAGTTATGTGTGCATCTGTTCGACGAAATTCAAAATGGACATGTGTCTGGTCTGATCAATCGCGAAAACGATTAAAATTTAAAGTGATAACATCAGATTCAGTCAAAGTGAAACCAACAAGCAAACATTATCGTTTCACAAAAACTAATGACAATTCACTTTTGAGTATCCGCAGGCAGCTTATATGCGATATTTCACATTTTCAAAAAAAAAAAAAAAAAAGTCAGCAAGTATTGATTGAATGTAGATGGATGCATATAATAATATAACTATAATATAAGTTAATATGCAAAATATAACTTAATATGACAATTGATTTTTTGACATTCATATTGCTTGTTTTCCGCTATTTTCCAATAATATTAAATCTTTTAAGTTCACCGAAATCTCACTAGCTGAAACCTGATTTTCAGATCTACACTACTTACTGCTTTAAAACTTCACTACTTACTGATTTTTAGATCTACCGTACTTACTGATTTTTTGGTCGACACTACGTACGTGCATAAACGAGTGGCTAAAAAAGTCATAAAAAAATTCTTCTGCCCTCCCATTTCCGGTTTTGATCCAACCTACCTTGACTTATTGTACTTAATATGCTTGCATGATTTGCTCGCGCAAGTGTGTAATTGCAATAGTTAAAAATTAGTTTCTAGCTTGTAATGCATTTCTTTAACACTGTTATCGTTTTAACTATGGTTTTAATGTTTGCTAGTGTTGATATTTTTTATTGCCGTCACTATCATAGCTTTAACTAATTTGTGGATCATTCGCGGATTTGCTTATCCGCGGCTACCGCACCATCCCATCCCTCGGATAATCGGGGGTTTACTGTTACATTAGTGTTTACCACTGTATCATTGCATGCATTCTGTGCTCTTTTAACGAGATTACGCTTATGATACGAACCGGTTGAAGTATTTGGGCAAAATTAAGTTATTTTTTGCTTTAATCAATATACAGTTGTTGGACTACCGTAATATGTCAGTTTTAGTCATTATTTTTGTTATTTCAACTCATTGGTTTTATAATAGAATGTGCGGATTTTTTTTTTTTTCCTTTTTCTTTTATTTTTTAGAAGTTCAAAATATCAACGAATATCTCAAAAGAAACAAAGATACAGAAAACAATTAAATTTAAATATAAAAAATCAGTTTTCTTGAATGACGTATAAAATTTATAATTTTCTACAAAAAAAAAAAAAAAGCCCTTTTTACCCGACTGCGAGTGTGCGACGCAAAAGGAGGGTAATGTGTTTATCAGTCTATGTACGTATGTCCGTTTCTATGTGGCGTTCTACAAGTTAAACGCCTTGACCAATTTCGGTAATTCTTAAGTCAATCGATTTGTCTTAACCTTGGGAGTGTCACTAAACACATGACAGTAAACAGAATTCACCATACCAGCAACCAGTTGCCATGTTTTGTCAGTTTGGGATCGGCGCACGTTGGGTGTTGCACACTTTGTCGCACGCAGGTGGCGTGTGGTAGTTTTCGCTGCCTGAATTTTTTTGTTTATTAAGTCTACTAATTGGGGTCTCATTGGCCGAGTGGTCTAAGCGATTGCTTCTCCCACTTGAGACGGTGGCTCAAGACAACCTCGTTCCGAATGTACTTTCCCCTCTTTCTGATGTAAATTTTTTCATGTGTTCTTTATATGTATTTTGTACTGTAATAAAAAATATATTATGCGTAACGCAGGCAAGACACTCAGATTGTAGTCCTCATCAAAATAAACCCGTGCAATAAGCACCAAACGAAAGAGAGTCTACTAATTCGATTTTCATTTCTAACATGTTGCATTTGTTTTTCCTTGATTCAAGGCACTTAGTTTCGCGACGTGTACTTTCTTGAGAGTCTTTTTTAGTTTTGCGAGAACGACTTGACTGACGATTTCGCGTCATCATGAGTTATACAGGCTGTGTATATAGCTGTGCTGTGGTTGACTTAAGCATTTTTGCCGAAGGTCAAGCCCATGCATAGTGGTTCAAGGGCGGGAAAAATAGCCATTTTTAAGTTTCAAGATAAAATATATTTCATGCCGTAATTACTTAGCCTTTGAGTTGTAGTAACTTACTCCGTAAGAGTTTTTTGAAAAAAAATAAGCCGAGATTGTTGAACAATTATGTTTTTACTTTTTTGGACGTACGCCTTGTACTTCAGTTTCAATTTATTCGTTTAATAAGAAGGATTAAAATTTAATAAAAGTCATTTCTGATTGGTTTTTTACACTTATAGGATGCATATTACATCGTAATTAAAAATTAAAAATTCATCAAAATTGAAAACTACCTGAAATAAAAAAAAACATTTTCTTAAAAATATAATGAAAAATATTGTGGAATATACTTTTATCGGCGGCTTCCGGTGGGCTAAAATTTACATATATCAATAGTTTAATCCTTCCTGTAAATAAAGAACAACATTTTAGCTGCGACCACCTGCGACTGCAGTCGTGGCAGATGTTTTTGTTTGATCTTCGCTATTTACGAATACCAATATAGTAAGTTAGAAAATAACACGTAAATTTATGACGGGGGTAAATTGCTTTTTTATCAAAGAAATTGGTCATCAAATTTGATATGCTCCAGACTAACGTATGTCACAGTTTCACTACTTTTCAGGAGAGCCTAAAAACGTTTGTTTACTGCTTCCGAAGATTGTGGCTTTTGAAACATTCATCAATAAATGTAGAGGATTTTAAAAACAGATTTACGTTGTTATGGCTTAATGCGAAGCATTATTCTGCATGCAATGCCGTAGTAACCTGAAAATAACAATTTTCGGACCCGTTTGGCTTTAAAGAAGATACATATGAGAAAGCAAATTTTAAAACTCATACAAAATTCTATATAAAAAGTTAAATAACCATTTGGTTCATGAAACAATGAAATTAGAAAATGATTAAACGTTTGACATTTCTGATTTCTTTTTCGAAATCACATTCTAGTATAAAGCTGTTCTTAGTTTGTCAACATTGCCAGAAAATGATGTTCGAGGGTATCAATTGTAATAAATAAACCTTGCGTGTGGCATACGACTGATTTAATTTATATTTTTCACTAAAAACAGAAATGAATTTGAACTACAGAGAAACCCCGATTTCACGTTTCTCAGAGGCCTGAACCAAACATAAAATACATAAAATATGGGAAAACGTCAATTCAAATCCAAAAACATAAAATATGGGAAAACGTTAAAATACGAGAAATGTATAAAAAGCAAAAATCAGATAAGGAAAAAAAAATAGTAATAAAGGTTGCTACGACGACGCTTATGAAATGTAAAAATGCGATATTTTACGAAAAGAACATTATTGCACACACGAGTTTAGATCATTGTAACACAGTAAGTAACGAATTCGGGCGTTTAGGGTGAAAATAGTCAGTAATAATGAGTTATTGAATCCAAAGTAAATACAGTATCTTCCAGGATTGGAACACTTTGCAAAGTTTTTTCCTGGTCTTATGATAATGAAAATTTTCACTATTATTAAGCTCTTAAACGCAGTATTGAAAGAAGAGACGAGTTGTGTTTCCTCTTCTTGCTCATTTTCATTGGCAGCCGAAAAGTCCATAAGGTCAGCTACGGATGGAGCAGAAGCGTTTCTGTTTTCATGGATTAACTTTTAACAGAGTGGATTATGTTTAAAAATGCACAGAGGGAATTTTCTTAATTTTAAAGCATTTTTTCTCCCTTTTTTTAAACTGCCGAGGGAAAACGTAAAATGCGGGAAATTCATAAATAACAAACTTTCCATCTGGGTTAAATTAATATTATTAGTGTACGGAAAAACTGGTACCTGCTGATAAAAAACGTAAAATGTGGGGAAAACGTAGATTCGAGGGACATAAAATCGGGTTTTCGCAGTGAATACGATCAGCTAGCATAAAGATAAATATTACCATGCAACAATTTTAACAATTTTCCTAAGCATTTTTTAAGAATATTCAAAGTTATTGAATTTTTTCCGCTTTTTTGTCGTTTTGAACCACTGTGCCATGTAGCTTTAAGTCGAGTTAGGTCCCTAGAGGGACTAATTATCAGTAGTTTAGACCACCGCAAGTTACCTTATAAACCTCACGATACAAACAAACTCTCCCAATGAAATATGACAAGATTGCGATATGTACCATCTTATAATCATAATAACTCAGCCAATGAAAGTTAACTAAGAAGTTTAAAATAAAAATTATTAAATAAAAACAAAAAACCCGACTGCGTAAAAACCAAAAAAACTAAAAAGAAAAATGTATTCCAGTAGTTTAGAATGTTATTAAGTACTACTGACTAACTACACCGTTGAAATATTTTATAACCGTACACAGATAAGGCAAATCATAAATTCAAAAGCAGAATAGAAGGATCAACAGTCGGGAACCATTCAAATTTTACGGGGTTCTTTGAATCAGAAATTAATGGGCCCCGACTGTTGATTCTTATATTCTGTTTTTGCATTTATGATTTGCCTTATCTGTGTACGGTTATAAAATTATTTCAACGGTGTAGTTATTCAGTAGTACTTAATAACATTCTAAACTACTGGATTTATACATCTCACTTTTTAGTTGTTTTGGTTTTTACGCAGTAGGATTTTTTGTTTTTATTTAATAATTTCCATATATACTTTTTCTAATGTAACGGGATTTTTTTTCCAGTTGACTAATGTACACGCTTAAGTAGCGTAACTTCCCGCATAAACTTAAAAAAAAATACATATAAAAAAAGGTAAATTTTTTGTAGGGTAAAGGTACAATTTTTGTAGGAGTTTATAAAATTAAGACTTCATCTAGAAGACCTATTTTTTGTTACGTGCCTGTAAGGGCAATATTAGTCAACTTGAAATTTTGAATTTCTGGAAATGGTTTTTTCGATTGTATCCTTCTGTCTAAATTATTCAGCGCTTGATATTTACAGTTAATTAAACGAGATAATAACTTGAAGCCGTAATATGATTGCCATTTCAAATACGAAGCATGTGATGCGAATCGTAACAGTTTCCAAATTATTTAATGGAATTTAAATTATATGTAGCATTCGGGAGTCATCATATTTTAACTAAATTGCCTAATCAAAGCGTCACTAAAATATTTAATTTACACATTACATTTTTTTCGGCATTTTCAAAATGTCCTCATGGGATCATTTATATTGTGCTGGAACTCCAAATTTAGTAATGCTGTAATTTTACTGAAACCCTTAAATTAAAAATACTTGTGCCATGTGCAGCATAATTATATAACTTAACTGTTAATTAAGAGTGTGATTGATATATCATTATCTGAGTGTACGTAATAATTAATGTAATTTCTGATATGTTAAGAAATTTTTTAGTCCATATATAGATTTTAGTCCCCAATCTTCATCGCTGAGGAAAACAAAAATTGTCAATGATTTACATGTGTACAGTCCATCGCATTACTTTTATAACGAAGGAATTGCAAGGATAATCTCACAAACTTTAATCGTAATTCCAAAAAATACATTTTATAATGTCCACTTCAATTTCTAAAATTATCACGGTAAATCCTTGTTTTTCTTCCCTTTATCTTTATCTTTTTTTTTTTTTTTTTTTTCAATAAGTATTCGCAGTTAAATACTGCAACTCATAAACTACACAAGCATTTGCTTAACGTAAGCTCATACCTTATATTTCCAAAACAGGCAGATAGCTGTGATTCGTTACCTCATGCAATTTAGACAAATGGAAAAATGTTGACAGTGTCAGACATAATCAATAATTAGATTATTTTCTATTTTGCTCATTTTAACGGTGAAAACTAACGTTCTTTTAGCTTTTTTGGAGCACTGATCCATATCTTTTGGGGATTTCATGAGCATCCGTCTTAATACACACTTCCTTCATTTTAATACATTGTTATTTTCGAATCTGAGAATAATCTACAAAGCCAAACTAAGTACTATTTATTTAGTAAATAATTAGTTATACATCATTGTGTGTGAGATAAAAATTGAACTACTTGAATAAAATGTATGCATTCATGGGCGTTTTCAAACAGATGTTAATTGCACTCCCTACTTGGCTAGTTTGGTTGTGCCTTTTTTTTTTTTTGTTTGAAACAAAAGAGATGTCTGTAAAAGCATTTGTAACACTTCATTACATACGAAAATTTAGAGAAAATGCCTTGTACTTTGAATGCTTCAAAATTTTAGCACCAGAACAAAAATAATGTAAGTGTGTAGGTAATTTGTTCTGAGGAAAAAAATTGGGTTCACACTTTAGTTAACATATTTCTTAAACCGTAATTCATAAAAAAGAGGAAAGAATTATTATCGGATAAATCAATTAATTTAATCCCATAAGATGTAAAGTATTGAAACAATTTTATCTCGTTTACAATTTACGTAAAAATACATGAGCGCTATCCAGCAATGTAAAACCCTCTTGAAGACAATCTGAATTTAATACTTGTTGGATAGTAGAGATAATCAATTACCTTATAAAAATAATCGTCGCTACGTGAACATTGCATTCCTTTCTTTTATTTAATTTAAAACTAAATCTCTATTTCCAAGTAAAAATCCCTTTTATATAAAGCGATTGCGAGGACACATGGTATTTTAGCAATTATTTCCACAAAACAAGAAAGATGGTTCATCCTACTTTGGGTCATTAGCGGCCTCTAGCACTTCAAAGCTAGCCGAGCGGAACGCATTATTTTTCAGTTAAAAAGATAGAGCTTCTAAATATTACATCGCCCTGTAATTAAAATCTTGACTGTCTTAAAAATGGTGTGCGCAATTAGACGCCAGTATCCTTGGAATGCAGCCAATTCAAGTAAACCGGCTAAGAAAAACTGGAATTAACGAAATTAGATTAGTTTAATTCTTAATCACTCTGTCGCGTTCTTTTTCTAGAGAAAAGATTAAGTAGCTTCTAAAGAAAAATAGTTTCTATAGTTAAATTAAATTACTCTATTTTGTTCTACAATGCTATCAATATTTGCCTTTTTCTGGATTGAAATTTTTGGTTACTGGTACAATAATGAACGAAGTCATGTATTTTTAGTCTGTATTGGTTATAATAACTAGCGAGGAAAGTTAATTAGCTTTCACATTTCTTAGCAAAATGACAGTGCTAATTAATTTTTAATTCAGGAATAAATTAAATATTTTGTCTATCAGCTCCACTTTGACATTTTCCCGTTTGGAGAAAGGTGTTCTTTTGTGTCCCCCATTGATGAAAGTATTCAACGTATTCAGAAAACCCAAAATGCTTTAATAAATTGAAGAATCTAAAATAAAAGCGAATCACTTTGTTGAACGTCAAATCCCCGTTTTTACTTGAAGTAACGAAAGTATTGTATTGGCACGAAAAATTTTGACCAATAAATCGGCATTAATTTGCATTTTGCTCGCCCCCCGAATGAATATTGACTATTTTTTTCAACCCTAGCACACGTGGATATATTCCTAAGAACTTATAGATACCTAAAATATCCATTTTTACGATCCCCGAATTAATTACGAGTTTTTTTGTGACGTCCGTATGCACGTGTGTATGTGCGCATGTGTATGTACGTATGTATTTCGCATAATTCAGAAATGGTTTGTCCTAGAATGTAAACACTTGGTACGTAGCCTCCTACTGGGGTCTAGTTGTGCAGCTCTTCTTTTGGTTGCAATCGGATGTTCCAAAGGGGGTTTTTTACACCTTTTTTGGGGGAAATCATTATTGATTTCAATGCAAACTCAAGTGGTGTTATATTTCGGCAAACACTTGGCGATTTATCGCCAAGTTTTTGGTCGCCAGGTTTTTTCGCCAACTTTGTGACAAACTTGGCGGGTTTTTTTTCCGTTTTTTAATGTGGTTTTATTTTGTCCACTATTGACAATATTTAGAGAGTTAACCATTGAATCAAATTAAAATGTCCAATATTGAGGAAATTTATCTGTATAAAACGTTTTTTTTTTTACTTCGGTTTGCAACAAACTTCGGTTTAAAATATTTAAAGTGTTTTTTTGCTCAAACATGGTATCAACATTATAAAGTATTATCATTAAATTGGTGTAAAAGGAAGTCATGTGATGACTCGTTTATACTAGCATTTCAAACTGCATTACTAAAAAATAATTATCTTACAATGTCCTTTTAACGAAAACATTTAGCAAAATATAATGATTTAAATTGCAATTCCGTTTCGATACATTCGAAATTAGTTTTATTTTTAGGCCTTCCTAACAAATTTTGTTCTGAATATAGAGTTTTTTTTTTTTTTGAGTTTGCATCGTCACTTTTGAGATATGTGCGTGATGCTCCGGTGTAGGTTTTTCCTCAGCAAAATACGTATGGTGTTGTACATATACTCACACAGAAAAAATATTCTATTTAAAGGCAAGAATTATCATTTCTCTTCATACTACTTCTCAAACTTACGTTACTTAACGTAACTTTTACTTAAATTAAACGTTACTTCTTAAATATGTAACGTGTTATTACACTTAAATAACTTAAAGAACCGGTACCACGATTTTAACCTTCGTTTTGGAAGGAAAAAAAAAATGTTTTGTATTACTTTTTGGCGAACGACTGAAATTAGACCGTTAAAGCGTCTGGGACTTTTGCCTGCACTTTTGTAAAAATTGCATTAAATAAAAACCTGTTTCCAGTTGGAATGAGTTCTCATAATCATTTAGACAATTCCTTGAAGTAGAGAGTTGGCAGACTTGAAGCTCTGTAGCCTCAATCGGAGGTGGCTAAATAGTTACAAGTGGCAATGAAAGTGCTCTGCATGTTGTGGAATCAATTCCAAACAAGTGGTACTCTAACCAGGAAAGTCGGACAAGCCCGTTACAGAGGAACAACGTCTGCACAACATCGCTATTTGGCCTTAAGCGCACTATAGCATACTCTAACAACGGCTCCACATATTGCTTGTGACTTTGCTGCTGTGTCTGGAACAAGAATTTTTGACAAATAGTAGACAGACGTCCAGCAGAGATGGTCATTTATTCCCGGTGACCAGTTCAGTGCGTCCCTTTGACTGCATCCAATCAAAGAGCCCGGTTGTTGTGGAGTCGAACACCTTAGTCCTAGGCGCAGTAATAATAGGAGCGTGTTCTTTTCAGTGATGAGTCGATATTTACTACACAGAGTGATAATTGTCAAATCTTCTTCTGGAGAGAGCGATAAATCGATATCAATCCTCCTACGTAAAAAATAAATCGAGAGATTTGGAAGCAGATGAATCCTTGTCTGGGTGGCATAATGGTTGGCTGTCGTACACCGCTGCACGTCTTCGATGTGGGTACTGTCAATGCACATCGCTATAGAAATGAGATCATTGAAGCCTATGAGAGGTTTTTTGGGGTGCTTCTGGCCCATATTTCATATTTATGGACAATAACTCGTGTCCGCACAGATCCACCCTATCAATCTACCTATATCAATCATCCTACGTAAAAGAAATCGAGAGATTTGGAGGCGGAGGAATCCTTATCTGGGTGGCATAATGTGGGCTGTCGTACATCGCTGCACGTCTTCGATGCAGGTTCTGTCAATGCACATTGTTATAGAAATGAAATCATTGTAGCCTATGTGGGGTTGACCCGGGGCGCTTCTGGCCCATATTTCATATTTATGGACAATAACTGTCCTCCGCACAGATCTCAAATCGTTGATGTGTTCCTTGAAGAAGGTAATATTTGAAGTATGGACTGACCCTCGAGATCTCCGGATCCCAAGCCTGTTGAACATGTTTGGGATGGTCTAGGGATAGCCATTGCACAGCGTAACTCTCCTCCTAATAACCTCCAAGAGTTAGAAGCCTTGTTTTTGGAACACTGGGTTTTGTTTTCCCACGAATTTATTGAAAACATCATAAACAGTATTAAATTTCGTTGTAGAGCTTGTATACATTGCACGGTTGTCACATTTTATATTAGACACGCTATTAGATTGATATACCCTGTTTATTAATGCCCAATTAACATTTTTTCCATGTTGTTATGTTTCTCTGTCCTTTCTTTTGTTGCAATACACCTCTGTGCCAAATTTCGTGACAACACAGTGAATAGTTTTACTGATTTCTCAAATTCTGTATTTGTAACCTTAATTTTAAACATGAGTGTTTAAAGCTTTTTTTTTTGCATTTGGAGGGTGGGAAGTTTCTGTTTCCACAAAATTTAAACTCAACATGAATTAGGTACCTAAAATTGATCGTTTTGATTGGATATCAGCCGTGTCTTTTCAAAAGCACCAAAATATGAATTACGACACCATTTTAATGGCTAAACAAAAATTACAAAGCGTGGCTAACATTGATTAAAATCCCTTCGTTATGGAGTATAACTTAAATAGGGAAAAACTATACATATAAGTAACTATTAATCAGCATTTTAAAATGTTCTCCTTTTTTTAAGGTGGAAAAAAAAATAATAATCGAGCAAATATTTGCCCCTATGTTATTAAACTACTATAAAAGGAACCAAATCTGCTACTTAGTGCAACAATGTATCAGTACGTGTTTTGATACTTAAAGCCGCTAAATAAATACCGGATATTTCCTTTTTTCCGAAAGAAAATATTTCATGCTCAAATATGAAAAAAATCAATAAATCTATCGCACATTTTAATGCACTTTCCTCTCAATTTTTTAACAACCGAATCTCTAATGATTCCCGAATCGATATGAAAAATTCCTATACACTCTTCAGAGTCTTTTAATATTTTTTCGCATCCAAAATGTGGTTCTGGAGATGCGAGGCTTGAAGAGTTCAAAAAAGGGCTGCTCAAATCTTCACGCATATCTTTGAGTAATGATGCAGGCAGTTTTTAACCGTTCGGTTGGGGGGAGGAAAATATTGACCGTAGGAAAAAGGAAAATATTGCTTTTATATGAATTTACCTCGCTGCACTGGAGTAAATTTTTGCTGAGGATTCTATTTTTTGTTACGATTTTTGAGACTTTTTAATGCTGAGGTTACGTTTTTTAAAGTAAACGAACTTCACAAATATGGAGTCATATATGTATATAATTAAAAATATTATTCTTAGAAAATAATTATGAAAACTTTCCCCAAAGTGTTTTTAAAAATATAATTGAATTATTCTTATTTTTCATTTTCTTTAAGATTTCTCACGAAAGTTAATCTTTATTGATACTTTGAAATTAACGAAGCGAAAATTGAATTTAGAAATTGCTTCCCTCTGTCGTACTTAAGATAATTTTCTGAAAATGCACTCACAATTGTGAAAATTGCAACAACATGAAGGACTCATGTAAAAAGAATAAAATCTATTGCACATATTACTCATAGTGCTACAAATAAACAATCAAAACTACAGATCAATGAAATAATAATTAAAGGCGTAAATTAATATCGAATGTAGCTTCCCCGCGCGGCTAAGCGATCCTGTACACGTTTTGGTATTGAATCATAGAGGTGCTGAACGTCAAATTGGGAATAGCATCCTATATGGCTTCAATCTGAAGCCAAAAATCATCCGTACCGACAACCGGACGAGACTCATGAGCGAGTCTCTGACCAACGTAATCCGAGACATGCACGATGGGCGTCATTTCCGGAGAACGGCAGGCCAAGGAAGTAGCGTAACCTGTCGTGAACAGAGGAACACTTGTGCAATACGTGCGACATGTGGATGTGCATTGTCCTACTGAAACACTGCACCAGGAATGCTTTGCCTAAAGGGTAGTACCCTCGCTATTGAGATTACCGTAATTCGGACTAAATTGAACTGCCCTTGATATTCAATAGCGCTCCAGACCATGACGACTGGCGTTACGCCGGTATGACGCCGGATTACACACTCCCATGTAAAAAGTCTGACGCGTAGAGGGCCATCGTTATAGTGTAGATTAAATCAGGACTCATCCGACAAGATGACCTCTTGCTAGTCTACACGTCATTCTGCGTGTTGGTATGAAATATACACTACTGTGTTGGAAGAAAAAAATGTAGACATGATTATGTTGGTATTTAACAAATTAGTCTGAACAATCTTATCCTAAATGTATTAATAAAGTTCTTTCAAGTATTACATGGCGATTCTGCAAAAAGCGTTCAATGTGCGAGAGTGTTTATTCCTACTTAATGGAAATGAAACACGGTATTGTGTTAAAATAGGTCCGATAAAGCAACATCATTACATTTTACATTTCATTCGCAAAAGTATTTACACCAACTTCTCCAAAACTAATTGTGAATAAGTTCAGATTCATGAAGTTCATTTTTATAACGCAATTTTTTTGAGAAAAAATAGTTAATATCATAGAAAACTTATTTTGAATTGTAAAATCATTTGAATTAGAAAGTGCATAAACTAAATGCTCTGCTCTGATAAAAAATTCTGAAATATATTTGCGAGAGTCAATCTTGCAATTACCCATGCATTACGAAGTTTAAAGAGCAAAAAATAAATGAATAAACAAACTTTAACTTCCATTTAGACAAGCAAACTCAATTTGTTGAAACATATTTTTAATCATTATTCATAGCTTCACATCTATATTCTCAATTTTTTGTCAAATCACTAATTCAAAACGTAGGTAAATATATTTTCTAAATGTGTGCTTAAACCAATTTTCGTTAACGCAAACATTTGAAATGCATTTGCAACATTCACTCTCAAACTGGTTCACCACTACTGAAAATATTTCATTTCAAGATGTCAATACATTTTATTTACATCTTTTCTTTAAGGTAAATTTTAGAAATATGTGGATTACTGTCAGACATTTCATTTCATTCACTGTAATACATCCATTAGGATATTAAAAGAAAACAAGAAGTTTTCTTCAGAACTAAACATGTCTTTTTGTCGGTTTATCAGCTTCAATTTTTAACATCAGCTAAATTTCTTCCTCCGTTGATGTAAGCTACATATGTTTGAAAGATGATTTTCACACTGCAAACAGTTTTATGAAAACAAAGCATATGTATTTTACTCTAAAAAAAGCTATTGGAGTTCAAAAACGCATTTTAAAATCTATATTTTAATTTCTACATTGATATTTTATGATGCTCTATAAACATTACTACCTAAGACTTTAGTTAACTCTAGCGTTATATTTTCTCATTTTAAGTGTTTGGCGCTTTAGATTCTTAGACCAGATACATTTTTTTCTGGAGCTTTCTACTAAAATAAATAGTTATCCACAAAAAAACACCGCTCACATCACTTTAATATGATTTGAGAAAAAAACTTTTTAATAACTGAATTCAATTTCAATCTCGATAAGAAAATTCGCTATTGTCAGAGGGAGAAAAGCTGATAGTGGGCTGTTGGAGTTTTTGATATTCTCCTTATTGAAAAGACAGATGGTTAGTTCAAAGTTGTGTTGAAAAACTGCAGATTGTATATAAAGGAGTACATTTGAAATTCTTGTCCCCGACTTCAAGCCAGTTCATTGCAAGCAAGAAGAGATTATTGGCCGAATATGGTTTAAAAATTACGAGTTACTTAATTACTATTCATTTACCAGTTAATTATTGTTTTTGAAATGCTCTAGTGTAAAGAAAATTAATCAACTAATACGCTTAACCCATATTTTACCACATTATGAAAAACTTAATATTTTTCATAAAAATTACTATTACAGACTAGGGAGACCTCAGGAATACACATAAAATTTTAAACATTACCAAATATGTATTTGTTTCCATTTTACAAGCTGTCCTATATATAGGACGATGGTACAATCTACTACTGTATACTTGGTTTTTCAATCAAGCATTCTGGTGCGTGTGAAATGGAAGAAAACACTCTACGCAAAGTCTTAAACAATATTTTTCATGAACTGCCATTGTTTTTCTTAATGCAATGCTTCTACTTATTGTGTTTTTTTCAGTTCGAAGTTTTTACTAAAACGTTTTCAATCTGCAGCTTCAAAAGGTTCTCCGGTATGGTTCAAGTCTTGTTTTGATGAACAGACAGTTGCTTTTCAGCAATGTTTAGAAGTACACACAAACCCATGTAAACAATAGTACCTTTTCTACAGGTTTCAATAAACATTAAGGCTTCTTCTGAAGCAAACAGCTTTGATATTTTCCAAGCCGCATCCAGTACTGCTACAAAGGCATTTCGAAATTATGGTCGGTCGTTACCATTTTGTATTACATATGGATGCATAATATTTCTATATCATTTAAGTCCACACCATTTTTACACTAGTACAAAATATTTTTTTTTTTAGTTTCAATTTTCCATTATTCTGTTTTTTTTTTTTTTTGAAAAACTTTGTATCTTCAAAATTGCTGATGAGTGATACTTCTTTGCCATCATTTCAACAAACAGCTGTGATCTTGTGCGTCATGTGAAATTTCCTAGCGGATGTTTTAATCCCCTAATTTTCAAAACTTTAAGGTTTTGGATGGTTCAAAGGGACATTTTCTCATTCCAATTTCCCTTACTGTTCCCGTTTCAAATAGTTGTTTGTTTCTGAGATGAACAAAAATATTATAAGACAAAAAAAAATGTATGCTTTGTGCCCTGCTGAAGTTTTAATAATGTACAGCAAATTACCAACAAATGTTTTATTTATTGTGTTACCTGAGTGTAATTCTTTCCATTTTTCATCATTTTAGCTCTGTTATGACAGTAGAAACAATTTTCGGAATCGGACATCTTTTTTTTTTTTTTGTGCTCCTTGATATAGTATAAAATGGAAAGTCGTAACCACCAAAAGAGTTGACAATCGAGAGCTTACTACCAAACTTCATGAGCTTCCCATTTGTGTAAATTTTTCAAAATAAATGGCAATTATTGCATCAATGGTTGAGTGCTCAGGAAACACACCAATTTTTTGAAAAGCTTCATTCAAAAAATTATAAATTAGGCGAACTTTACAGTAGCTATCTAAATCAGTAGTAGAGTTATCATCAAATTGTAAAAACAGCTTGATATGAAAGAACTGTTTTCATGACATAGTTAGACGTACAAAAGTTGTTCCTTTATCGGGAGCATCTTCCCCATTTCAGTGGGTATTATATAATATCCGCTACATAACAATATGCCAAAAAAATGTTTCAATTTTGATGTTTGCAAACAAAAATCATTTTTATTCTTAGGCCACGATTACTTATTACTTTCCTTTACTGCTTTCATCATATTTTCGACAACACTCTCAAAAAGTTTCACGAGTGTTTTCTTCAGTGTATGTCCAACAATATCTTCTGACGATTTTCATTTGAAAGTGATTCATAAAGTTATGCAATTTTCGGGTACACACTGAGGCTGTTTTTATTTTGATATATTCATTTCTTCATTAGTGTGGATTCCTTTTGAAATGTTTATTACTCAACGAGTCTAGAAGTTTTTCGTCAAAATCAGCGTAACTATACAGAATGCTAGAATCATCATCAGTGACTATATCTGGATCAAAAGGCAATATTTTCAAGTCAAGGTCACTCTCATAGGTTCATACTCCTGTGACATTACATATTCTATAGCTAGTTCAATTGTTAATAATTTCTTATTCAATATGCCACATGTACGTTTTATTTAATTTATTTACTTCTGAGATCAGCGTTCATACTTTGAACAACAAATATTTTTACTCAATCCAGAAGGTAGCATCACAATGTATTAAGTGCGGATGATAAGTTAGTCAACAAAAAACTTCCTACGACCCCCAAAAACCTGCTTTTTCAACTCTTGTTGTGAGAAAACTTCATAGTATTCAGTTTTGAAAGAGAGCAATCAAGTTTCCACTCCATTTTCCAACAGCTCAGCTACTTTTGTATGGAGCGCGTATAGCAGGGGATTTTACCATCGTCCTATTTACAGGACGGCTAATAAAACCTTCATAAAACCTATTTAAATGCAGTTTTATCTTTGCAAATTTTACTCAGTACTAATGCATATGATTGGTAATGATAAAATTGAAAGAGGATTTTGGCATATTTTCTACACAATTATTTTAATTAATTATGAAATTATGCATTATAAAACTGCAAAAAATCGTCAAATTCAAAAATAAAATAAAAATAAAAATATTCATAATTGAACTCTAAAATTTTGTCTACAGTACTTATTAAATGTAGGGTTTATAAAAATACCAAATTAGAAACTAAAAATATGATAACCCTTGCTAAAATGCAATAAATATAATCTGTCCTATATACAGGACGATAGTACAATATGGGTTAAATATAAAAATAAATTGCCCTCACCGTAATCTTTGGATCAAAAACGAGTTTCTTCGGCTATGTATTCCGTGATTGTTTTAGGATGCGGTCGTCTTTATATTCAAAATTTTCTCTTTTTATTATATCACGTTAATGGCTAAATGATCTACCATTTTGACTCTTACGTGACAACTTATATATGTATTACATTAAAGCGAAAGAATTTTAAAAGTTATGAACCTAGTTTTTGCTTCAGAAATCACACTGGTGCTAGTGTTTTCTTGAACAACAAAACGTTGTTTTTTATCTTTTTGAATTACTACTTTTAGCGAAATGTATTTACTGCACAAAATGTATTTACTGCACAAAGTTGCACAAAATGTACGTTTCACCCAGAATTGCTCATGGAATAAAGAGAAAAGGTGGAAGAAAAGAAAAAATATATAAGAAAGGCACTCCCCTTAGCCATTGCTTCAATTTCATTTCCTAAACAAAGTACCTTGAGTTTTATTTGCAGTTCTGATACACTGTAAAAATGAATCAGAAACGTTCCTGGAAAATAATAGGCAGCTGATGTGCCCAATTTCTACGAGTAACATATCTTGGAAAAACCAGGAACGTTTTCCCCTGGATGTCAGTAACCTTTTTGAAATTAACCTTGAAACTTTATGAAGAAATGCGAAATCTCCCCTGTTAAAGCCAGTCATGTCTCTAGAACCTTCTAGAAAAATTATGTAGGTTTAGTGTTATTGATTAGAACCTTCCTGATTTACCAAGAAGGCTCCATAAAAATCAGAGTGACCACGGCCAAAGCTATGCAAGGAGGAACCAACCATATATCTTGCCTGCAATTCCTGCTTCGCAAAGTTGTAGCTATCCACTGACTTTTTCGCTCTCATTAGCAGCTTAGTCAACCTGGACAAGCCGTAAGCAACCTTAGGCCGATATACTTAATAAACACGCTTATTCAATCTTTAAACTGGTTGCTAAAATATTTTTCTCAAGAGTAAAAAGTCTGCACGCATGCAATTTGTAGCAATTCAGGAAACTTTTTTTATGAAGATACTTGATTTTACGGGGAAATAGATGAAAACGTGTGAAATCCCGAGACGTTCCACGGAAATAACCAGTAACGTTTGGGAATTTTTTTACAGTGAATGTACAGAAATGCACTATTGTCAACAAAAGTGATCTGGTCAGTATTGAAAGAGTGGCTTCAAATGTATATTTTACATTGCAATTAATCTAAATGTATCTGTATCCATCATTCTTTGATTCAGATTCGGGTACACCATAAAGGGTAAACACGTAATGAAGCACCCAGATTTATCTGACACCTGTCATGTGATTGGACATTTATTGCAATCTACTACATTTAATAATTAGACGCAACTATCTTTATTTAATCGCAAAGATTAAGGCAATCTAGCCCGGTAATCACGTCTGTAATGAATGCTTTTAACATACCGAAAGACGGCGAGACAATCTTATCAAGTAAAATAATCGCAAACTTTCTGCCTTGCACGTTGACATCCTACGATCTAACACTTGAAAACCACCCGTTAATTGCTGAGAAAGAGCATTCTCAAAGAAAAGATCGAATAAGTAATTAAAGCATTGTGCTTAGAGACGAATATTCCGAAGGATTTTCTATCCTCGCTAATTGGAACAAGGAAAATCGATATTTTTCATCAGCCAATTGCGGAGATAACTTTTGTTGTTCCTAAAGTTTCTGGTGATTTTCTTTCTTTCGTAAAATTTTAAATACTTTTACAATGAAAGAGTACATTTAAAAAATTATTTTCATGGTTAATGCAAGATTTCGTTTTGATTATTGTCAAAGACTAAAAAGTCAATATGTTGTTATTTAATTGCATTTCGAAGTGATAAAGAATTCAGAGAAGGAAACAAAAATGTTTTTTAATCTCACGTCATTTGTTTGATACTTTTTATAAAGATTAAGTTTGCCTTATAATTTTAAAGCATTATTTTATTTTCAATAACAATAGTTATTTTTACTTTTGAATAATAATCAAATTAGGATATCTTATTTGTTGATTGCGATGTATTTGAGGAATTGTTTTACTATTTTAATACTCGTATGTTAATTATACTATTAATAACTTGATTGCATCTACAAGAGTTACAGGTATAATGAATACTGAAATGTTTTTTTTTTTTAATATTATTTGTTACTCAAAAGAGGAAAAAATTAGTTTCATGCATATAATATATACAGTTTTGAATATTTTTGTATTATTTTCTCTATTTAGGGCTTAATAAGCTTTATTTAAATTTAAAAACTAACACAAATCAGAACAAGGAGGAAAAAAAACCGTGATAGTATATAAAAAATTATCTTCTTCATTTTTTTAATGCTTCAAAAAACTTTTTTTTAACCTATTAGTAGATTAATTAATTTGGTTGTAGTGGGAAAAAAAAAAACTTTTATTCTGATCCTAAAATGTACATAAATGTGATTTCATACATGTACGTTCTTCGCATGACTTGTTACATATGATCAATATTTAAATCATACGTAACAAGTGGTTTTTTTATGTAGGGTTCACCGGGGCTAGTTTACCAATGAGTACGTTTACGCAGTGCACTTTTTTTTTCAAAAAGAGTTATAAATGGAGAGCCAACAGTCATACCAGATTGATGCTACTCCCTAGCAAATATTCTCACAAGTTTTTGAGTATCAGTAGAGCTTTGGTTTAACATGCAGATAGAAAAATCTGTTTTTTACCGAGCAGAGTAAATTTTATGTTCAACGTTTGAAACTTATTGTGAATAAATATTACTTTGTTAAGAAAAAACAAATGCATAAAAAATAGCAGAATTTTATCCTTTTTTAGAGAGATGTATTTATATGGACATAAAAGTTATTAAATTTTGTTGCACATTAAAAATAAATCCAAACTTACCCACGGGGTACGTTTACGCATTTTCATCGGGGCACATTTACGCACGTTCTTACTGTGTCTTACTACTCTGTCTCACTTCTAAACGGACCCCGGACGGTTTTAAGCTCTATACTGTCTGAAACCTTTAGCATTTTCAGGTTATTTAGTTTTGAAAATTACCATTAATTTTTAATTAAGTAACAGATTCGCATCTTATAGCTTGCAATCATATAGTGTTGTTTTCATGCCTGTTCAACTTTAATTTTATACAGTATTCAACCTGTAATACATTTTCTTTATTTAAAACATAATAAGACATTACGTTCAAAATCTAACAGAACCACGTTAGATGTCAACATAATTAAAAAGCTTTACGGTTATTCAAGTATTTCTCCCTCTAGGCCATCCACATCGTCACATATTGACAACCCCAACTAAAACCGTTTGAAAAAGTACGGCCAAAGCTTAAGAACTAGGAAAAGAAAAAAAAAATAAGGATGTTCAGAATCCTAACTGATACTCCGACTAAAGAAGCCCACAGACAAGAGCAGTTTGAAGCTACAAAAAAAAAAAAAAGAGAGAGAGAGAGAGATATTACTTTAAAATTTGCAAGTTTCTATTAAAGTAGAAAAATAAGAATCAAAGAAAAAAGTGTGAAACCAAAACCTGCGACAGGGAAAAAGATAGTACACTCTGTAAAAAGGAAAATAATGAACGATTCTGTTTACGAAGTAAACAATTGTGCTTGCAACAATTGTTTGAAAGCACACAACCAATCGAAAAATGGCCAGTACAGGGTTCAATGTCTTAGATGTCAAAACGCAGTTCTATGACAAGTATGCGAAAAGAAATACTTTATTTTTGGTAGTAAAATGTAACAGTGATGCAGAAGGTGACTAAATAATTTAAGTTTTTAATTACCAAAGAGCCTAATGATTTTAGTTTCGCCCATGAATGTTCTTTAATTAATTATTTGTAATTTTCTTATTTTCAAAGTGTTTTAAGACAAAAAACATTTAAATTTGGTTAAATATCTATATCACTTATTTATTGGTATCATTTTTATTATGTGTAAACATGCCCCACTCGATTCGTAAACTTGCTCCGTGTTCGGGGCAAGTTTACGCAACCGAATCGGACTTAAAAAACATTTTTTTTTTTTTACGGTTAAAAGTACTGCAACAACTGAAGCTGAGCAACAACTGAATATGTAAATTTTGACTTCATTAACGGCTTTATAAAACTGAATTGTCCTAAAATTTCCTGCGTTCAAACATAAAAATTTGAAAGTTCATTGAAAAACAATCTTTGTAAATGTGCCCTGGTCAACCCTATAGCTTTGTTTTTTTAAGATTTAATTAATAAAATTTTGAACTAATTAAAAGTTTGTGCGCAGATATCATTTACTGCTTGATCAAAAATTAAATAATGGTGTTGCATTGCTGTAACATTCATTTAGAAAAATAACATACACATAACTACATAAGACATGAATATATGTGCCAAAAATACTGTCACTAGTTCATCAACGATAATAGTTTTAGCAAAACAAAGGCGTACTCCCATGCATCATTATCCATGCATGAACATGAGGGAAGCACTTTTCTCGCCTCTTTTCCTGAGCTGCAAAGATAGCGAAGAATCTTCTGTACCAGTATACATATTAAGAAGTTTCTCAATAAATAAATAAGAACATAAACCAATATTTTCTCGCTGTTTTACGGTGCCTAAGATATCTCTGAAAGCATTCCGTCCTTCTGACAGCCCCATATCCAATGGGAAATAAGATGAGCACCTTCTCTAAGATACCAAGATCATACCATTCCCGAAAAAAATATAAAAATGAGGGAGAAAAAAAAAAGAAAAAGATCTAAAAGATGTCCCGAGCCACTTGCAGCTGCTACAGGACGCCCTAGTGATGAATGGGGAGGCTGGGCCGATATTGACAGCAGTCCTGGTGTGCATGTACTAGGGACTTTGCTATTCTCTCTCTACCCTCTTTCCCCAGCGCATGTCAGGGAAGGAAAATTATATATTTGCCACCTGCTGAATGATGTCTTATTCTGCCATTCTCTTGTGCAGTTTTCGTTATTACTTCCCTCTCAGTACGGGGTGCATACTGACTATGATAAATGGAACAACTCTTATTGCATTTTTATGCTTTTCGAATAAATTTTGCAATGCAATGCAGTAGCTGCAAAAGTTTTCGAGAAAACCATAGATCAGAATATCTGAGACGGAATTACAAGTAGTGCGATTTTTTTTTTACTAAGTTCATCGCTTTGTCAAAAAATTGCATTTGCAACTTTAAAGTATTGAACTTGTTCTTATTATCATCAATTTCATATCTTTTTAATAAAAAAAAAGTTTAAAAAAAGTTTTAAAAAAAAACCTGAAGTCACTTCGTAGTCAACTTTTCATTGCAAATAATAGTGTGTCTGAAAAATTCAAAAGCATTCGTGTACCAGTAATATCGAGGCACTATTAATGATTACTTTAATAAAAAAATAAAGTAACATTTTACAACTAACTTCGTGCAGGAATGATTTATTTACTTATTTAAATTTTGTTTTTTTGATCACTGTGATCGTACTCAAAATGAAGTGATAAGACTTTACCACTTTTAAAACGTAAAGAAGGGCTCTCCCCCCTCCAAAATATATCGTAGGATCATTATTAAATAAAATCGAAATATATTTTTCTCAATACTTTACCAATTAAGAACCAAAATCGATATTTTCTATGCTTAAGCTTGAAAGTCACGATAAAAAAATCATTGCAAGTCTAACAAGATAAAATTATAATCTTAGAAGTAAGTAAAATATAGTATTTTTATTGTATGTTTTTTAAACTGCAATAATAACAATTTTCCCAAATACCTTTTTATTCTTATATATTTATATATCTTTGGTTATGAGTTTAAGTATTAACTGCAGATTTACTTACTTCATGTTAGATTTACCGTTTAAAAGTGAATGGAATGAATTTTAAGGTAAACTCTTTCCCGTTTCTCAATAAGTAAACCTAAACGTCTGTAAAAAAAATACATTCTCTTTCAAGTCCGTTTCCTATTAATTTACAATTGTTTTTTCTGCTACATTATTTTGTTAATTTAAGAATTTTTAAGTGAAAACGTGCAAATTACAGAGAACTACAAAAATGCAGAAACAAGAAAAATTTTAAATAACTAAAAACGGAATATTTTTCAACTAAGCAAAAAGAAATTTGAAAATGTTTTAAAATTTTCCTTTTTAAAAGTTATTTAAAATTCAATAACTTTGAGTTGTGAATCGTAAAGTTGCTCTGGTTGATAAACATTTTGAAAAAACTTTAAAAAAAAAATATGTTTCAATAGTATTGTTATTAGTTTGATATGAAAACAAATTGCATCTAAGTATTAGCGCAGGCACAATTAAGTTACATTGCGTAAAAATAAACTATATTCCTACCTATATATTTAGGAGCAATATCTGTCATATTCGAAGTTACCAATATATATATATATATACACTGGTGTGCAAAAATTAAGGACGAGACGGTGTTTTCAAAATAACTTTGTACAAAAGCTTTCCAAATCAACACATTTAATATCGTAAGATCCCCAATGCGCAAGGATATGTGTAATGTAAGCAACACTTACTAAAAGAGAAATCAGAGGGATAAAAAGAAGCTTTATTGAAAAAGTAGCATGGAGCGCAATGCGACTGAAGGCCGAAACATCCCTGTGATGGGTGTCCAGCAAGAAACATCCACTCTTTAGTAGGGGATCTGATCTCCCCTGACTGCTAGGCAGGTTTCACAGCGTCTGCACATGCTGAGAATGAGGGTGTCAATGAGTTGTTGAGGCATTGCTGCCCATTCGTCTTGCAGCTCCAGTCGAAGCTCCCGAATCGTTACTGGTGGTAAGGTACGAGCTGCCAAGCGTCTGCCTAGAAAATCCCATACATGCTCGATGGGATTGAGATCCGGAGATCGTGCCGGTCAATCCATACGTTCAATATCCTCACTCTCTAAACAGCTACTGTGCGATGACATGGTGCATTGTCGTCCATGAAAAGGAACTGCGAACCCATAGCGTCTCTAAAAAGACGC
This sequence comes from Uloborus diversus, assembly GCF_026930045.1. Taxonomy (NCBI): domain Eukaryota; kingdom Metazoa; phylum Arthropoda; class Arachnida; order Araneae; family Uloboridae; genus Uloborus; species Uloborus diversus. The sequence continues at coordinate 44,980,489 of NC_072731.1, forward strand.
ACATATGGAAGACGAATCTCGTTACAATAACGGGTCCCGTTCACTGAACCTGCGTCAAAGATGTGAAGGTCTGTACGACTACCAAGCATGATGCCTCATCAAACGAGAACACCGCGACCTCCATACCTGTCCCTTCCAATGGTGTTCGAGGGATGATTGTGGCTTCCCCGCTCTCTCCAGATGAGTATGCGATGAGAATCGCTACTCAGACTGAATCTGCTCTCATCTGTAAAGAGTACTCGTCCCCATTCAGTGTCTCTCCAATTCCGGTGTTCCCGGCACCAAGGAGAACGCCTTCTCTGATGGGCAGGCGTTAGACGTACACACCGTATATGGCGTCGTGCAAACAGACCACCACCGTGCAGTCTTCTGGCCACGGTAAAACGCGATATCGGTCGTCCAGTCGCCTGTGTCGTGTATCTAGCGATTTCTCCCGCTGTGTGCCGCATGTTTCATCTGGCCTGTAAGTCAATATACCGGTCATCTGCGGGTGTGGTTCTTCGTGGACGACCACTACTGAACCCCCGGATAGCTGTTCTGTAGTTTGAAATTGTCTCCAAAGTCGTTAAACGATGCTGTTAGCAATTCCGAACTCTGCAGCCACACTTGTCACACTGCGGCCTTCCTTCAACTTCCCAATGATTCGACCTTGGGTAAAAGCATCCAGATTTCGTCTAACAGATTGATTATTCGCCATTTCTCGCTGAGGCAGCAACTCGGTGTGATTTTAACTGCTACACTGCGTGCAATCTATTTGCCAGAATTACTGATCTTACAACGACAACATGCTTTATACTACTCAGACACTCCCCCGTTACGTCTGCCTGCATATCTGCGCATGTGCTACCATGCATCACCTTACTTAATCTCCTGATTGGTCTTTCTGTCCACTCTGCCTCTTCGTTCAGCTGATATGCTAATTTTTCGACTTCGTCCTTAATTTTTGCACACCAGTATATATATATATATATATATATATATATATATATATATATATATATATATATATATTAGGGCTCGACCGATGGCATTTTTTGGCCGATTGGCCGATGCCGATTGTTGGCCGATTGTTCAAAGATGGCCGATGGCCGGTGGCCGATGCCGTTGGCCGATGGCAAAAAAAAAAAAAAAAAAAACAGAAATAAATTGATAAGATTGTCAGAGATTTAAAGGATCATTGATTCATTTCACTTTACTTCCTTTCTACGAATAAGGAATTGTAATCACAAAAAAAAAGAAAAAATCAGATTTCGACCTAAATTTTTATTTTACGATTACCCAATTTAAACTTCACAAGTTTTTTCGGCATGCATATGTACCTAAGAACATATAGATGACCGAAATATCTATTTTGAACGCCTCGTTAGTTAATTATCGCAAATTCTCTTGTGATGGCTTCATGCGCGTAAACTTGCGTCACTCAAAAACGTTATGAAATAGTAAGTTGAAAACTCATACGTACGTAGTATCATCTAAAAGTTCTAGGACAAGTTGTCTAAAACCTTAACGTGAATAGTTCACATTACTGAAGTACATCTATCTACAAAATACTCACCTTGAACGACTATGCACTTCTGCAACGTTGATGTGACAAACAAATAACCTAACGTTTCGTCGGACTTAGCTCCGTGCGACTTTTACCTGTTCCCAGCAAAAAAAAAAAACATTTGCATGGACGCCGCGCCGCTTCTTCTATCAAGAGAAGATAAAGCTGCATCACAGAAGGTAGCGATAAATGGCTTCCAGGAGTGTTTCCAAGAGTTATATGAAAACTGGCAGAAGTACATAGTCTCTCAAGGTGCCCTTTTGAAGATGGATGTGCTTAGGTAATGTGAACTATTTTGGGTAAGGTTTTATACAGCTTGTCCCCCGAACTTTTTTATCGTACTACGTACAATCTGTATAGGGTGTAGTTATGCTTCTCCTTTTTTGACTGCTGTATGATGGAAGAGAAAAAAAAACATCAAAAATTAATTAATTAATTAATTAATTAATAAAATAAAACAAAACAAAAATAAGGGAAGAAAAACAAAGAGACTGTTTAATAACCAATTGGCTTTTTTTTTTAATTGAACATATACTAACTAAGATTTCAGTAATATTGTAATAATGTAAGGATTTAGGTACACTAAACATCGTTAAAAATATTAAATTATGTTGTTTAATCATTAAAAAAGAAATTAAGAATAAAACTATGAAACCGTCAACAAATTACGCAATTAAAGTGGAAAGATTGCACGTAGACATTTTTAGTCATCAAATTAAACACAAAAAGGATGTAATATTAAATCATAATAAGAATATTTTTATACTTATTTAAAATTTATGAAAGGAAAAATTTGCATTTTTCATAAAAGCTATAACCGTGACATAAATTTTGCGAAAAAAAAAAGAAATAGCCATGAAAAGAGCGAGGTTCTTAAAACGCAGTCACAATAAACAAACTCAATATTTACATTAAGTTAATAACTGAACACATATACTATTTGATCTGATGTTTTCACACGTAATATTGAACAATTTGATTGTTTAATCTTTTATGAAGCACTACAAACACGTTCAAATTAAATTTTGAAATTTAACAATAATTTTCTGAAATTTTTAAAAAATTGCATCATAGAAAATCCTTGAAACTTTTCTATAACATATTATTAAAAATATGATGAAAACGAAAGTAACTTATTCATTTATTTTATATATTTATATAAAAAAATAGTTACTTACAACAGAAAAAAAATCGATCGCTATTATGATGCAAAAAAGATGGCGCATTACGAAACATAGGTGAAACAAGTATAAGAAATGCGCAAAATGATATTTCTTGGACAAAATAAATAATCGCTAAATATTTAAGAAGTGCTTGAAACGACGAGGGTGAGTTAGGGGGGGGGGTCACCCTCTGATTTTGGAGTGACTCACAACATTAAACTTCGGCCTCATTTTTTTAGTACAGAACCGCTACCACCAAAGACTCGGAAGAGTTTCTGAATCTACTTCAGCACTTTCGAAGAAAAAATTCAAAAGTCCCTTTGGTTTCCGAATTATGTTACCATTCAAAACGTCTTTAATCAATTTCTGACAACAATAGAAAAATCTTGAAAAAAAGATCTCTAATTTTATGAATGGTGTTAGTTTTAAACAACTCAGAAGTACAACTAGAGTTTAATTTCAGAAATTGTTCGATTTGGAGGAGGGGCACGCAAGTGTTCTCGGAAATACAAAAAATAATCGTAAAAAATAAAGTTCAAAATAATAATAAACATTGAGCAGAAAAACCCTGTTAAAACTTGCACCCGAGTATGTTTTGACGTACAGTGGCGGATTTAAAATATAGCAAATGTCGCGATTGCGCGAGAGGCTCCATAACCATAAGGGAACCGTAGGAGTTACAAAAATGCTTATGATAAATGTTTTACAACTTCTGTGCTAGAGAAATAGGGCCCCAAAATGTATTTCGACGGGCCCCAAACGTGTAGCTCCGCCGAAGCAATACATAAAAGACTGCATTACTGTGATTCATATTACAAATATCGAAAAAATTAAAAATTACCGTCGTTTCAAGTGGAATCTAAGAAAATGAAACAAAACCGGTTTCGCCATCTCATATTTGTTTCGATGGTCTCCAATTCGGCAATATATTGCCGAATGATTGTCAGTCTGAGACGCTATATTAGTTTGGCATTGATATAAGTAATTAATAGTCACAAAAAATGAGTAAAAAGGCTTTTTAGAACCCCCGATCGAAAACAAAAAGTGAAGTGCACAACTGGAACGTACGCACACCCCACATGCGAAAATTTAGCCTTCTACAGTTTACCATTTTTGAGTTATGAATTATGAGAGATATATACGTACATCCAGCCGCAAGAAACAACGCAACAATTAACTTATTTGGTACCAGAATGCTGTATAAAAAACTCTTTCAGGCGTGACTAAAATAGAAATTCATACTGAAATTTAAGTAAACAATTTTATATGAAAACAATAACTCCCTTTACTTTGTATTAAAAAGTAAAACAACAAAGGTCCTTTTTTTTTCAAAAGCATCGGCCAATTCCATCGGCTTTCCGATGTTCTTTAAGGCCGATGGGCCGATGTTTCCTGCAAGTTAGCATTGGCCGCCGATGCCGATGGCTAAATTGTTGAACCATCGGCGCCGATGCATCGGTCGAGTCCTTATATATATATATATATATATATATATATATATATATATATATATATATATATATATATATATATATATATATATATATATATATATATATATATATATATATATATATATATACTTGCAGAAATTAATTTCATTTCGTTGCACTATCGTTGAGAAAAGAAAAAAACATAAGAAATATATTCAATACATTGCGTAAAAACCTGTATCAGTGCCATGTCAGGTTTTAAAATACTAAGCCAAATCAGTCATTTATTTTTATATCGTCGCCTCAGAGCCACAGTAAGACAACTAAATCCAGAAATAACGCTAAGATATCTTGCTGTTGCTCTGAGGGTACGATATCCCTTTAAAAATGGTTACAATTAAACTAATGCGGCTGATATTTTTTTTTAATTTAGCTATATGCCGTATTTGTCAATCGTCTATAAAACTGCCAATTTATTTTCATTTAATGTAGCAAAAATTAGATTCCCGCTGTATCTTATAATGTGACACTAAATTTAGGAGGAGTTTTCACACTCTCATCAGCTAACTTTGCTGAGTTCTGTTTCTAAGTGCTGGTGAATATTTTAGAAAGTATTCTGCCGTGTGTAGGTAAAGGGCAGTAACTGCAAATTTTTCATTTTCCATTTTTTTTGCTTTTCTGTCATCTATTGTACGTTATCTTTATTGTGCGAGCTCGTTTATTTGGTTTCCACTGAAAAAAGGTGCGAAAAAGACGTCTAATTCCTGTATTTTTCCTAATGTTAATATTGAATCCAAAACGCGTTTCTTCAAATATCTCATAAACTCATTTCTGCAGATACTGCCGTTTACCTGCACACGGCAGTATTACTGAACGAGAACAACCCTAAAGCACTTAACAAGGTATTTTTTTAGTTCTTGTGTCATGCTTATGTAGTTTCACGTAACACCATACATTAGTACGTAATTTAATAGAATACGAAATAGGTAATAAATAATTGTAATTCGACAATCTCAAAGTGGTGTTGTCCATGTCACTCTTACTTCCAAAAAGCTTTACAAAGTTTCTTAATTTTTGCAAAATATTGAACTTACTGTAGTTTAATTTTAAACATTCTAGAAACGAATGTTGAATAATAATGATTTTAATGGTTCTTTATTTTTTAAAAATACTAGTAGTTGTCAAATGTTACTAAGAGAGTGTAATGCAGTTTAGTATGATGATTTTTTTACTGTATTCAATTAGATATTAGATAAACTTTTTTTACTTCTTATTCATATTACTTTAAAGATAACGCTACAATGGTATTATGGTGATTAGGATAAGGATAAAAATAAAGATGATGATTGTTATTAACACATTTATTGCCATTATCATGATAATTATCGTCGTCGTTCTTGTTATCAACATCATTATTATTTAAATTATCATTTTTATTCTTGTATTGTCGTTGCATATCGATTGAATCTCTTACGGCATGTACTTTGCAGTGGCAGCATAGGATAGAATTTCGTAAAATATACTAACAGTTATGGTCAAACCTTTTTGCCTGGTTAGTTTCATCTGCTACTTGAATTTTATTGGATAATTGTAATACATTTTCGAGTCCAACAAAACTATTCTACATTTAAAAAAAAAAAACATATTTTGATCAATAGTGAATTACCCAGTCCTTATTAAAGCCGTCTTCGTATATAATACACGCATAATAATATTTTCACATTCAATTAAATGTAACTCTAAAGAATAGGGTTACTAATGTGGGACAGCAATATCCTTGATATCCCTTTTAAATAAATTAAGAAGTATGACCGCAGAAAATTTATATTTTCACTATAAACATAACTGAACAGAAGTATTGCAATTTTGAAGATACTAACTTTTTTTTTAAAGAAATGGGGTTAAAAAACATTTTTTTTTCCAATTGAACTCATTTGTTTTAAATGTCAAACTGTTGAATTAGTTTAAAGACGATGTATGCTTGAGTTATTGAACATAAGAAATTATTTAATTACGTACAAAATAAAATATAAAAAAATGAACGTGGATATTAAATGGCATATATTTTGCCTCTTCTCCAATAACATGAAACCAAATTAGAACTATACGTTACTATGAGCAGAAAGAATAGTAAGTGAGTGCAACGGATGCACACACTATTTCGAAAAAGAAAAACACATTATGTTTTGGGCTTTCTTTTGTTTGATTACACTAACCACTCACTTAGACATGGCGTCTACAAAGTTTTGCAGCACCTGTTTTGTTATTTCATGGCACCAAGCGTTGCTAATTGTCTCCTTAAACTTCATTTACACATTTGCACTCAAAACAAATCAGTTTAACGTCGAAAAAACATTTTGTTTTTTGCATATCTTAAAAAATTTGAGATTTCTATGGAGTGGTTAAGCATGACTTTTAATAAGCAGGATTTATCACAATATTGTGGATTGAATTTCTGTTTTGAATTTTCGAAAAAAATTTGAATTATATTTTATTTTTGTAACATTAACTTGATTCGCAAAACTCTTTGTTAACTGTATAGCGTGCGTCTAACAATACAGGGTAATTCAAGAATAATAGTGGGGTGTTTACCTATATACCCCCATAAGTTTACCGATTAGGGAATATTAGACTTTTAACTCTTTGTCAGACCTCATATGATTTTCTCCTTGTATGTTCCATTCGTTATTTATTAATACAGCAAAAATGGTGAACACGGGATAGTTGATCTAGCAGTTTATCATTTGCCCCTATTGGTCACCAAACCTAACACCCTCTGTGTTATTTCTGTATGTGTTATTCCTACCTTTGTTGTTTATTGTATAATTAGTCAAATGGTGAGTAAGGTCGAGGTCATACGAGCTTTTTATGACTAACCGCACTAAGTCACTAGACCTAACATTATGTTAGTTTTTCCAGAGTCCAAAATCACAACTAGTGTATTTAAAACTAAGAAGGTTTGATTAAAATGTAAAGATTTTGGATTAACACTTGTCAATATAACATATTTTGAATCTAAAGTACGTTGAACTCTGGTTAAAACAGGGTGGCAAATCAAGAACGTGCCCAGAATGTTTTCGGTTAGTATCTGGCATCGCAAGTATGTTGGAGAAAGTACATAAAGAGGTTGATATAACACCCTTAAGTTACCAGTTTGTATAATTTAAGGGGCGGGGGCTCCAAACACGGAATCCCCTCTGGGAACGGCCTTCAGATTAGCACACTGCATACTATTTAAACGTCTGAATCAAAATAAATATCCAACATGAATCAAGCAAAAACTGAAATCGTCAATGGATTCCATCGAAAGATTTCAGCGTTACTATGGAACATCTTCAACGGTGTTAAAACGCTCAACACATTACAGCTCAGCTGTCAGAGTAACAAAAGCAAACTGAATTTATATAAAATTAGTATAAAGGAACAATGTTAATATAAATAATCGTGTTGTTTTAGTAGTCGAAAATATAATATATTTACAGTAACCTTACCTTCTAAACTTTGCAACATGTATCGCAGAAGTTTGAGTACATGTGTATTTTTACTTTAAGAAATATGCACGTTTAAAACCTCTACTTTTCTTTTTGAATCAGCCTATGTAATTAATAATCACGACAAAATACTTATGCATAACGTACAAGGCTGTACTATAACAAACTAACCAAAAAGAAAGAAATAATTCTCACAAAATAAGAACTAACATTCTGAAAATAGAATTCATTACTTTTCAACATAAATTAAAACGTTTTCGATCCGATGTTTACTGCAGTACTACCTTGCAGGTTATACTTATCACTTATATCTATAATTACGGATTTGAAATGACCATGCAATCTTAAAATCAAATAAAAGTAGCTAAAAGTAGCAAGATTAATGGTTAGAATGTAAGGAAAGTATCATAAATTTTCAATATATTATTTTTGTTTGCTTGTGAAACCGATCTTATGTGGGCCCGAAATGGGATATCGACGATTAATCACGCACAAATTCAACGTAATTACCAGCTACCGAAGACAGCTGCTCTTATTCCAGTTTTAAAATTGCCATTAATTTTCTTACGGGAAAATAAAGAATATCCGGAAAAGTAATTTTTGTGCAGCATCGAATTTTTAGGCATCGTTGACTGTTTTTCCTCCGTATTATGCACATAGAATATATTATTGTTGATTTTGTAATAAATTGAGGTACCTTGAATTTTCGTCGTGTACTAATCTGACTTTTCTTGCTTCTTTATCGAACCTGAATATATTATTGTCCGTTTTATTTCAAAAGAAAATTTCTGAAATTAAATGAATTGCTTAAAACAACGGGAAAATCATTTTTTACTTTGCATGCAACGCTTAGAAATTTTGTTTTTGCGCATAAAAATGCAAAAAAAAAAATGTATACCTACTAGTCTGAGAAAATACAAGACGACAAATCTCAGGTTCATGTTGGAACATGAGGGAGCACTGCTCTAACATTATTTTTATTGCCGTATTGCCGTAACCTCTTGCTTGAAGAGTTTATGACGGGCAATTTTGCAGTGGCGTTATTATAAAAAAATGTCGTAAACTAAAATATATGTGTTAAAGAAACATTTAAATGTGTGTGATGAATACCTACAGTGCAATGCTTGTGTTCATAAACACCCGTGCGATTATCGCTACTTGACATGTGTGTTAACAAATATCTGATGCGTGTATTCTATGTATTTAAAATTATGTAAATATGTGCTTCAGATAAGTTTTTTCTTCGTCTTCTTCTTTTCTTTTTTTTGAAGTTTTACACATATGCATAAATTTTATCTATATATAAATACAGTTTCTTTTAAACAAATTGAGCAAATAAACTGATTTTTCTTAATAAACAGTTTGTTTTCTACTGTCACAATAGTTCCTGGTAGTGAATCAATGCCTGGCGTGGGGATAAAGATTAAGTTGATGATGGTTTTAATGATTTTGTTTGTTTTGGGTATGGTGTCTGCAAATGTAAAATTAGTATTCAACCGAAAGTTAGACATATATTGGAAAGGTATAATTTAGATATTGTATACCTTTGTAAACAGCCTATGGTATATCCAGGAGTTGCAAAAACTTACCATAAACCACTCACATAAAGCATGCTTGCAGAGAAACGTCTAATATATCCGAACGTGTAGATAAGGCCATTAACACCACCAGTAAAACATTGTAAATCCACTACACGAGTTAGTCGCTGCAGAGCTCTTCTGTGAACGTGTAGTGACAGCTTGTCAGATCTGACAGATTTCAAACAAAGATAAAACGTTGGAGCTTGTTTGATGGGTACTTATGGGATGGGAAAAGATTATCTTCATGCATTGAACTTTGCTATAAGGACTGTTACTTCACATTTCAAAATCCAAAAAATAAAAATAATAAAAAAACATATATTTTTCTTTTTGAATAGTGGTGTTTATTTTCGATATTTGCCTGACATAGAAGTGTAACATTTTTCTTGGTTCATTTTTTTAAACGTTTACGAAAAAATATTTTTAATGTACTACTTATATTTGAGTATTATCTGGTCGATCACCTTTTATTAGTAATAAAATTGAAAATCAAACAGCTTAGATCAAAAGTTTGTAATTATTCTTCCAGAAGATTTGGCGGGTTTTTTTTTTCCAAATGAGACAAACTTGTCAACTATTTGCTACTGACTCGCTTTACTTAAGATTTCTCGAAATGATTATCTAGAGTTCAGCTAGTTTTTTATATCGTGACAAAGGTCTCATTTCTTTGGTAAAATCCGTACCTTTTCAAATTCTTCACTTTTGATGCCGATACGCTTGTTTTTGATTCCACTCAGGTAGCTACAATGTAGCTTAGAACTTAATCACGAACATATTGGATTGTAAATGCCCAAATTTAGAGTAGACAGTTCTTGAGTTTTGTATCTGTTTAATTAATGTACAAGGGGTTAAAACCATTCCCGGAAATTTCATGTCATGATTTTTATATCCTGATCATGATCAATCTTTTTACATTCACAGAAGAACCCCTCCTCCCCCCCCTTCCCTTCACAGAAACGTTATGATTGAGTATTTCAGTTATTTGTCAAAATTTCCAATACATTGAATAGTGGATGGGATTTTTAATTAAAATGTGATTAATGCTGCAGAACTTTCTCACCACACAAAAACAATACCATATTTTATATATATTTTATTTTGTTTTCAAAATAGTTTCAGCTGTTTATTTTTCTTTAATTGATTTTAAATGTTTAAGCTACTAATATTGCCATTATGTTTTCAATAACATTTAAAAGTGTACCTGGAAAAGTGGTTTTTACTCTCATTTTCTCACAATTACGATGGAATAATTATATTACCGAGTGCAGTATATAAATATGTTTTACATTGACCGCAGATGTATTCAATTTGAAAAAAAAAATATTTGTTCTTAAATATGTATTTTATGCATTAATTAATTTAAGAGCCCAACCTTAGTACCGAGCCAATTTAATAAACAAGTCTAAAATGTATATATCTATCTTATCCTTACCTTCATTACGAATCATTAAAGTTCAAAGACATTTTACCTTCTCATCCAATATTTAACATATGAGTTACCCCAAAACTGTATATCTAACTAATATAATTAGAAGACAAACTTTTAACAGGACAGTACCCAATTTAATACCGGCGTTGGCGATAAAGAATTATCTCACTTTTAGACATCTCCCCCTTCTTCTACATTACTCGAACGCCTCCAACTTTAGTATTGCGCAGTCCTCCGGAATTAATTCCGTAATCCATTTTCAAACAGCTAGTGAATCGCATCTTCCTTTGTTTCAGACACCCTGGAAGCGGCCTTTTATTGATCATTTAAACTGCCGCTCTTCACAAAACCACCTGCCACGACAATCTTCCTTGTTGGGTAGCTTTGATGCATGGCTCTGTAGCACGGCGAGTCCCGGCACAGCCTTGTTTGCACAAACTGGAAAGTGTCTGTCCTGTTTGGCATTAACTCAAATTATCCTGATTTATGTGGCACATTGTTTATTTGGTAATGTTCTCTTTCTGTCAAGGATAAATCCGTTCTAGCAATAAAGTGGATCATGTTTCAAGGGCATGGAAGAGTTCTGGTTTGTGTTTAATGCTGTAAATCACTGTAATTTATATTTGAGGGAATATTGTACAACGTAGCTTCCTTCTTACGTATTTTTTCAACTAAAAGTAGTGTAGGGGAAATAGGGACTTATGTGAACTTTTTCTTTTTATGTCTTCATTGTTCAAATTTATTATAAATATCTCAGGGCAGCACCATGATCAAATCGAGTATTTTGTTGCGTCAGGGAATTTTTGCTTTTTTTTAATTTATGGCATTTTACAAAAAGGTCTTCAGTTGTTCGCACGTGCTCCTATAACTCCTTAATATGAAATATATACAACTATATAAAATGCATGACATGGTTTTTGAGCTATAATATTTCAGTTTAAATTGTTGTAATAGGAAAGCATTTTTTTCTGAAATGTATAAATTCTGCTGTCTTTCAAATTTTAAAGTTTCCTATCCTGTTGTGAGCACTGTATAGGAATAACTTATAAGAGTGCATAGTACAAACAATATTTTACTACGTTAAAATTCCTCTTCATTGCATTAATGCTGCATAAATTGTGTGATAATGGTTTTAAAACGTTTTTAAACTTAAACTTGGTTAAATTAAAATAGTTTGTATCGTTTTCTTTCCTGTAACTGTTATGTGACGCTAAATTTTTAACCAAATATTTAGTAAAACAAAATTAAATAAATTAATAAATAAGTTTCAAAAAAAATATTATCAGTGTGAAATGATGTATAAAATGATTATAAAAATAATTATTATAAATATTTACACATTTTTAAAACTATCTA